>NC_081330.1:98303291-98613518 GCF_026419965.1 Kogia breviceps | reverse complement strand
CCCCATTTACCTTCCCTTTTACAAAATAGGTCCAGGTGCAAGACGGTATTGTAATTCAATGACCCATTTTCTGGCTAGATCTCTTGGTCCCCTGGTTTGTATTGGGGTCATGCAGTATTGGAAAAGAAAATTAATTTCTTTTTTCTTAAGCCATACTGTCTAAATTTATCCCAATTAGTTAATATGCATCCTGATGGGGAGTTCTTTGGGGTGCTTGTAGTTGACCCCATTTTTGGTTAGGCTGTCATGACAAAACAGGGATCTGACGAATCCTAGCCAAATGGTAGTTATCTGTCCTGGTGCTTTCCCAGTGTCCCTGATATCCCAAAAATGTAAGAAGGAAGTGCACAGCTAAGGACTTCAGTGGATGGACCCTCTCAAGTGGGTGTTGTAGAATCAAGTTCTGATGGCAGATAAAGAGGTAGTATAATTGGCCCGATCCATGATGGCCCCTGACTCCAGGGTAAGGAATTTAGCAGAAATAGTGTTTAATTAAGCAGGGAGAACTGGGTTGGTGGCCATCCAGCCTTAAGAAAGAGTCTGTTTGGCAAAGGCAGTAGTGAGATCCCTGTGAGCACCCAAAGTCTTCCTGTTCGGTGAGCCTGAGGAGGCCCCCCAGGTTAGTTAAGGAGAGGAATAAGAGCCAGCAGGAGGGAAATGAACCTGAGTGCTAAGGCCTAAACCCTTCATAGAGGGAGGGAGACCTACGCCCTGAATCTGTTAAATGAATAATCTTTACCATCCTGTGAAAGAAGAAAAGAAGCATACTTTTATTTTTAATTTAATTTTAATTTTTTGGCCACATAGCTTGTGGGATCTTAGTTCCCTCAACCAGAGATCAAAACCGGGTCCATGGCAGTGAAAACCCAAGTCTTAACCACTGGACCACCAGGGAATTCCCAAAAAGAAAAGAAGCAGATAGAGTTGAAGGGTAGGGCTGGAGCACCACAAGGTGATATGATGATAGTAATACAAGGAAAAAGTTCTCTTCAGGATGTGACCCTTATGATGATTAGCATAACAATGTCGGATCAAACATCCAATAGGCGAAAATCAGCTGGGGACTCAGGGTAATAGTAGGTCTTGACCTGAGGGGAGGCTAAAGAGGGATACCTCTGTGCTCCCATGGAACAGAGGCAACACCTGAGCTGTTGGCAAAATCATCAAGGGCACTCAAGGACCAGTAGACAGTCTAAGAAGTTAGGAGGGGTTGAGAGGAGTAGGAGGAGGGGAAAATCCAGGGTGACAGATTTTGCAAATCCAAACCAGGCTAGGGAATATAAATCTGCAATTCCCACGTGAGAAGTGCCTGCTAATGACATCTGCTCAGGGGTGCAATGAGGCCGTGAGCCCCAAGAAGCACTCAGGGAGGGCCAGGCCACAAAGGTAGCAGAGGATTCTTATAGTACTTGTATCTAGGCCCCTGATGTAGTTCCGGGTCCCAGAATTGGACTGAGACTGGGAATGAGTAGGGAGGGGGAATTGGGCTCAAGGAGCCATGGAGGGGAAAACACACCCAATCAAGTCACCAATTATTTGCTGTGGTCTTAATTTGGAAGTCCGGATGGTTGTCTTGTGGATCTTCTCAGGTCCAAAGAGATAGAGTGATATAACCAGAAGGTGGGAAAGGAGGAGAGAAGAGATAGCAGAAAAAAGCCTCAAGCTCAGTGGGCTCCTTCACGGCCAGAGGGCTAGTCTCTGCCAGATCCTGTGGGTAGTGTCAGCCACCAACTAAGGAGCTACTTGGTCTTCATGGCTCAGGATAAGCCCCAGCCACCTTCAGTGGAGGAAGGGAGCTGTAGCCTGATAGGCAGATCAAGATTATGTCCAAGTGAGGGTCCTGGGCTTCGTGCAGGAAAGAATTCAAGAGCAAGCCAAAGAAAAAGTGAAAGTGAGTTTATTTAGAGAAATACATACTCCACAGGAAGAATGATGAATGTAGATGCAAAAATTCTCAACACAATATTAGCAAGCTGAACACAACAACACATAAAAAAGATCATACACCACGATCAAGTTTTTTTTTTTTTTTTTTTAATTTTTTTTTAACATCTTTATTGGAGTATAATTGTTTTACAATAGTGTGTTAGTTTTTCCTTTACAACAAACTGAATCAGTTATACATATACATATGTTCCCATATCTCTTCCCTCTTGCATCACCCTCTCTCCCACCCTCCCTATCCCACCCCTCTAGGTGGTCACAAAGCACAGAGGTGATCTCCCTGTGCTATGCAGCAGCTTCCCACTAGCTATCTAATTTACATTTGATAGTGTGTAT
This sequence comes from Kogia breviceps, assembly GCF_026419965.1. Classification (NCBI taxonomy): domain Eukaryota; kingdom Metazoa; phylum Chordata; class Mammalia; order Artiodactyla; family Physeteridae; genus Kogia; species Kogia breviceps. The sequence continues at coordinate 98,611,238 of NC_081330.1, read as the reverse complement.
ATGTCCCTGCCACTCTCTCACTTCGTCTCAGCCCACCCTTCCCCCTCCACATATCCTCAAGTCCATGCTCGAGTAAGTCTGTGTTTTATTCCCGTCCTACCACTAATCTCTTCATGACATTTTTTTCCCTTAGAGTCCATATATATGTGTTAGCATACGGTATTTGTTTTTCTCCTTCTGACTTACTTCACTCTGTATGACAGACTCCAGGTCCATCCACCTCATTATAAATAACTCAGTTTCATTTCTTTTTATGGCTGAGTAATATTCCATTGTATATATGTGCCACATCTTTTTTATCCATTCATCTGTTGATGGACACTTAGGTTGCTTCCATGTCCTGGCTATTGTAAATAGAGCTGCAATGAACATTTTGGTACATGAGTCTTTCTGAATTATGGTTTTCTCAGGGTATATGCCCAGTAGTGGGATTGATGGGTTGTATGGTAGTTCTATTTGTAGTTTTTTAAGGAACCTCCATACTGTTCTCCATAGTGGCTGTATCAATTTACATTCCCACCAGCAGTGCAAGAGGGTTCCCTTTTCTCCACACCCTCTCCAGCATTTATTGTTTCTAGAGTTTTTGATGATGGCCAATCTGACCGGTGTGAGATGATATCTCATTGTAGTTTTGATTTGCATTTCTCTAATGATTAATGAGGTTGAGCATTCTTTCATGTGTTTGTTAGCAATCTGTATATCTTCTTTGGAGAAATGTCTATTTAGTTCTTCTGCCCATTTTTGGATTGGGTTGTTTGTTTTTTTGTTATTGAGCTGCATGAGTTGCTTATAAATTTTGGAAATTAATCCTTTGTCAGTTGCTTCATTTGCAAATATTTTCTCCCATTCTGAGGGTTATCTTTTGGTCTTGTTTATGGTATCCTTTGCTGTGCAAAAGCTTTTAAGTTTCATTAGATCCCATTTGTTTATTTTTGTTTTTATTTCCATTTCTCTAGGAGATGGGTCAAAAAGGATCTTGCTGTGATTTATGTCATATAGTGTTCTGCCTATGTTTTCCTCTAAGAGTTTGATAGTATCTGGCCTTACATTTAGGTCTTTAACCCATTTTGAGTTTATTTTTGTGTGTGGTGTTAGGGAGTGTTCTAATTTCATACTTTTACATGTAGCTGTCCAGTTTTCCCAGCACCACCTATTGAAGAGGCTGTCTTTTCTCCACTGTATATCCTTCCCTCCTTTATCAAAGATAAGGTGACCATATGTGTGTGGGTTTATCTCTGGGCTCTCTATCCTGTTCCATTGATCTATATTTCTGTTTTTGTGCCAGTACCATATTGTCTTGATTACTGTAGCCTTGTAGTAGAGTCTGAAGTCAGGGAGCCTAATTCCTCCAGCTCCATTTCTCGTTCTCAAGATTGCTTTGGCTATTCGGGGTCTTTTGTGTTTCCATACAAATTGTGAAATTCTTTGTTCTAGTTCTGTAAAAAATGCCAGTGGTAATTTGATAGGGATTGCATTGAATTGGTAGATTGCTTTGGGTAGTATAGTCATTTTCACAATGTTGATTCTTCCAATCCAAGAACATGGTATATTTCTCCACCTATTTGTATCATCTTTAGTTTCTTTCATAAGTGTCTTATAGTTTTCTGCATACAAGTCTTTTGTCTCCTTAGGTAGGTTTATTCCTAGATATTTTATTCTTTTTGTTGCAATGGTAAATGGGAGTGTTTTCTTAATTTCACTCTCAGATTTTTCATCATTAGTGTATAAGAATGCCAGAGATTTCTGTGCATTAATTTTGTATCCTGCAACTTTACCAAATTCATTGATTAGCTCTAGTAGTTTTCTGGTAGCACCCTTAGGATTCTCTATGTATAGTATCATGTCATCTGCAAACAGTGACAGCTTTACTTCTTCTTTTCCTATTTGGATTCCTTTTATTTCTTTTTCTTCTCTGATTGCTGTGGCTAGAACTTCCAAAACTATGTTGAATAAGAGTGGTGAGAGTGGGCAACCTTGTCTTGTTCCTGATCTTAGTGGAAATGGTTGCAGTTTTTCACCATTGAGAACGATGCTAGCTGTGGGTTTGTCATATATGGCCTTTATTATGTTGAGGAAAGTTCCCTGTATGCCTACTTTCTGCAAGGTTTTTATCATAAATGAGTGTTGAATTTTGTCAAAAGCTTTCTCTGCATCTATTGAGATGATCATATGGTTTTTCTCCTTCAGTTTGTTGATATGGTGTATCACGTTGATTGATTTGCGTATATTGAAGAATCCTTGCATTCCTGGGATAAACCCCACTTGATCATGGTGTATGATCCTTTTAATGTGCTGTTGGATTCTGTTTGCTAATATTTTGTTGAGGATTTTTGCATCTATGTTCATCAGTGATATTGGCCTGTAGTTTTCTTTCTTTGTGACGTCTTTGTCTAGTTTTGGTATCAGGGTGATGTTGGCCTCATAGAATGAGTTTGGGAGTGTTCCTCCCTCTGCTATCTGTTGGAAGAGTTTGAGAAGGATAGGTGTTAGCTCTTCTCTAAATGTTTGATAGAATTCGCCTGTGAAGCCATCTGGTCCTGGGCTTTTGTTTGCTGGAAGATTTTTAATCACAGTTTCAATTTCATTGCTTGTGATTGGTCTGTTCAAATTTTCTATTTCTTCCTGGTTCAGTCTCGGGAGGTTGTGCATTTCTAAGAATTTGTCCATTTCTTCCAGGTTGTCCATTTTATTGGCATACAGTTGCTTGTAGTAATCTCTAATAATCTTTTGTATTTCTGCAGTGTCAGTTGTTACATCTCCTTTTTCATTTCTAATTCTATTGATTTGATTCTTCTCCCTTTTTTTCTTGATGAGTCTGGCTAATGGTTTATCAATTTTATTTATCTTCTCAAAGAAGCAGCTTTTAGTTTTATTGATCTTTGCTATTGTTTCCTTCATTTCTTTTTCATTTATTTCTGATCTGATCTTTATGATTTCTTTCCTTCTGCTAAATTTGGGGTTTTTTTGTTTTTCTTTCTCTAATTGCTTTAGGTGCAAAGTTAGGTTGTTTATTCGAGATGTTTCCTGTTTCTTAAGGTATGATTGTATTGCTATAAACTTGCCTCTTAGAACTGCTTTTGCTGTATCCCATAGGTTTTGGGTCGTTGTGTCTCCATTGTCATTTGTTTCTAAGTATTTTTTGATTTCCTCTTTGATTTCTTCAGTGATCACTTCGTTATTAAGTAGTGTATTGTTTAGCCTCCATGTGTTTGTATTTTTTACAGATCTTTTCCTATAATTGATATCTAGTCTCATAGCGTTGTGGTCGGAAAAGATACTTGATACGATTTCAGTTTTCTTAAATTTGCCAAGGCTAGATTTGTGACCCAATATATGATCAATCCTGGAGAATGTTCCATGAGCACTTGAGAAAAATGTGTATTCTGTTGTTTTTGGATGGAATGTCCTATAAATATCAATTAAGTCCATCTTGTGTAATGTATCATTTAAAGCTTGTGTTTCCTTATTTATTTTCATTTTGGATGATCTGTCCATTGCTGAAAGTGGGGTGTTAAAGTCCCCCATTATAATTGTGTTACTGTCGATTTCCCCTTTTAAGGCTGTTAGTATTTGCCTTATGTATTGAGGTGCTCCTATGTTGGGTGCATAAATATTTACAATTGTTATATCTTCTTCATGGATCGATCCCTTGATCATTATGTAGTGTCCTTCTTTGTCTCTTGTAATAGTCTTTATTTTAAAGTCTATTTTGTCTGATATGAGAATTGCTACTCCAGCTTTCTTCTGATTTCCATTTGCATGGAATATCTTTTTCCATCCCCTTACTTTCAGTCTGTATGTGTCCCTAGGTCTGAAGTGGGTCTCTTGTAGACAGCATATATATGGGTCTTGTTTTTGTATCCATTCAGCCAGTCTGTGTCTTTTGGTGGGAGCATTTAATCCATTTACTTTTAAGGTAATTATCGATATGTATGTTCCTATTACCATTTACTTAATTGTTTCGGGTTGTTCTTGTAGGTCTTTTCCTTCTCTTGTGTTTCTTGCCTAGAGAAGTTCCTTTAGGATTTGTTGTAGAGCTGGTTTGGTGGTGCTGAACTCTCTCAGATTTTGCTTGTCTGTAAAGGTTTTAATTTCTCCATCAAATCTGAATGAGATCCTTGCTGGGTAGAGTAATCTTGGTTGTAGGTTTTTTTCCTTCATCACTTTAAATATGTCCTGCCACTCCCTTCTGGCTTGTAGAGTTTCTGCTGAAAGATCAGATGTTAATCTTATGGGGATTCCCTTGTGTGTTATTTGTTGTTTTTCCCTTGCTGCTTTTAATATGTTTTCTTTGTATTTAATTTTTGACAGTTTGATTATTATGTGTCTTGGCGTGTTTCTCTTTGGGTTTATCCTGTATGGAACTCTCTGTGCTTCCTGGACTTGATTGATTATTTCCTTTCCTATATTAGGGAAGTTTTCAACTATAATCTCTTCAAATATTTTCTCAGTCCCTTTCTTTTTCTCTTCTTCTTCTGGGACCCCTATAATTCGAATGTTGGTGCGTTTAATGTTGTCCCAGAGGTCTCTGAGACTGTCCTCAGTTCTTTTCATTCTTTTTTCTTTCTTCTGCTCTGCAGTAGTTTTTTCCACTATTTTATCTTCCAGGTCACTTATCCGTCCTTCTGCCTCAGTTATTCTGCTATTGATCCCATCTAGAGTATTTTTAATTTCATTTATTGTGTTGCTCATCGTTGCTTGCTTCCTCTTTATTTCTTCTAGGTCCCTGTTAACTGTTTCTTGCAAATTGTCTATTCTATTTCCAAGATTTTGCATCATCTTCACCATCATTATTCTAAATTCTCTTTCAGGTAGATTGGCTATTACCTCTTCATCTGTTAGGTCTGGTGTGTTTTTATCTTGCTCCTTCATCTGTTGTGTGTTTTTCTGTCTTCTCATTTCGCTTATCTTACTGTGTTTGGGGTCTCCTTTTTGCAGGCTGCAGGTTCGTAGTTCCTGTTGTTTTTGGTGGCTGTCCCCAGTGGCTAAGGTTGGTTCAGTGGGTTGAGTAGGTTTCCTGGTTGGGGGGACTAGTGCCTCTGTTCTGGTGGATGAGGCTGGATCTTGTCTCTCTGATGGGCAGGTCCTCGTCTGGTGGTGTGTTTGGGGATGTTGGTTACCTTATTATGATTTTAGGCAGCCTCTCTGCTAATGGATGGGGCTGTAGACCTGTCTTGCTCTTTGTTGGGGATAGGGTGTCCAGCACTGTTCATTGCTGGTCCTTGAGTGAAGCTGGGTCTTGGTGTTGAGATGGAGATCTCTGGGAGATTTTCGCCGTCTGATATTACGTGGAGCTGGGAGGTCTCTTGTGGACTAGTGTCTTGAGGTTGGTTCTCCCACCTCAGGGACACCGCCCTGGTGCCTGGCTGGGGCGCCAAGAACCTTTAATCCACACGGCTCAAAATAAAAGGTAGAATAAATAGAAAGGAAAGAAAATGAAGGAAGGAGGGAGGGAGGGAAGGAAGGAAGAAATGAAGGAAGGAAGCAAGAAAGGAAGGAAGGAAGGTGCAGAGGAAGAAAGGGAGGAAGGAAGAGAGGAAGGGAGGAAAGAAGGGGGGAAGGAAGGGAGAAAGGAGGGAAGGAGGGAAGAAAGGAAGGAAGAAAGGAAGAAAGAAAGGGAGAAGACAGAGTAGTATAAAGTATAGTTATTAAAATAAAAAATAATTATTAAGAAGAAAAATTTCCTTTAAAAAAAAAAAAAAACAGAAAAATGGGTCGGTCTAACCCTAGGACAAATGGTGAAAGCAAAGCTATACAGACAAAATCTCACACAGCAGCACACACATACACACTCACAAAAAGAAAAAAAAAGGGAAAATAATAGTATATCTTGCTTCCAAAGTCCACCTCCTCAACTTGGGATGATTCGTTGTCTATTCAGGTTTTCAACAGCTGCAGGGCACTTAAAGTTGATTGTGGAGCTTTAATCCGCCGCTTCTGAGGCTGCTGGGAGAGACCTCCCCCTCTCCTCTCTGTTCGCAAAGCTCCTGGGGTTCAGCTTTGGACTTGGTCCCGCCTCTGCGTGTAGGTTGTCCGAGTGCAACTGCCCTTCGCTCAGACAGGACGATGTTAAAGGAGCAGTTGATTCGGGGGCTCCAGCTCACTCAGGCTGGGGGGAGGGAGTGGCATGGGGGCGGGGCGAGTCCGTGGCGGCAGAGGGCGGCGTGACGCTGCACAGGCCCAAGGCGCGCCGTGCGTTCTCCCAGGGAAGCTGTCCCTGGATCCCGGGACCCCGGCAGTGGCGGGCCGCACGGGCTCCCGGGAGGGCCGGTGTGGAGAGTGACCTGCGCTCGCACACAGGCCTCTTGGTGGTAGCAGCAGCAACCTTAGCGTCCGACACCCGTCTCTACTGTCCATGCCGACAGACGCGGCTCGCGCCCGTTTCTGGAGTTCCTCTACACGGTGCTCTTAATCCCCTCACCTCACACCCGAGGAAGCAAAGAGGCAAGAAAAAGTCTCTTGTCTCTTCGGCAGCTCCGCGCCCGCCCCTGGGGCTCCTTCAAGCGGCGCACTTAATCCCCTCTCCTCGTGCCCAGGCAGCAAAGAGGGAGGAAAAGGTCTCTTGCCTCTTCGGCAACTCCAGACTTCTCCCGAACTCCCTCCCGGCCAGCCGTGGCGTACTAGCCCCCTTCAAGCTGTCTTCACTCTGCCAACTCCAGACCTTTCCCTGGGATCCGACTGAAGCCCGAGCCTCAGCTCCTGGCCCCGCCCGCCCCGGCAGGCGAGCAGACAAGCCTCTCGGGCTGGTGAGTGCCTGTCGGCGCCGATCCTCTGCGGGAATCTCTCCGCTTTGCCCTCCGCACCCCTGTGGCTGAGCTGTCCTCCGCGGCTCCGGAGCTTCCCCCTCCGGCGCCCGCAGTCTCCGCCCGCGAAGGGGCCTCTAGTGTGTGGGAGTCTTTCCTCCTTCACGGCTCCTCCCACTGGCGTAGGTCCCGTCCCTATTCTTTTGTCCCTGTTTATTCTTTTTTCTTTTGCCCTACCCAGATATGTGGGGAGTTTCTTGCCTTTTTGGAGGTCTGAGGTCTTCTGCCAGCGTTCGGTGGGTGTTCTATAGGAGAAGTTCCACGTGTAGATGTATTTCTGATGTCTCTGTGAGGAGGAAGGAGATCTCCGCATCTTACTCTTCCACCATCTTTAAGCCGTCTCTCCACGATCAAGTTTTATTCATCCCAGGGTCACAAGGATGTTCAATGTATGCAAATCAATGTGATATACCATATCAACAAAAGGAAAGACAAAAGCCATATGATCATTTCAATAGATGCAGAAAAAGCATTTAATAAAATTAAACATCCATTCATGATAAAAACCTTTACAAAAGTGGGTCCAGAGGGAACATATCTCAACATAATAAAAGCTATTTATGACAAACCCACAGCCAACATAATACTCAATGGTGAAAAGCTGAGAGCCTTCCAACTAAAATCTGGAACAAGACAAGGATGCCCACTGTCACCACTTCTATTCAACATAGTATTGGAAGTCCTAGACATAGCAGTCAGACAAGAAAAAGAAATAAAAGGTATCCAAATTGGAAGGGAAGAGGTAAAATTGTCATTACATGCAGATGACATGATACTATAGATAGAAAACCCAAAGACTCTAGACACAAACTACTAGAACTGATAAATTCAGCAAGGTAGCAGGATACAAGATTAACATACAGAAATTTGTTGCATTTCTTTCTTTTTTTTTTCCCCAGGAAAGCCTGTTTTATTTTATTTTTATTCTTTTTAAAATTTTTGTGACAGTTTATTTATTTATTTATTTATTTATTATTATTATTATTTTTTTAAACATGTTTACTGGAGTATAACTGTTTTACAATAGTGTGTTAGTTTTTCCTTTACAACAAAGTGAATCAGTTATACATATACATATGTTCCCATATCTCTTCCCTCTTGCGTCACCCTCTCTCCCACCCTCCCTATCCCACCCCTCTAGGTGATCACAAAGCACAGAGCTGATCTCTCTGTGCTATGCGGCTGCTTCCCACTAGCTATCTAATTTACATTTGGTAGTGTATATATGTCCCTGCCACTCTCTCACATCGTCACCGCTTACCCTTTCCCCTCCCCATATCCTCAAGCCCATGGTCTAGTAAGTTTGTGTTTTATTCCCGTCCTACCACTAATCTCTTCATGACATTTTTTTTTCTTAGAGTCCATATATATGTGTTAGCATACGGTATTTGTTTTTCTCCTTCTGACTTACTTCACTCTGTATGACAGACTCCAGGTCTATCCACCTCATTACAAATAACTCAGTTTCATTTCTTTTTATGGCTGAGTAATATTCCACTGTATATATGTGCCACACCTTCTTTATCCATTCATCTGTTGATGGACACTTAGGTAGCTTCCATGTCCTGGCTATCATAAATAGAGCTGCAATGAACATTTTGGTACATGACTCTTTTTGAATTATGGTTTTCTCAGGGTATATGCCCAGTAGTGGGATTGAGGGGTCGTATGGTAGTTCTATTTGTAGTTTTCTAAGGAACCTCCATACTGTTCTCCATAGTGGCTGTATCAATTTACATTCCCACCAGCAGTGCAAGAGTGTTCCCTTTTCTCCACACCCTCTCCAGCATTTATTGTTTCTAGAGTTTTTGATGATGGCCAATCTGACTGGTGTGAGATGATATCTCGTTGTAGTTTTGATTTGCATTTCTCTAATGATTAATGATGTTGAGCATTCTTTCATGTGTTTGTTGGCAATCTGTATATCTTCTTTGGAGAAATGTCTATCTAGTTCTTCTGCCCATTTTTGGATTGGGTTGTTTGTTGTTTTGTTATTGAGCTGCCTGAGTTGCTTATAAATTTTGGAGATTAATCCTTTGTCAGTGGCTTCATTTGCAAATATTTTCTCCCATTCTGAGGGTTGTCTTTTGGTCTTGTTTATGGTATCCTTTGCTGTGCAAAAGCTTTTAAGTTTCATTAGATCCCATTTGTTTATTTTTGTTTTTATTTCCATTTCTCTAGGAGATGGGTCAAAAAGGATCTTGCTGTGATTGATGTCATAAAGTGTTCTGCCTATGTTTTCCTCTAAGAGTTTGATAGTGTCTGGCCTTACATTTAGGTCTTTAACCCATTTTGAGTTTATTTTTGTGTGTGGTGTTAGGGAGTGTTCTAATTTCATACTTTTACATGTAGCTGTCCAGTTTTCCCAGCACCACCTATTGAAGAGGCTGTCTTTTCTCCACTGTATATCCTTCCCTCCTTTATCAAAGATAAGGTGACCATATGTGTGTGGGTTTATCTCTGGGCTTTCTATCCTGTTCCATTGATCTATATTTCTGTTTTTGTGTCAGTACCATACTGTCTTGATTACTGTAGCTTTGTAGTATAGTCTGAAGTCAGGGAGCCTGATTCCTCCAGCTCCATTTTTTGTTCTCAAGATTGCTTTGGCTATTTGGGGTCTTTTGTGTTTCCATACAAATTGTGAAATTTTTTGTTCTAGTTCTGTAAAAATTGCCAGTGGTAATTTGATAGGGATAGCATTGAATCTGTAGATTGCTTTGGGTAGTAGAGTCATTTTCACAATGTTGATTCTTCCAATCCAAGAACATGGTATATTTCTCCACCTATTTGTATCATCTTTAACTTCTTTCATCAGGGTCTTATAGTTTTCTGCATACAAATCTTTTGTCTCCCTAGGTAGGTTTATTCCTAGATATTTTATTCTTTTTGTTGCAGTGGTAAATGGGAGTGTTTTCTTAATTTCACTCTCAGATTTTTCATCATTAGTGTATAAGAATGCCAGAGATTTCTGTGCATTAATTTTGTATCCTGCTACTTTACCCAATTCATTGATTAACTCTAGTAGTTTTCTGGTAGCATCCTTAGGATTCTCTATGTATAGTATCATGTCATCTGCAAACAGTGACAGCCTTATTTCTTCTTTTCTGATTCAGATTCCTTTTATTTCTTTTTCTCCTGTGATTGCTGTGGCTGAAACTTCCAAAACTATGTTGAATAAGAGTGGTGAGAGTGGGCAACCTTGTCTTGTTCCTGATCTTAGTGGAAATGGTTTCAGTTTTTCACCATTGAGAATGACGCTGGCTGTGGGTTTGTCATATATGGCCTTTATTATGTTGGGGAAAGTTCCCTCTATGCCTACTTTCTGCAGGGTTTTTATCATAAATGGGTGTTGAATTTTGTCAAAAGCTTTCTCTGTATCTATTGAGATGATTATATGGCTTTTCTCCTTCAGTTTGTTGCTATGGTGTATCACGTTGATTGATTTGCGTATATTGAAGAATCCTTGCATTCCTGGAATAAACCCCACTTGATCATGGTGTATGATCCTTTTAATGTGCTGTTGGATTCTGTTTGCTAGTATTTTGTTGAGGATTTTTGCGTCTGTGTTCATCAGTGATATTGACCTGTAGTTTTCTTTCTTTGTGACGTCTTTGTCCGGTTTTGGTATCAGGGTGTTGGTGGCCTCATAGAATGAGTTTGGGAGTGTTCCTCCCTCTGCTATCTTTTGGAAGAGTTTGAGAAGGATAGGTGTTAGCTCTTCTCTCAATGTTTGATAGAATTCTCCTGTGAAGCCATCTGGTCCTGGGCTTTTGTTTGCTGGAAGATTTTTTTATCACAGTTTCAATTTCATTGCTTGTGATTGGTCTGTTCATATTTTCTATTTCTTCCCGGCTCAGTCTCGGCAGGTTGTGCATTTCTAAGAATTTGTCCATTTCTTTCAGGTTGTCCATTTTATTGGCATACAGTTGCTTGTAGTAATCTCTAATAATCTTTTGTATTTCTGCAGTGTCAGTTGTTACATCTCCTTTTTCATTTCTAATTCTATTGATTTGAGTCTTCTCCCTTTTTTTCTTGATGAGTCTGGCTAATGGTTTATCAATTTTATTTATCTTCTCAAAGAACCAGTTTTTAGTTTTATTGATCTTTGCTATAGTTTCCTTCATTTCTTTTTCATTTATTTCTGATCTGATCTTTATGATTTCTTTCCTTCTGCTAAATTTGGGGTTTTTTTGTTTTTCTTTCTCTAATTGCTTTAGGTGCAAAGTTAGGTTGTTTATTCGAGATGTTTCCTGTTTCTTAAGGTAGGAGTGTATTGCTATAAACTTCCCTCTTAGAACTGCTTTTGCTGTATCCCTTAGGTTTTGGGTCGTCGTGTCTCCATTGTCATTTGTTTCTAAGTATTTTTTGATTTCCTCTTTGATTTCTTCAGTGTTCACTTCATTATTAAGTAGTGTATCGTTTAGACTGCATGTGTTTGTATTTTTTATAGATCTTTTCCTGTAATTGATATGTAGTCTCATTAGCATTGTGGTCGGAAAAGATATTTGATACGATTTCAGTTTTCTTAAATTTGCCAAGGCTAGATTTGTGACCCAATATATGATCAATCCTGGAGAATGTTCCATGAGCACTTGAGAAAAATGTATATTCTGTTGTTTTTGGATGGAATGTCCTATAAATATCAATTAAGTCCGTCTTGTGTAATGTATCATTTAAAGCTTGTGTTTCCTTATTTATTTTCATTTTGGATGATCTGTCCATTGCTGAAAGTGGGGTGTTAAAGTCCCCTACTATGATTGTGTTACTGTCGATTTCCCCTTTTAAGGCTGTTAGTATTTGCCTTATGTATTGAGATGCTCCTATGTTGGGTGCATAAATATTTACAATTGTTATATCTTCTTCATGAATCGATCCCTTGATCATTATATAGTGTCCTTCTTTGTCTCGTAATAGTTTTTATTTTAAAGTCTATTTTGTCTGATATGAGAATTGCTACTCCAGCTTTCTTCTGATTTCCATTTGCATGGAATATCTTTTTCCATCCCCTTACTTTCAGTCTGTATGTGTCCCTAGGTCTGAAGTGGGTCTCTTGTAGACAGCATATATATGGGTGTTGTTTTTGTATCCATTCAGCCAGTCTGTGTCTTTTGGTGGGAGCATTTAATCCATTTACATTTAAGGTAATTATCGATATGTATGTTCCTATTACCATTTACTTAATTGTTTTGGGTTGTTCTTGTAGGTCTTTTCCTTCTCTTGTGTTTCTTGCCTAGAGAAGTTCCTTTAGCTGTTGTTGTAGAGCTGGTTTGGTGGTGCTGAACTCTCAGCTTTTGCTTGTCTTTAAAGGTTTTAATTTCTCCATCAAATCTGAATGAGATCCTTGCTGGGTAGAGTAATCTTGGTTGTAGGTTTTTTTCCTTTATCACTTTTTTTTTTTTTTTTTCGGTATGCGGGCCTCTCACTGTTGTGGCCTCTCCCGTTGTGGAGCACAGGCTCCAGACACGCAGGCTCAGCGGCCACTCTGCAACATGTGGGATCCTCCCAGACCGGGGCACGAACCCTTGTCTCCTGCATCGGCAGGCAGACTCTCAACCACTGTGCCACCAGGGAAGCCCCTTCATCACTTTAAATATGTCCTGCCACTCCCTTCTGGCTTGTAGAGATTTGGCTGAAAGATCAGATGTTAACCTTATGGGGATTCCCTTGTGTGTTGTTTGTTGTTTTTCCTTTGCTGCTTTTAATATGTTTTCTTTGTATTTAATTTTTGAAAGTTTGATTATTATGTGTCTTGGCGTGTTTATCCTTGGGTTTATCCTGTATGGGACTCTCTGTGCTTCCTGGACTTGAGTGACTATTTCCTTTCCTATATTAGGGAAGTTTTCAACTATAATCTCTTCAAATATTTTCTCAGTCCCTTTCTTTTTCTCTTCTTCTTCTGGGACCCATATAATTCGAATGTTGCTGCATTTAATGTTGTCCCAGAGGTCTCTGAGACTGTCCTCAGTTCTTTTCATTCTTTTTTCTTTATTCTGCTCTGCAGTAGTTTTTTCCACTATTTTATTTTCCAGGTCACTTATCCGTCCTTCTGCCTCAGTTATTCTGCTATTGATCGCATCTAGAATATTTTTCATTTCATTTATTGTGTTGCTCATCGTTGCTTGCTTCCTCTTTATTTCTTCTAGGTTCTTGTTAACTGTTTCTTGCAATTTGTCTATTCTATTGCCAAGATTTTGAATCATCTTTACTATCATTATTCTGAATTCTTTTTCAGGTAGACTGCCTATTTCCTCTTCATTTGTTAGGTCTGGTGGGTTTTTATCTTGCTCCTTCATCTCCTGTGTGTTTTTCTGTCTTCTCATTTCGCTTATCTTGTTGTGTTTGGGGTCTCCTTTTTGCAGGCTGCAGGTTCGTAGTTCCCATTGTTTTTGGTGGCTGTCCTCAGTGGCTAAGGTTGGTTCAGTGGGTTGAGTAGGTTTCCTGGTTGGGGGGACTAGTGCCTCTGTTCTGGTGGATGAGGCTGGATCTTGTCTTTCTGGTGGGCAGGTCCATGTCCGGTGGTGTGTTTGGGGATGTTGGTAGCCTTATGATTTTAGGCAGCCTCTCTGCTAATGGATGGGGCTGTAGACCTGTCTTGCTCTTTGTTGGGGATAGGGTGTCCAGCACTGTTCATTGCTGGTCCTTGAGTGAAGCTGGGTCTTGGTGTTGAGATGGAGATCTCTGGGAGATTTTCACCATTTGATATTGCATGGAGCTGGGAGGTCTCTTGTGGACCAGTGTCCTGAGGTTGGTTCTCCCACCTCAGAGACACAGCCTTGGTGCCTGGCTGGAGCGCCAAGAGCCTTTAATCCACACGGCTCAAAAGAAAATGGAAAAAAGATAGACAGGAAAGAAAAGGAAGGAAGGAAAGAAGGAAGGAAGGAGGGAGGGAGGGCAGGCAGGAAGAAAGGAAGGGAGGAAGGAAGAAAGGAAGGGAGGAAGGAAGGAAGAAAGGAAGGAAGAAAGGAAGGAAGGAAGGAGGAGAGGAAGAAAGGGAGGAAGGATAGAAGAAAGGAGGGAAGGAGGGAAGAAAGGAAGGAAGAAAGGAAGAAAGAAAGGGAGAAGACAAAATAAAGTAGGATAAAGTATAGTTATTAAAATAAAAAATAATTATTAAGAAGAAAAATTTCTATTAAAAAAAAACAGAAAAACGGGTCGGTCTAACCCTAGGACAAATGGTGAAAGCAAAGCTATATAGACAAAATCTCACACAGCAGCACACACATACACACTCACAAAAAGAAAAAAGGGGAAAATAATAGTATATCTTGCTCCCAAAGTCCACCTCCTCAACTTGGGATGATTCGTTGTCTATTCAGGTTTTCCACAGATGCAGGACACTTCAAGTTGATTGTGGAGCTTTAATCCGCCATTTCTGAGGCTGCTGGGAGAGACCTCCCCCTCTCCTCTTTGTTCACACAGCTCCTGGGGTTCAGCTTTGGACTTGGCTCTGCCTCTGTGTGTAGGTCCTCTGAGGGCGTCTGCCCTTCGCTCAGACAGGACAGGGTTAAAGGAGCAGCTGATTCGGGGGCTCCGGCTCCCTCAGGCTGGGGGGAGGGAGGGGCACGGGTGCAGGGCGAGTCCGCGGCGGCAGAGGCCAACGTGACGCTGCACTGGCCCGAGGCGTCCTGCGCATTCTCCCGGGGAATCTGTCCCTGGATCCCGGGACCCCAGCAGTGGCGGGCTGCACAGGCTCCCAGGAGGGGCGGTGTGGAGAGTGACCTGTGCTCACACACAGGCCTCTTGGTGGAGGCAGCAGCAACCCTAGCGTCCCACACCCGTCTCTACTGTCCGTGCTGACAGCCACGGCTCGCGCCCGTTTCTGGAGCTCCTTTACGCGGTGCTCTTAATCCCCTCTCCTCGCGCCCAAGGAAGCAGAGAGCCAAGAAAAAGTCTCTTGTCTCTTCAGCAGCTCCGCGCCCGTTTCTGGAGCTCCTTTAAGCGGCGCGCTTAATCCCCTGTCCTCGTGCCCAGGAAGCAAAGAGGGAAGAAAAGGTCTCTTGCCTCTTCGGCAGCTCCAGACTTCAACCGGACTCCCTCCCGCCAGCCGTGGTGCACTAACCCCTTCAGGCTGTTTTCACTCTGCCACCTCCAGACCTTTCCCTGGGATCCGACTGAAGCCCGAGCCTCAGCTCCCGGCCCCGCCCGCCCCGGCAGGCGAGCAGACAAGCCTCTCGGGCTGGTGAGTGCCGGTCGGCACCGATCCTCTGCGGGAATCTCTCTGCTTTGCCCTCCGCACCCTGTTACTGCGCTCTCTTCCTCGGCTCCGGAGCTTCCCCCTCCCCCTCCGCCACCCGCAGTCTCCGCCCGCGAAGGGGCTTCTAGTGTGTGGGAATCTTTCCTCCTTCATGGCTCCCTCCCACTGGTGCAGGTCCCGTCCCTATTCTTTGTCTCTGTTTATTCTTTTTTCTTTTGCCCTACCCAGGTACGTGGGGAGTTTCTTGCCTTTTGGGAGGTCTGAGGTCTTCTGCCAGCGTTTGGTGGGTGTTCTATAGGAGAAGTTCCATGTGTAGATGTATTTCTGATGTCTCTGTGAGGAGGAAGGAGATCTCCACGTCTTACTCTTCCGCCATCTTTAAGCCGTCTCCTGTTGCATTTCTATACACTAAAAATGAAATCTCAGAAAGGGAAAGTAAAAAAAAATCATTTAAAAATTGCATCAAAAAATAAAATATTTTGGAATAAACCTGACTGAAGTGGTGAAAGACTTATACACTGAGAAGTATAAAACATTGATAAAGGAAACTGAAGGTGATTCAAAGAAATGGAAAGATATCCCATGCTCTTGGATTGGAAGAATTAATATTGTTAAAATGGCCGTACTACCCAAAGCAATCTACAGATTTAATGTGATCTGTATCAAATTACCCATGACATTTTTCACAGAACTAGAACAAATAATCCTAAAATTTATATGGAACCATAAAAGACCCAGAATTGCCAAAGCAATCTTGAGGAAAAAGGAAAAAGCTGGAGGCATAACCCTCCCAGACTTCAGACAATAGTACGAAGCTACAGTAATCAAAACAGTGTGGTATATGGATCAGTGGAACAGAATAGAGAGCTTAGAAATAAACCTACACCCCTATGGTCAATTAATCTTCGACAAAGGAGGTAAGAATATACAATGGAGAAAAGACAGTCTCTTCGGCAAGTGGTACTGGGAAAGCTGGACAGCTACATGTAACTCAAGTTAGAACACTCCCTCCTACCATATACAAAAATAAGCTCAAAATGGCTTAAAGACTTAAATATAAGATATGACACCATAAAACTCCTAGAAGAGAACATAGGCAAAACATTCTCTGCCATAAATCATACCAATGTTTTCTTAGGTCAGTCTCCCAAGGCAATAGAAATGAAAGCAAAAATAAACAAATGGGACCTAATCAAACATAAGCTTTTGCATAATCAAACTTATAAGCCTTTGCATAGCAAAGGAAACCATCAACAAAATGAAAACACAACCTACGGAATGGGAAAAAATATATGCAAATGAGGCAACAGACAAGGGCTTAATTTCCAAAATACGCAAACAGCTCATACAACTCAATAACAAAAATCCAAACAACCCAATCAAAAAACGGGCAGAAGACCTAAATAGACATTTCTCCAAAGAAGACATACAGGTGGCCAACAGGCACATGAGAAGATGCTCAACATTGCTAATTATTAGAGAAATGCAAATCAAAACTACAATGAGGTATTATCTCACATCAGTCAGAATGGCCATCACCAAAAAGTCTACAAATAATAAACACTGGAGAGGATGTGGAGAAAAGGGAACCCTGCTATACTGTTAGTGGGAATGTAAGTTGGTACAGCTGCTATGGAAAACAATATGGGGGTTCTTTAAAATGCTAAAAATAGAGTTGCCATAGGATTCAGCAATCCCACTTCTGGGTATATATCCAGACAAAGCTGTACTTCAAAAAGATACATGCACCCCAATGTTCATAGCAGCACTATTTACAATAGCCAAGACATGGAAGCAACCTAAATGTCCATTGACAGATGAATGGATAAAGAAGATGTGGAATATATAATATATACAAAGGAATATTACTCAGCAATAAAAAAGAATGGAATAATGCCATTGACAGAAACATGGATGGACCTAGAGATTATCATACTAAGTGAAGTAAGTCAAAGAGAAAGACAAATATATGATATCACTTATATGTGGAATCTAAAATATGACACGAATGAACTTATTTACAAAACAGAAGCAGTCATAGAAAACAAACTTATGGTGACCAAAGGGGAAAGGGTGGGAAGGGATAAATTAGGAGTTTGGGATTAGCAGATGCAACCTAGATGAACAACAAAGTCCTACTGTATAACACAGAGAACTATATTCAATGTCCTATAATAAACCATAATGGAAAATAATATGAAGAAGAATATATAAATATATATATGTATAACGAATCACTTTGCTGTACACCTGAGACTAACACAACATTGTATACCAACTGTACTTCAATAATAAAAATAAAAAAATAAGAAAGTCAGAGTGGCCCCAGGGCATGGGGCTGTTGGTTTTTATGGGCTGAGTGATTTCACATGCTAACAAGTGGGAGGAATATTCTTGCTATTTCGAGGAAGAGTGGGGACTACCCAGGAATTGGGCCGCTGCCTACTTTTTGGCCTTGTATGGCCCACCTTGGAACTGTCATGACGTGAAGGGAGTGATTTTGAATATTACAATGAAGGTATAATGAGCTAAAGGTCAATGACCGGACTCTTCTCAAGGCCACCCTGGTTTCAGCTGGTTCCAGCAGGTCGTTATCTCATCCCAACAGCTGTGCCCCTTCTTCATTTATCTAGTGGTTGTGTCCTGCCCCTTTCCCTCCTATCTCAAAACCATTGATGTCTCTGTTGCTGACTTTGGGCTCTTGCTTCGGTCTCAAGGATGGGCAAGTACAGGGATTGTAGACCTGTGGGGTGCAGCCCAACAACTATTTAGAAAGAATTTTAGTGAAAGAAACTTAGCAAACTCTGGCTGGGTTTTGGGCTGTGCTGACTCCATCCAGCCAGGTCCCAGGCCCTAAGGGGCTTGCCTGTGCTGGACGAGAGTGGGGCCACCCTTCAGTCTCTCTGCCCCCTGCCCTGAGGTGGTGCCTCCTGCTGCCTGCCTGCTTTCAGCCTGCCCTGCTCCCCCAGTCTCTGCGGGGAAGGACTGCTCTCTTGGCCACAACTTCTCCCATTCCTCCCACCCCCTCCAGTCCCATCTAGAGGCCACCAAGCAGTTTCTGCAAACACACAGGGGATGGGAGTTGTCCTTTCTTTCTAGAACTCGGTGGCTCAACACCTGGATGAAGGATCCACATATGAGAAATCAAGTGATCTTCAAAAAAACTACTTAATCTCTTCAGGCCTCAGTTTCTGCATCTATAAAGTGGGCATAATGATACCTACCTCTAGGGTAGTTTTGTGGTCTACACGCCAAAACCAGGCCTGGCACACATTAGGTGCTGCACGACAAATGTGGCTTTCCCTCCTGCCTGCTCCTGTCACCACCCACATGTGGCACAAAAGCTGGGCAAGTTTCCTTAAGGCCGACCTGGCAAATTTCTATAATGACAGGAGGGCTCTTCAGTGGGGTCACAGGTCATAGCTGATTCTCCCTTTGCCCAAGGAAACGTGCAAAAAAGACCTAATAAGACTGATCCTTATAAAATATCAGTTGTGAAAGGGTGAGGGGCTGTTCCAGATTAAAGGGGTCTGAGGATTGTCTGATGCTGGAATGGTAGGAGCCTTGCTATATGAGACAGTATTGGGGCAGGTGGTGAAGTTTGAAAATGGACTGTGGATAAGAGGGTCGTGTTAAGTTAAATTTTCTGAATTTGATCATTGCATGGAGGTTATGTGAGAGAATGTCCTTGTTCTTAGGACATATATGCAGAGGTGTTTAGGAGTGAAATATCGGGATGTGGGTAGTTTATTACCAACTGGTTCAGCAAAAACAAATCACACTGAGAATAATAGTGCATATGTTTTATATATCTATATCTATCTATATATGTGTGTGTGTACATAGAGAAAATATGGCAAAATGTTACAAGTAAGTGAATCTAGGAGAAGGGTTTATATAAGACTCATTGTAGTATTCTCATAATTTTCTTGTGGGTTTGAAATGTTTTCAAAATAAACTTAATTTTTAAAAAAGAAAAAAGAAAGAAACTAAACAACAGAACATTTTTAAAGGCTTGGGGTAGTTCACACCTGTGTGAACACATTCCAGTAGGTGGTTTGCAATGTTTCAGCATTTGAGGCCAGTCCCAAACGTCAATTTTTATCCAGGCAACTGTTACCTTGGACATCAAGAGGGTGCCTAGCCTGAGCTGAGGTGTTGAGGGGCAGCAGGGGCACGTGGCAGCAGTAGGCAAGGGGCTGGGGAGGGGAGGGCAAACCTGGCCCAGGTTCCCCCCAAAGGAGGGCAGGAGAGCCTGCAGCTGGGGCCAGAAGTGAAGGTCAGAGAGGTCTGGGGGAACAGGAGGCCTGGGGGTTTTGCCTCAGGGCCTGGGGATGGCCCTGTCCTCAACCTCTTTGAAACATTTCCAAATTCCAGTTCAGAAATTAGCTGCCCACTGTACAGTGCTTTTCAAAGGAAAGGTCAAGCTCAAAGCCATGGCCAAATCCAGGGCCTCGGAGGGAAGGAAATGGCTCCTGTCAATGTCAGGTACATTTGTTCACTCTTCAACCAGTTCCCATTTACGAAGTGCTTATTCTGTGCTGAGCACTGAGCTAGGTTGCTGCTAAGGGTGAAAAGTAAGGCAAAGTGGCCTAGTATAGGAGGTGGATATATACACCAAGCGTGGCAGTTCAATTCATACACCAAGCATGAAGACTGACTTCATGAATTCATAAAAGCATGAATTCAGCACAGGGCAGATGTCGGAGAAGGCTGTACAGAGGAAATGGTTCTTGAGCTAGGTTCTGAAGTGAGCAGGGGTCCCCAGCTGGAGAAGGGGAAGGGCATTCCCAGCTGAGGGAACAGCACCAGCAAAGCCACAGAAGCTTGGAAGAACATGGCCCAGTGCAGGCAATGGCAAAATGGCTGGGGCTACTGGTGTGTGGTGGGGGAATGATGGGAAATAAGGCTGGGGAGGAGGCAAAAGAGGATTGGAAACATTTAGCAAGCAGCTACTATGCCCATGGTACTGTGCTAAGTACTTTACGGACATTGGTTGAATTTTTGCAACCATGTTGTGAGGTAGGTGTAGATATTATATTATCTCCATTTTACAGATGAGTAAACTGAGACTCAGAGAGTTTAGGCATATTGACAAAGACTGCACAAGGACTCAGTAGGGCTGAGATTTGAATTAAATCTGTTTTATCCCAGGGCCTATTCTCTCAAACAATAAGATTTTTTCCTGGCAGTGTTAGAGGATGCCCCAGAAGCTTGCTCTTATCTGTCTGTCTGTCTATCTATCTATCTATCTATCTATGGCTTCAGTGAGATATAATTCATATGACATACAGTTTTTCCATTTAACCATTCAGTGGTTTTTTAGTATATTCACAGGGTTGTATAACCATCACCATGATCAATTTAGAACATTTTTATCACCTCCAAAAGAAACCCTATATCCATTAGCAGTCACTCCCCATTTCCCCCTGGCCCTTGGAAACCACTAATCTATTTTTCTGTCTCTATAGATTTGCCTGTTCTGGATGTGGCCTTTTCTGTCTGGCTTCTTTCACTTAGCATAATGCTTTCAAGTTTCATCCATGTTGTAGCAGGTATCAGAACTTTGTTCCTTTTTATGGTTGAATCATATACCATTGTATGGATCAACCCTATTTTCTTT
The DNA here is from genome assembly GCF_026419965.1 of Kogia breviceps. NCBI lineage: Eukaryota > Metazoa > Chordata > Mammalia > Artiodactyla > Physeteridae > Kogia > Kogia breviceps. The sequence continues at coordinate 98,590,618 of NC_081330.1, read as the reverse complement.
ATCAGTTCATCAGTTGATGGCACTTACAGGCTTTTAAGCCAAAGAGAAGCAGGGAGTGTTGTGATTCAGAAACAGTATTTTGATGAGTCAAGAAGTGAGATGAGGTGAGGCTAGAGGCAGGGAAACAGGGTGCCATTTCTTTTCTTTTTTTAAAAAAAGGTTTATTATTTACTTAATTTATTTTTGGCTGCGTTGGGTCTTAGTTGTGGCATGTGGGATCTTCGTTGAGACATGTGGGATCTTTCATTGTGGTGCGCGGGCTTCTCTCTAGTTGTGGCGTGTGGGTTTTCTCTTCTCTAGTTGTGGCACACAGGCTCTGTAGTTGTGCACAGGTTCTAGAGTGTGTGGGCTCTGTAGTTTGTGGCATGTGGGCTCTAGTTGAGGCGCGCAAGCTCAGTAGTTGTGGTGCGCGGGCTTAGTTGCCCCGTGGCATGTGGGATCTTAGTTCCCTGACCAGGGATCGAACCCACGTCCCCTGCATTGTAAGGCGGATTCTTTACCACTGGACCACCAGGGAAGTCCCCAGGGTGCCATTTCAGTGGGCTCTGTAAGAAAAGATGAAGGCATCCCAAGTGAGAATCAGGGTTTGGCTTCTCCCTCATCTTGGAATGCCCCCACATAGGAAGGGGAGTAAGACAATACTAAATGACCACTGTAGTGCAGTTAAGAAACACATTGTCCTCCATTCAAAAGAATCCCCTGAAGATCAGAGGACCAAAGACTGGCAGTGGAGATGAGGAGGCACATTGGAGAGAGGCTTAGAAGGTGAAAGTATGATAAACTTCTACTGAAGGAAGCTAGAAGCTTCATACAGGATTTCTACTAGACACCCACAGCAAATGTCATGCTAATAGTGAAACATTAAGAATATTTGTCATTAGGACTTCCTTGGTGGCACAGTGGTTAAGAATGTTGTGCTTTGCACTGATTCTGAGGTTTAAATTGTTTTTCATTTTTTTTAGTTGAAGTATAGTTGATATACAACATGATGCCAGTTGATGGTGTACAGCATAGTTATTCACAATTTTTAAAGGTTATATTCCATTTATAGTTACTACAAAATACTGGCTATATTCCCTGTTTTGTACATTACATCCTTGTAGCTTTTTTTGTACATGGTAGTTTGTACCTCTTAGTTCCCTACTTGTCCCTCCACCCTTCCCTCTCGCAACTGGTAACCACTAGTTTGTTCTCTATATCTGTGTCTGTTTCTTTTTTTGTTATATTCAGTAGTTTGTTGTATTTTTTAGATTCCACATGTAACTGATATCATAGAGTATTTGTCTTTCTCTTGTCTGTCTTATTTCACTTAGCATAATGCCCTCCAAGTCCATCCATGTTGTTGCAAATGGCAAAATTTCATTCTTTGTTATGGCTGAGTAGTATTGCATTCCCACCCTCCCACCTCGTTTCCTCCACATCTTTCTCCATTCTTCTGTTGATGGACACTTAGGTTGCTTCCATATCTTGGCAGTTGTAAATAATGCTCCTATGAACATTGATGTGCATGTATCTTTTTGAATTAGTGGGGGTTTTTGTGTTGGTTTTTTTTTTTTTTTTTTTTGCACATATACCCAGGAGTGGAGTTGCTGGGTCATATGGTAGCTCTATTTTTAGTTTTTAAAGGAACCTCCATACTGTTTTCTTCAGTGGCTGCACCAATTTACATTCCCACAAACAGTGTAGGAGGGCTCCCTTTTTTCCACATCCTAGCCACCATTTGTTATTTGTGGTCTTTTTGATGATAGCCATTCTGACAGGTGTGAGGTGATATCTCATTGTGGTTTTAATTTGCATTTCTCTGATGATTAACAGTGTTGAGCATCTTTTCATGTGTCTGTTGGCTATCTGAATGTACTCTGAAAAAATATCTCTTCAGGTCTTCTGCCCATTTTTTAATCAGGTTGTTTTTTGATGTTGAGTTGTATGAGTTTATCTATTTATCTATCTATCTATCTATCTATTTATTTATTTGGCTGAGCTGGGTCTTAGTTGCTGCACGTGGGATCTTTGTTGCCACGTGCAAGATCTTTGTTGCAGCATGCGGAATCTTTAGTCATGGCATGTGGGCTCTTAGTTGCGGCATGCAGGATCTAGTTCCCTGACCCGGGATTGAACCCAGGCCCCCTGCATTGGGAGCATGGAGTCTTAACCACTGGACCACCAGGGAAGTCCCTGATTATATATTTTGAATATAAAGCCCTATCGGTCATGTCATTTGCAAATATTTTCTCCCATTCAGTAGGCTGTCTTTTCATTTTGTTGATGGTTTCCTTTGCTGTGCAAAATCTTTAAAATTTTTTGTAAGTTAAAGTATGACTGGGACTTCCTTGGTGGTGCAGTGGTTAAGAATCCACCTGCCAATGCAGGGGACATGGGTTCGATCCCTGGTCTTGGAAGATCCCACCTGCCATGGAGCAACTAAGCCTGTGTGCCACAACTACTGAGCCAGCGCTCTAGAGCCCACGAGCCACAACTACTGAGCCCACATGCCATAACTACTGAAGCCCGCATGCCTAGAGCCTGTGCTCCACAACAAGAGAAACCACTGCAATGAGAAGCCCACGCACCGCAATGAAGAGTAGCCCCTGGTTGCCGCAACTAGAGAAAGCCCGCGCGCAGCAACAAAAACCCAAAGCAGCCAAAAATAAATAAATAAATAAATTTATTAAAAAGAAAAGTATGGCACACATTCAGAAGAGGGCACAAATCCTAAGTGTACAGCTCACCGAAATTTTACAAAGTGAACCTATCTGTGTATTTTGTATCCAGATCAAGAAACAGAATGGGGGACTTCTCTGGTGGTCCAGTGGTTAAGACTCTGCACTTCCATTGCAGGGGGCATGGGTTTGATGCCTGGTCGGGGAACTAAGATCCCACATGCTGCACAGCATGGCAAAAAAAAAAAAAAAAAAAAGAATGGGACCAGCACTCCCCAAAGTCCTCCTTCAGGCTACTACTCCCCATAAGGGTAGCTATTGTCTTGAATTCTAACACTATAGATTAGTTTCCCTTGTTCTGTGCATTACATAAATTGAGTCATACCGTGAGTTTTCAATTTTTTCTCCTACGTTTAATTCCCTGGAGTTATCCTTAACTTGTTAAGTATTTGGAGTAATAGTGGCACAACTCTGTGCTGGCGTTTGGGACAGAAACTGGTGCTTGGCCCTTTTTTTTCCAACCTGACTTACCTACTGAGGCCACAAGCAAAATACTTTTGCAAACTCACTGAGGCTAAGAGTGGGTAAGTGACTTGTTGAAGTATAGTTGATTTACAGTGTTTCAGGTATACAGCAAAGTGATTCAGTTACATGCAGACATATATATATTCTTTTTCAGATTCTTTTCCATTATAGTTTATTACAGGATATTGAATATAGTTCCCTGTGCTATACAGTAGGACCTTGTTGTTTATCTATTTTATATATAGTAGCGTGTGTCTGCTAGTCCCAAACTCCTAATTTATCCACCCCGCTGCCCTGGCCTTCCCGTTTGGTATCCATAAGTTTGTTTTCCATGTCTGTGAGTCTGTTTCTTTTTAACTTTTTATTTTATATTGGAGTATAGCTGCTTAACAATATTATGATAGTTTCAGGTGCACAGCAAAGCGACTCAGCAGTACATATACATGTATCCATTCTCCCCCAAACTCCCCTCCCATCCAGGCTGCCACATAACATTGAGCAGAGTTCTCTGTGTTATACAGTAGGTCCTGTTGGTTATCCATTTTAAATATAGCAGTGTGTACATGTTGATCCCAAACTCCCTAACTCTCCCTTCCCCCCAGCCTTCCCCCGAGTAACCATAAGTTTGTTCTCTAAGTCTGAGTCTGTTTCTGTTTTGTAAGTAAGTTCATTTGTATCGTTTCTTTTTAGATTCCACATATAAGGGATATCACACAATATTTTTCTTTCTCTGTCTGACTTACTTCACTCAGTATGACAATCTCTAGGTCCATGTTGCTGCAAATCACATTGTTTCATTCTTTTTATGGCTGAGTAATATTCCACTGTATATATGTACCACATCTTCTTTATCCATTCCTCTGTTGATGGACATTTAGGTTGCTTCCATGTCCTGGCTATTATAAATAGTGCTGCAATGAACATTGGGGTTCATGTATCTTTTCGAATTATGGTTTTCTCTGGGTATATGCCTAGGAGTGGGATTGCTTAGATCATATGGTAGTTCTATCTGTAGTTTTTTAAGGAACCTCCATACTGTTCTCCATAGTGGCTATACCAATTTACATTTCCAACAGTGTAGGAGGATTCCCTTCTCTCCACACCCTATCCAGCCTTTATTGTTTGTGGATTTTTTGATGATAGCCATTTTGACTGGTGTGAGGTGATAATCTCATTGTAGTTTTGATTTTCATTTCTCTAGTAATTAGCAATGTTGAACATCTTTTCATATGCCTCTTGGCCATCTGTATATCTTCTTTGGAGAAATGTCTATTTAGGCCTTCTGCCCATTTTTTGATTGGGTTGTTTGTTTTGATGATATTAAGCCTCATGAGCTGTTTGTAAATTTTGGAGACAAATCCATTGTTGGTCACATCATTTGCAAATATTTTCTCCCAATCCGTAGGTTGTCTTTTCATTTTGTTTTTTTAACTTGGAATCATTTTTCTTGATTTTGTAATAGGCTTATCCTTAGTTTGGTTAAGCAAACTCTCATTTGGCTATGAGAACTCATTCAAATTTGCTAAAGGAACTATGATGATAAAATTACACAGCAAGTTGAGAAAAATACCCATGAAATAACACAACTTTTTATAAAGTTGTCAAGTTTCAATTCCAGTAACTCATAAGACAGGGCCTAAAGCCTATTCATAATCACATCATTCCAGAATGAGGAGCTATTGCCAGAAACTTTTTATGGGGTGGGAATAAAAGATGGTCAGTGCTGATAAATACAGGTTTAATGATATAGTGCTCTTCACAGACGGCTACAGAGACCGTAAACTATTATCCAGAAACATACAAACATACAACACAGACCACTTAGCCAGATCTAAAATAAACTGGCTTCTTGTAACTACCCTGTAAACACTACAGCCCTTCTCCCATCCAAAAATGACCCTAATCTCACATGAAAACAGTTATTGTAGGGGAATCAGAAACCCAGCTTTGTGGCCAAAAGTAAAAACTAAAAAGTAGCAATTCAGTGGTTAGCTGGTGAAAGCAAGCAGGAAATCTGGTACCCTTCACTGCACTGCTTTGCTCTTCTTACTCTTGCTCTTTTGTCCCTCTTCTTCAGCCCATCCATGTTAGCTCTCAGTAGGTTTGAATAAGCCATCTGAAACTTACTTCTTTGGAGCTCACCACAGTGCTGATCTTCTTTTTCCCATCAGTAGCTCTTAACAGACACTTGTTATCTGAGGACTCAAAGCCCTCCACAGAACCCTTCCTTGGAATGGGTTTAGTTCGACCATCATACTTCTTCAGGGTGATGAACACGCTGCCCAACAACCAGCACTTCTGGAGGAGCCTGGTCAGCTCCGTCAGGAACTGCTCACTCTCCAGCAGCACCATCCTGGTGCTGCTGGCTCCGCTCCATCAGCATAAGCCCTTATAACCATAAGGGCTTTTCCTTTGCTGTGCAAAAACTTTTGAGTTTAATTAGGTCCCATTTTATTTTTGTTTTCATTTACATTATTCTGGGAGGTGGATTGAAAAAAATATTGCTGTGGTTTATGTCAGAGAGTGTTCTGCCTGTTTTCCTCTAGGAGTTTTATAGTGTCCAGTCTCACATTTAGGTCTTTAATCCATTTTGAGCTTATTTTTATATATGGTGTTAAAGAACGATCTAATTTCATTTTTTTACATGTAGCTGTCCAGTTTTCCCAGCACCATTTGTTGAAGAGACTCTTTCCTCCATTGTGTAGTCTTGCCTCCTTTGTCATAGATTAATTGACCATAGGTGCATGGGTTTATTTCTGGGCTTTCTATCCTATTCCATTGATCTATATTTCTATTTTTGTGCCAGTACCATACTGTTTTGATGACTATAGCTCTGTAGTATAGCCTGAAGTCAGGGACCCTGATTCCTCTGGCTCCATTTTTCTTTCTCAAGATTGCTTTGGATATTCAGGGTCTTTTGTGTCTCCATAAAAATTTTAAGACTTTTTGTACCAGTTCTGTGAAAAATGCCATTGGTAGTTTGATAGGGATTGCATTGAATCTGTAGATTGCCTTGGGTATTATAGTCATTTTAACAATATTGATTCTTCCAATCCACGAACATGGTATATCTTTCCATTTGTTTGTGTCTTCTTTGATTTCTTTCATCAGCGTCTTATAGTTTTTTAAAGTACAGGTTTTGTCTCCTTAGATAGGTTTATTCTTAGGCATTTTATTCTTTTTGTTGCAATGGTAAATGGGATTGTTTCCTTAATTTCTCCTTCTGATCTTTCATTGTCAGTGTATAGAAACGCAACAGATTTCTTTGTATTAATTTTGTAACCTGCAACTTTACCAAATTCATTGATGAGCTCTAGTAGTTTTCTGGTACTGTCTGTATGATTTTCTATGTATAGTATCATGTCATCTGCAAACAGTGACAGTTTAACTTCTTTTCCAATTTGGATTCCTTTTATTTCTTTTTCTTCTCTGATTGCTGTAGCTAGGACTTCCAGAACTATGTTGAAAGTGGTGAGAGTGGGTGGACATCCTTGTCTTGTTCCTGATCTTAGAGGAAACGTTTCAGTTTTCACCATTGAGTATGATGTTAGTTTTAGGTTTGTTGTCTATGGCCTTTATTATGTTGAGGTATGTTTCCTCTATGCCCACTCTCTGGAGAGTTTTTATCATAAATGGGTGCTGACAAGAGCTTTTTCTGTATCTATTGAGATGATCATATAGTTTTTATTCTTCACTTTGTTGATGTGGTGTATCACACTGATTGACTTGCCAATACTGAAAAATCATTGCATCCCTGGGATAAATCCCACTTGATCATGGTGTATGATCCTTTTAATGTATTGTTGGGTTTGGATTGCTAGTATTTTGTTGAGGGTTTTTGCATCTATGTTCATCAGTGATATTGGACTGTAGTTTTCTTTTTTTGTGGTATTTTTGTCTGGGTTTGGTATCAGGATTATGGTGGCCTCATAGAATGGGTTTGGGAGTTTTCCTTCCTCTGCAATTTTTTGGAACAGTTTCAGAAGGATAGGTGTTAGCTCTTCTCTAAATGTTTGATAGAATTTGCCTATGAAACCATCAGGTCCTGGGCTTTTGTTTGTTGGAAGATTTTTAATCACAGTTTCAATTTCAGTGCTTGTGATTGGTCTGTTCATATATTCTATTTCTTCCTGGTTCAGTCTTTGGAGACTGTACCTTTCTAAGAATTTGTCCATTTCTTCCAAGTTGTCCATTTTATTGGTATATAGTTGCTTGTAGTAGTCTCTTATGATCTTTTGTATTTCTGTGGTGTCAGTTGTAACTTCTCCTTTTTCATTTCTAATTTTATTGATTTGAGTCCTCTCCCTTTCTTGATGAGTCTGGATAAAGGGGTTTTTTTTGGCTGCATTGGGTCTTCATTGCTGTGTGCGGGCTTTCTCTAGTTGTGGCGAGCAGGGGCTACTCTTCGTTGCAGTGCGTGGGCTTCTCATTGCAGTGGCTTCTCTTGTTGTGGAGCACAGGCTCTTAGGTGCATGACTTCAGTAGTTGTGGCACGTGGGCTCAATAGTTGTGGCTTGTGGGCTCTAGAGTGCAGGCTCCGTAGTTGTGGCGAATGGGCTTAGTTGCTCCATGGCATGTAGGATCTTCCCGGACCAGGGCTCGAACCTGTGTCCCCTGCATTGGCAGGCGGATTCTTAATCACTGTGCTACCAGAGAAGTCCATGGCTTAATGTTTATCAGTTTTGTTTATCTTTTCAAAGAACCAGCTTTTAGTTTCATTGATCTTTGTTATTGTTTTCTTTGTCTCTGTTTAATTTATTTCTGCTCTGATCTTTATGATTTCTTTCCTTCCTCTAACTTTGAGTTTTGTTTGGTCTTCTTTCTCTAGTTGCTGTAAGTGTAAGGTTAGGTTGTTTATTTGAGACTTTTCTTGTTTCTTGAGGTAAGATTTTGTTGCTGTAAACTTGCCTCTTAGAACTGCTTTTGCTGCATCACATAGGTATTGGGTCATTGTGCTTTCATTTTCATTTGTCTCTAGGTATTTTTTAGATTTCCTCTTTGATTTCTTCAGTGATCCATTGGTTGTTTAATAGCATATTGTTTATCCTCCATGTGTTCATTGTTTTATAGTTTTTTTCTTGTAGTTTCTTTTTTTAAAAAAATTTATTTATTATTTATTTATTTTTGTCTGCATTGGGTCTTCATTGCTGCGCATAGGCTTCCTCTAGTTGTGGCAACTGGGGTGCTCTTCATTGTGGTGTGCGGTCTTCTCATTGTGGTGGCTTCTCTTGTTGCGGAGCATGGGCTCTAGGCATGCAGGCTTTAGTAGTTGTGGCTTGCAGGCTCAGTAGTTGTGGCTCATGGGCTCTAGAGCGCAGGCTCAGTAGTTGTGGCGCATGGGCTTAGTTGCTTCGTGGCATGTGAGATCTTCCTGGACCAGGGGTTGAACCCATGTCCCCTGCATTGCAGGCAGATTCTTAACCAGTGCACCACCAGGGAAATCCCTTGTGTAGTTTATTTCTAATCTCATAGTGTTGTGATCGGAAAAGATGCTTGATATGATTTCAGTTTTCTTAAACTTACCAAGGCTTGCCTTGTGGCCCAGGATGTGGTCAACCCTGGAGAATGTTCCCTGTGCCCTTGAGAAGAATGTGTATTCTGCTACTTTTGGATGGAATGCTCTATAAATATCAATTAAGTTCATCTGGTCTAATGTGTCATTTAAGACATGTGTTACCTGATTGATTTTCTGTCTGGATGATCTGTCCATTCATGAAAGTGGGGTGTTAAAGTCCCCACTATTATTATTTTATTGTCTATTTTTCCCTTTATGGCTGTTAGTATTTGCCTTAAATATTGAGGTGCTCCTATGTTGGGTGCACCCATATATCTTCTTCTTGGATCAATCCCTTGATCATTATGTAGTGTCCTTCATTGTCTCTTATAACAGTCTTTATTTTAAAGTCTATTTTGTCTGATATGAGTATCACTACTGCAGCTTTCTTTTGATTTCCATTTGTGTGGGATATCTTCTTCCATCCCCTCACTTTCAGTCCTTATGTGTCCCTAGGTCTGAGGTGGGTCTCTTGTAGACAGCATATATACAGTCTTGTTTTTGTATCTACTCAGCCAGTCTGTGTCTTTTGGTTGGCACATTTAATCTATTTACATTTAAAGTGATTATCCATATTCCTATTGCCATTTTCTTAATTGTTTTGGGTTTGTTTTTGTAGGTCTTTTTTCTTCCCTTCCTCTTTTATTCTCTTCTCTTGTGGTTTGATGGCCATCTTTAGTTTGGGTTTGGGTTGCTTTTTCTTTTTTGTGTGTGTATCTATTGTAGGTTTTGGTTTTACTGTTCCCATTTTTTTTTTAAGTTGCTAGTCTCTTTCCCGCCTAGAGGAGTTCCTTTAGCATTGGTTGCAAAGCTGGTCTGGTGGTGCTGAATTCTCTCAGCTTTTGCTTTTCTGTAAGGCTTTTGATTTCTCCATCAAATCTGAATGAGGACCTTGCTGGGTAGAGTACTTTTGGTTGTAGGTTCTTCCCTTTCATCACTTTAAATATATCATGCCACTTCCTTCTGACTTGCAGAGTTCCTGCTGAGAAGTCAGCAGATAACCTTATGGGAGTTCCCTTGTATGTTATTTGTCATTTTTCACTTGTTGCTTTAAATATATTTCCTTTGTCTTTAATTTTTGTCAGTCTGATTACTATGTGTCTTGGCATGTTCCTCCTTTGGTTTATCCTGCCTGGGACTCTGCGCTTCCTGGACTTGGTTGACTGTTTCCTTTCCCATGTTAGGGAAGTTTTCAGCTATTATGTCTTCAAATATTTTCTCAGGTCCTTTCTCTCTCTCTTCTCCTTTTTGGACCCCTATAATGTGAATGTTGGTGTGTTTCATGTTGTCCCAGAAGTCTCTTAGACTGTCATCATTTCTTTTCATTCTTTTTTCTTTGTTCTGTTCTGCAGCAATGATTTCCACCATTCTGTCTTCCAGGTCACTTATCCATTCTTCTGCCTCAGTTCTTCTACTATTGGTTCCTTCTAGTGTATTTTTCATTTTAGTTATTGTATAGTTCATCTCTGTTTGTTCTTTAGTTCTTCTAGGTCTTTGTTAAACATTTCTTACATCTTCTCAATCTTTGCCTCCATTCTTTTCCCGAGATCCTGGATCATCTTCACTATCATTATTCTGAATTCTCTTTCTGGAAGGTTACCTATCTCTACTTCATTTGGTTGTTTTTCTGGGGTTTTATCTTGTTCCTTCATCTGGGACATAATCCTTTGCCTTTTCATTTTGTCTAAGTTTCTGTGATTGTCAGTCACATCATTTGCAAATATTTTCTCCCAGTCTGTGGGTTGTCTTTTCGTTTTGTTTATGGTTTCCTTTGCTGTTCAAAAGCTTTTGAGTTTAATTAGGTCCCATTTGTTTATTTTTGTTTTTATTTCCATTATTTTGTGAGATGGATCAAAAGAGATATTGCTGCAATTTATGTCAGAAAGTGTTCTGCCTATGTTTTCCTCTAGGAGTTTTATAGTGTCCAGTCTCACATTTAGGTCTTTAATCCATTTTGAGCTTATTTTTGTGTATGGTGTTAAAGAACTACTGCTGTCAGTGCCCTTGCCCCACAGTGAGCCACAGCCACCCCCCACTTCTGCAGGAGACCCTCCAACACTAGCAGGTAGGTCTGGTTCAGTCTCCTATGGGGTCACTGCTCCTTTCCCCTGGGCCCTGGTACACACTAGACTTTGTGTGTGCCCTCCAAGAGTGGAGTCTCTGTTTCCCACAGTCCTGTGGAAGTCCTGCAATCAGATCCCTCTGGTGTTCAAAGTCAGATTCTCTGGGGATTCCTACTCCTGTTGCTGGACCCCAGGCTGGGAAGCCTGATGTGGGGCTCAGTACTTTCACTCCAATGGGAGAACTTCTGTGGTATAATTGTTCTCCAGTTTATAGGTTGCCTACCCGGTGGTTATGGGATTTGATTTTATCATGATTGCATCCCTCCTACCATCTCATTGTGACTTCCCCTTTGTCTTTGGATCTGGGGTATCTCTTTTGTTGGGTTCCAGTGTCTTCCTGTCTATGGTTATTCAGCAATTAGTTGTGATTTCGGTGCTCTTGTAAGAAAAGGTGAGTGCACATCCTTTTACTCCATCATCTTGAACCAGTCTGTTTCTGTTTTGTAAATAAGTTCACATGTATCATTTGTTTTTAGATTCTACATGTAAGTGATATCATATGATATTTGTCTTTTGCTGTCTGACTTCACTTAGTGTTATAATCTGTAGGTCCATCCATGTTGCTGCAAATGGCATTATTTCATTCTTTTTTATGGGTGACTAATATTCCATTGTTTATATGTGCCACATCTTCTTTATCCATTGACCTGTCGATGGACATTTAGGTTGCTTCCATGTCTTGGCTATTGTAAATAGTGCTCCTTTGAATGTTGGGGTGGATATATCTTTTTGAATTAGAGTTTTCTCTGGATATATGCCCATGAGTGGGATTACTGGAGCATATGGTAACTCTATTTTTACATTTTAAGGAACCTCCCTACTATTCTCTGTAGTGGCTGTACCAATTTACCTTCCCACCAACAGTGTAGGAGGGTTCACTTTTCTCCACACCCTCTCTAGCATTTATTATTTGTGGAAATTTTGATGAAGGCCATTCTGACTGGTGTGATGTGATACCTCATTGTAGTTTTGATTGCATTCCTCTAATAATTAGTGATGTTGAACATCTTTTCATGTGCTTATTGGCCATCTGATGTCTTTGGGTTAACGTCTGTTTAGGTCTTCTGCCGATTTTTTGACTTGGTTTGTTTTTTTGATATTGAGCTGTATGAGTGGTTTGTATATTTGGAAATTAATCCCTTGTTGGTCACAGCATTTGCTGGGAGAAAAATATTTTCTCTCATTGTGTAGGTTGTCTTTTCATTTTGCTTATGGTTGGGCCTTGGTGAGTTTAAGATGCCTATTCGACATCCAAGTGGAGGGATGAAGTAGGCAGGTGGATGGATTAAGTGATGTAACTGAGGGAGCTGGTGCACTTTAGAGTAACATCATCTCCTGACTTAAGAGGGGAACTGGGCCATAACTCGTCCTCTAGGCTGTCTTTTTTTTGTTGTTTTTTAAAATTTAAGTATAGTGATTTACAATGTTGTGTTAGTTTCAGGTGTACAGCACAGTGATTCAGTTATATATATGTTCTTTTTCAGATTCTTTTCCCTTATAGATTATTACAAAATATTGAGTATAGTTCCCTGTGCTCTACAGTAAATCCTTGTTGGTTATCTATTGTATGTATAGGAGTGTGTATATGTTAATCTCAAATTCCTAATTTATCCCACCCCCACCCCCTTTCCCCTTTCGTAACCGTAAATTTGTTTTCTATGTCTGTGGGTCTATTTCTGGTTTGTAAATAAGCTTATTTGTATTTTTTTTTAGATTCTACATATAAGTGATATCATATGATATTTGTCTTTCTCTGTCTGGCTTACTTCACTTAGTATGATAATGTCTAGGTCTATCCATGTTGTTGCAAATGGCAATATTTCATTCTTTTTTATGGCTGAATAATATTCCGTTGTGTATATATACCCCATCTTCTTCATCCATTCACCTGTTGATGGACATTTAGGTTGCCTGCGCGTCTTGGCTATTGTAAATAGTGCTGCTAGTTCTAAATGTTGGGGTGCATGTACCTTTTCTTTTTTTTTAAATTAATTTATTTTTTAAATTTTTATTTATTTTTGGCTGAGTTGGATCTTTGTTGCTGAGTGTGGGCTTTCTCTAGTTGTGGTGAGCAGGGGCTACTCTTTATTGCGGTGCGTGAGCTTCTCATTGCGGTGGCTTCTCTTGTTGCGGGGCATGGGCTCTAGGCACGTGGGCTTCAGTAGTTGTGGCTCTTGGGCTCTAGAGCACAGACTTAGTAGTTGTGGTGCACGGGCTTAGTTGCTACGCGGCATGTGGGATCTTCCCAGACCAGGGCTCAAACCCATGTCCCCTGCATTGGCAGATGGATTCTTAACCACTGCACCACCAGGGAAGCCCGCATGTATCTTTTCAAATTAGAGTTTTTGTCTTTTCTGGATATATGCCCAGGAGTGGGATTGCTGGGTCATATGGTAGTTCTTATTTTAGTTTTTTTAAGGAAATGCCATACCATTCTCTGTAGTGGCTGTACCAATTTACATTCCCACCAACAATGTAGGAGGGTTCCCTTTTCTCCACACCCTCTCCAGCATTTATTATTTGTAGACTTTTGATGATGGCCATTTTGACTGGTATGAGGTGATATCTCATTGTAGTTTTGATTTGAATTTCTCTAATAATTAGTGATGTTGAGCATCTTTTCATGTGCCTGTTGGCCATCTGTATAGCAAGTGTCTTTGAACACTACAGTTTTGCTTGTTTTCAACATTTAGGTAAATGGAATCATACTCTATGTATTCCTTTGTGTGTAGCTTCTTTTTATTTGACATTATATTTGTGAGTTTTATCCATGTTGTTCTGTGTGGCTGTTGTTTGCCCATTGTCCTTGCTATGTAGTATCTCATTGCATGAATATACTATAATTTATATACTTATTTATTCTACTGCTGCTGGATATCTGGATTATTTCCACTTTGGGGTTCTTAAGAATAATGCTACTATTAATATTCTTGTACATATTAATATTCTGTACAAGTATGTGCATTTCCATTGTATATATACCAAGGAGTGGAATAACTGGGTCATGGGTTATTCATATCTTCAACTTTAGTTGATAACACCAAACTGTTTGCTGGTTTACATTCTCTTACATGGTGTATGAAGTCCCCATTCCTCCACATCATTACCAGTACTTGCTACTGTTTGACACCACCAGGGTGTTGAGTGGATAGTGATATCTTGATGTGTTGAGTGGATAGTGGTATCTTGATGTTTTACTGTACACTCCCCTGATTACTACTGATGTTGAGAATATATTTATTGGTTAGTTGGATATCCACTCTTGTGAGGTACATGTTGGAGTCTCATACATTTTTCCACTGGGTTGTCTGTCTTATTGATTTGTAGGAAATCACCTGTTGCCATATATATTTTGTAATATTTTTCTCCCATTCTATGGCTTGCCTTTTCAACTTCCTAATCCTGTCTTTTGATAAATAGTCTTAATTCATTCTTAATATCCTAAATTTAATAGTCTAATTAATCAGTCTCTTTCTTTATGGTTTATGCTTTTTGTGTCCTGTTTAAATCATCTTTTCCTATCCTACATTATAAGGATATTCTAGAATACTACTTTGTAGAAGCTTTATTGTTTGGCCTTTTACATTTAGATCTGTATTCTGTCCAGAGTTGATTTGTGTGTCTGATGTAAAGTAGGGATCAAGAATTATTTTTTTTCACATGTTTATCCAATCATCCTCACATTATTTATTGAAAAGGCTGTCCTTTCCCCACTGCCCACCACTCTGCCCATGTCCAAATATGCTGGGACTCTTTCTGAGTTATTCAATTCCATTGGTTTATATATCTGTCCTTGTGCTAATATCATACTTGTTTACTTACTATAGATTTATGGTAAATCTTAAAGGTCTTCAGAGTCATAGACATAGAAAACAATCCTATGGTTACCAAAGGGAAGAAGGAGACAGGGAGGGACAAATTATGAGTATGGGATTAACAGATACAAATTACTACACATAAAATAAAGAAGCAACAAGTGTTTACTGTATAGCATAGGGAATTATATCCAATATCTTGTAATAACTTATAATGGAACATAATTTGCCAAAAAACCAAAAAAAACCCTGAATCACTATACTGTACACCTGAAACTAACTCAATATTATAAATCAACTATATTTCAATGTAAAAAGAGTCTTTAGAGGAAGTTCTCATACCTTGTTCTTCTCCTTCAATATTGCTTTGACTATTCTAGATCCTTGGAATTTTCATTCAAATTTTATGATCAGTTTGTCAAGCTCCACAAATAAAACAACCAAAAAAAAAAAAAAAAAAAAACCACAGCCCTGAAAATTTTAAATTTGATTGCATTGAATCTGTAGACCATTTTGAGGAAAATTAACCTCTTTATGATGTTGCATATTCCCAGCCATGACTATTGTGTATTTCTCCCTTTATTTAGGTCCTCTTTCAAGTTTTCCAATAACATTTAATAAACTATAACCTACATAGGAGTCTTGCACGTCTTTTGTTAGACTTATTCCTAGGTGTTTGATGTTGTTCGAATCTTTTTTTGCCATGCGGCATATGGGATCATAGTTCCCTGACCAAGGATTGAATACATGCCCCCTGCAATGGAAGCATGGAGTCTTAACCACTGGACTGCCAGGGAAGTCCCTGTTGTTCAAATCTTCTATATCCCTACTAATTTTTTGTCTGCTTGCATATCATTACCAAGAGAGGTATGTTAAAATAGCCCACTATTACACTGATTTGTCTATTACTCCTTGAAGTTCGGTCATTTTTTCCCTTTACTTTGAGGCTGGGTTATTAGTTGATTACCAGTATAGAACTGTTATATTTTCCTAGTGGATTGAACTTTTTTTTTCTGTTTCTTTTTTTAAAAACATCTTTATTGGAGTATAATTGCTTTACAATGGTGTGTTAGTTTCTGCTTTACAACAAAGTGAATCAGTTATACATATACATATGTTCCCATATGTCTTCCCTCTTGCATCTCCCTCCCTCCAACCCTCCCTATTCCACCCCTCTAGGTGGTCACAAACCACCTAGCTGATCTCCCTGTGCCATGCAGCTGCTTCCTACTAGCTATCCACCCTACGTTTGGTAGTGTATATATGTCCATGTCACTCTCTCACTTTGTCACAGCTTACCCTTCCCCCTCTCCATGTCCTCAAGTCCATTCTCTAGTAGGTCTGTGTCTTTATTCCTGTCTTAACCCTAAGTTCTTCATGACATTTTTTTCTTAGATTCATATATATGTGTTAGCATATGGTATTTGTCTTTCTCTTTCTGACTTACTTCACTCTGTATGATAGACTCTAGATCCATCCACCTCATTACAAATAACTCAGTTTCGTTTCTTTTTATGGCTGAGTAATATTCCATTGTATATATGTGCCATATCTTCTTTATCCATTCATCTGTTGATGGACACTTAGGTTGCTTTCATGTCCTGGCTATCATAAATAGAGCTGCAATGAACATTTTTGTACATGACTCTTTTTGAATTATGGTTTTCTCAGGGTATATGCCCAGTAGTGGGATTGCGGGGTCATGTGGTAGTTCTATTTGTAGTTTTTTAAGGAACCTCCATACTGTTCTCCATAGTGGCTGTATGAATTTACATTCCCAGCAGCAGTGCAAGAGGGTTCCCTTTTCTTCTTTTTTTTTTTTAACATCTTTATTTGAGTATAACTGTTTTACAATAGTGTGTTAGTTTCTCCGTTACAACAAAGTGAATCAATTATACATATACATATGTTCCCATAACTCTTCCCTCTTGTGTCACCCTCCCTCCCACCCTCCCTATCCCACCCCTCTAGGTGGTCACAAAGCACAGAGGTGAACTCCCTGTGCTATGCTGCAGCTTCCCACTAGCTATCTAATTTACATTTGGTAGTGTGTATATGTCCCTGCCACTCTCTCACATCATCACAGCTTACCCTTCCCCCTCCCCATATCCTCAAGTCCATGCTCTAGTAGGTCTGTGTTTTATTCCCATCCTACCACTAATCTCTTCATGACATTTTTTTTTTTAGTTTCCATATATATGTGTTAGCATACGGTATTTGTTTTTATCCTTCTGACTTACTTCACTCTGTATGACAGATTCCAGGTCTATCCACCTCATTACAAATAACTCAGTTTCATTTCTTTTTATGGCTGAGTAATATTCCATTGTATATATGTGCCACATCTTCCTTATCCATTCATCTGTTGATGGACACTTAGGTTGCTTCCATGTCCTGGCTATCGTAAATAGAGCTGCAATAAACATTTTGGTACATGACTCTTTTTGAATTATGGTTTTCTCAGGGTATATGACCAGTAGTGGGATTGCTGGGTCATGTGGTAGTTCTATTTGTAGATTTTTAAGGAACCTCCATACTGTTCTCCATAGTGGCTGTATCATATTACATTCCCACCAACAGTGCAAGAGTGTTCCCTTTTTTCCACACCCTCTCCAGCATTTATTGTTTCTAGAGTTTTTGATGATGGCCAATCTGACCAGTGTGAGATGATATCTCATTGTAGTTTTGATTTGCATTTCTCTAATGATTAATGATGTTGAGCATTCTTTCATGTGTTTGTTGGCAATCTGTATATCTTCTTTGGAGAAATGTCTATTTAGGTCTTCTGCCCATTTTTGGATTGGGTTGTTTTTTTGTTATTGAGCTGCATGAGTTGCTTATACATTTTGGAGATTAATCCCTTGTCAGTTGCTTCATTTGCAACTATTTTCTCCCATTCTGAGAGTTGTCTTTTGGTCTTGTTTATGGTATCCTTTGCTGTGCAAAAGCTTTATGTTTCATTAGGTACCATTTGTTTATTTTTGTTTTTATTTCCATTTCTCTAGGAGGTGGATCAAAAAGGATCTTGCTGTGATTGATGTCATAGAGTGTTCTGCCTATGTTTTCCTCTAAGAGTTTGATAGTGTCGGGCCTTACATTTAGGTCTTTAACCCATTTTGAGTTTATTTTTGTGTATGGTATTAGGGAGTGTTCTAATTTCATACTTTTACAGGTAGCTGTCCAGTTTTCCCAGCACCACTTATTGAAGAGGCTGTCTTTTCTCCACTGTATATCCTTCCCTCCTTTATCAAAGATACGGTGACCATATGTGTGTGGGTTTATCTCTGGGCTTTCTATCCTGTTCCATTGATCTATATTTCTGTTTTTGTGCCAGTACCATACTGTCTTGATTACTGTAGCTTTGTAGTATAGTCTGAAGTCAGGGAGCCTGATTCCTCCAGCTCCATTTTTCGTTCTCAAGATTGCTTTGGCTATTCGGGGTCTTTGGTGTTTCCATAGAAATTGTGAAATTTTTTGTTCTAGTTCTGTGAAAAATGCTGTTGGTAGTTTGATAGGGATTGCACTGAATCTGTAGATTGCTTTGGGTAGTAGAGTCATTTTCACAATGTTGATTCTTCCAATCCAGTAACATGGTATATCTCTCCATCTATTTGTGTCATCTTTAATTTCTTTCATCAGTGTCTTATAATTTTCTGCATACAGGTCTTTTGTCTCCTTAGGTAGGTTTATTCCTGGATATTTTATTCTTTTTGTTGCGATGGTAAATGGGAGTGTTTTCTAAATTTCATTTTCAGATTTTTCATCATTAGTGTATAGGAATATCAGAGATTTCTGTGCATTAACTTTGTATCCTACTACTTTACCAAATTCATTGATTAGCTCTAGTAGTTTTCTGGTATCATCCTTAGGATTCTCTATGTATAGTATCATGTCATCTGCAAACAGTGACAGCCTTACTTCTTCTTTTCCGATTTGGATTCCTTTTATTTCTTTTTCTTCTCTGATTGCTGTGGCTAGAACTTCCAAAACTATGTTGAATAAGAGTGGTGAGGGCTTCCCTGGTGGCGCAGTGGTTGAGAGTCCGCCTGCTGATGCAGGGGACGCGGGTTCGTGCCCCGGTCCGGGAAGATGCCACATGCCGCAGAGCAGCTGGGCCCGTGAGCCATGGCCGCTGGGCCTGTGCGTCCGGAGCCTGTGCTCCGCAACGGGAGAGACCACAGCAGTGAGAGGCCCGTGCAAAAAAAAAAAAAGAGTGGTGAGAGTGGGCAGCCTTGTCTTGTTCCTGATCTTAGTGGAAATGGTTTCAGTTTTTCACCATTGAGAACAATGCTGGCTGTGGGTTTGTCATATATGGCCTTAATTATGTTGAGGAAAGTTCCCTCTATGCCTGCTTTCTGCAGGTTTTCTTTTTTAATCATAAATGGGTGTTGAATTTTGTCGAAAGCTTTCTCTGCATCTATTGAGATAATCGTATGGTTTTTCTCCTTCAGTTTGTTGATATGTTGTATCACATTGATTGATTTGAGTGTATTGAAGAATCCTTGCATTCCTGGAATAAACCCCACTTGATCATGGTGTATGATCCTTTTAATGTGCCATTGCATTCTGTTTGCTAGTATTTTGTTGAGGATTTTTGCATCTATGTTCATCAGTGATATTGGCCTGTAGTTTTCTTTCTTTGTGATGTCTTTGTCTGGTTTTGGTATCAGGGTTATGGTGGCCTCATAGAATGAGTTTGGGAGTGTTCCTCCCTCCCCTCTGTTATACTTTGGAAGAGTTTGAGGAGGATAGGTGTTAGCTCTTCTCTAAATGTTTGATAGAATTCGCCTGTGAAGCCATCTGGTCCTGGGCTTTTGTTTGTTGGAAGATTTTTAATCACAGTTTCAATTTCAGTGCTTGTGATTGGTCTCATATTTTCTATTTCTTCCTGGTTCAGTCTCAGCAGATTGTGAATTTCTAAGAATTTGTCCATTTCTTCCAGGTTGTCCATTTTATTGGCATACAGTTGCTTGTCGTAATCTGTATTAATCTTTTGTATTTCTGCAGTGTCAGTTGTTATGTCTCCTGTCTCATTTCTAATTCTATTGATTTGAGTCTTCTCCCTTTTTTTCTTGATGAGTCTGGCTAATGGTTTATCAATTTTGTTTATCTTCTCAAAGAACCAGCTTTTAGTTTTATTGATCTTTGCTATCATTTCCTTCATTTCTTTTTCATTGATTTCTGATCTGATCTTTATGATTTCTTTCCTTCTGCTAAATTTGGGGGGGTTTTTTTTGTTCTTCTTTCTCTAATTGCTTTAGGTGCAAGGTTTCATTGTTTATTCGAGGTGTTTCCTGTTTCTTAAGGTAGGATTGTATTGCTATAGACTTCCCTCTTAGAACTGCTTTTGCTGCAACCCATAGGTTTTGGGTCGTCGTGTCTCCATTGTCATTTGTTTCTAAGTATTTTTTGATTTCCTCAGTGATCACTTCGTTATTAAGTAGTGTATTGTTTAGCCTCCATGTGTTTGTATTTTTTACAGATATTTTCCTGTAATTGATAAATAGTCTCATAGCATTGTGGTTGGAAAAGATACTTGATACGTTTTCAATTTTCTTAAATTTACCAAGGCTTCATTTGTGACCCAAGATATGATCTATCCTGGAGAATGTTCCATGAGAACATTTGAGAAAAATGTGTATTCTGTTGATTTTGGATGGAATGTCCTATAAATATCAATTAAGTCCATCTTGTGTAATGTATCATTTAAAGCTTGTGTTTCCTTATTTATTTTCATTTTGGATGATCTGTCCATTGGTGAAAGTGGGGTGTTAAAGTCCCCTACTATGATTGTGTTACTGTCGATTTCTCCTTTTATGGCTATTAGTTTTTGCCTTATGTATTGATGTGCTCCTATGTTGGGTGCATAAATATTTACAATTGTTATATCGTCTTCATGGTTCGATCCCTTGAACATTATGTAGTGTCCTTCTTTGTCTCTTGTAATAGTCTTTATTTTAAAATCTATTTTGTCTGATATGAGAATTGCTACTCCAGCTTTCTTCTGATTTCCATTTGCATGGAATATCTTTTTCCATCCCCTCACTTTCAGTCTGTATGTGTCCCTAGGTCTGAAGTGGGTCTCTTGTAGACAGCATATATATAGGTCTTGTTTTTGTATCCATTCAGCCAGTCTGTGTCTTTTGGTGGGAGCATTTAATCCGTTTACATTTAAGGTAATTATTGGTATGTATGTTCCCATTACCATTTACTTGTTTTGAGTTTGTTCTTGTAGGTCTTTTCCTTCTCTTGTGTTTCTTGCCTAGAGAAGTTCCTTTAGCAATTGTTGTGGAGCTGGTTTGGTGGTGCTGAACTCTCTCAGCTTTTGCTTGTCTGTAAAGGTTTTAATTTCTCCATCAAATCTGAATGAGATCCTTGCTGGGTAGAGTAATCTTGGTTGTAGGTTTCTCTCCTTCACCACTTTAAATATGTCCTGCCACTCCCTTCTGGCTCTCAGAGTTTCTGCTGAAAGATCAGATGTTAACCTTTTGGGGATTCCCTTGTGTGTTATTTGTTGTTTTTCCTTTGCTGCTTTTAATATGTTTTCTTTGTATTTAATTTTTGATAGTTTGATTAATATGTGTCTTGGCGTGTTTCTCCTTGGGTTTATCCTGTATGGGACTCTCTGTGCTTCCTTGACTTGATTGACTATTTCCTTTCCCATATTAGGGAAGTTTTCAACTATAATCTCTTCAAATATTTTCTCAGTCCCTTTCTTTTTCTCTTCTTCTTCTGGGACCCCTATAATTCGAATGTTGGCACATTTAATGTTGTCCCAGAAGTCTCTGAGTTTGTTCTCAGTTCTTTTCATTCTTTTTTCTTTTTTTTTTTAACATCTTTATTTGAGTATAACTGTTTTACAATAGTGTGTTAGTTTCTCCTTTACAGCAAAGTGAATCAGTTATACATATACATATGTTCCCATAACTCTTCCCTCTTGTGTCACCCTCCCTCCCTCTTTTTTCTTTATTCTGCTCTGCAGTAGTTATTTCCAGTGTTTTATCTTCCAGGTCACTTATCCGTTCTTCTGCCTCCTTTATTCTGCTATTGATCCCATTTAGAGTATTTTTAATTTCCTTTATTGTGTTGTTCATCATTGCTTGCTTCCTCTTTAGTTCTTCTATGTCCTTGTTAAATGTTTCTTGCATTTTGTCTATTCTATTTCCAAGATTTTGGATCATCTTTCCTATCATTATTCTGAATTCTTTTTCAGGTAGACTGCCTATTTCCTCTTCATTTGTTAGGTCTGGTGGGTTTTTATCTTGGTCCTTCATCTGCTGTGTGTTTTTCTGTCTTCTCATTTCGTTTATCTTACTGTGTTTGGGGTCTCCTTTTTGCAGGCTGCAGGTTCCTAGTTCCCATTGTTTTTGGTGGCTGTCCCCAGTGGCTAAGGTTGGTTCAGTGGGTTGAGTAGGTTTCCTGGTTGGGGGGACTAGTGCCTCTGTTCTGGTGGATGAGGCTGGATCTTGTCTTTCTGGTGGGAAGGTCCACGTCTGGTGGTGTGTTTTGGGGTGTTTGTAGCCTTATTATGATTTTAGGCAGCCTCTCTGCTAATGGATGGGGCTGTGTTCCTGTCTTGCTCGTTGTTTGGCATAGGGCGTCCAGCACTGTAGCTTGCCAGTCATTGAGTGAAGCTGGGTCTTGGTGTTGAGATGGAGATCTCTAGGAGGTTTTTGCCATTTGATATTGCGTGGATCTGGGAGGCCTCTTGCGGACCAGTGTCCTGAAGTTGGTTCTCCCACCTCAGAGACACAGCCCTGACGCCTGGCTGGAGCACCAAGAGCCTTTTATCCACACAGCTCAGAATAAAAGGGAGAAAAAAGAGAAATGAAAGAAAGGAAGGAAGGAAGAAAGGAAGGAAGAAAGATGAGAAAATAAAGTAGGATAAAATAAAGTTATTAAAATGAAAAATAATTATTAAGAAGAAAAAATTTTAAAAGTAAAACAAAACAAAACAAAACCCGGGACAGTCAGAACCCTAGGACAAATGGTGAAAGTAAAGCTATACAGACAAAATCTCACACAGAAGCACATACATACACACTCATAAAAAGAGACAAAGGGAAAAAAATAATATATCTTGCTCCCAAAGTCCACCTCTTCAGCTTGGGATGATTCGCTGTCTATTCAGGTATTCCACAGATGCAGGGCACTTCAAGTTGATTGTGGAGCTTTAATCCACTGCTTCTGAGGCTGCCGGGAGAGACCTCCCCCTCTCCCCTTTGTTCGAACAGCTCCTGGGTTTCAGCTTTGGATTTGGCCCCGCCTCTGCGCATAGGTCACCAGAGGGCATCTGCTCTTCGCTCAGACAGGACGAGGTTAAAGGAGCAGCTGATTCGGGGGCTCTGGCACAGGCCGGGGTGAGGAAGGGGTACGGATGCGGGGCGATCCTGCGGCGGCAGAGGCCAGCATGACGCTGCACCAGCCTGAGGTGTGCCGTGCGCTCTCCCGGGGAAGCCGTCCCTGGATCCTGGGACCCTGGCAGTGGCGGGCTGCACAGGCTCCCGGGAGGGGAGGTGTGGAGAGTGACCTGTGCTCGCACACAGGCTTCTTGGTGGTGGCAGCAGCAGCCTTAGCGTCTCATGCCCGTCTCTGGTGTCAGCGCTGATCACCGCAGCTCGCACCCCTTTCTGGAGCTCCTTTAAGCGGTGCGCTTAATCCCATCTCCTTGCGTCCCAGGAAACAAAAAGGCAAGAAAAAGTCTCTTGCCTCTTTGGCAGTTCCAGACTTCTCCCTCCCGGCTAGCCGTGGCACGCTAGCCCCCTTCAGGCTGTGTTCACGCAGCCAACCCCAGTCCTCTCCCTGTGATCTGACCGAAGCCTGAGCCTCAGCTCCCAGCCCCTGCCTGCCCCGGTGGGTGGGCAGACAAGCATCTCGGGCTGGTGAGTGCTGGTCAGCACCGATCCTCTGCGGGAATCTGTCCGCTTTGCCCTCCGCACCCTGTGGCTGCGCTCTCCTCCGTGGCTCTGAAGCTTCCCTCTCCGCCACCCATTGTCTCTGCCTGTGAAGGGGCTTCCTATTGTGTGGAAACCTTTCCTCCTTCACGGCTCCCTCCCACTGGTGCAGGTTCCATCCCTATTCTTTTGTCTCTGTTTATTCTTTTTTCTTTTTGCCCTACCCAGGTATGTGGGGAGTTTCTTGCCTTTTGGGAGGTCTGAGGTCTTCTGCCAGCGTTCGGTGGGTGTTCTATAGGAGAAGTTTCACGTGTAGATGTATTTCTGATGTATCTGTGTGGAGGAAGGTGATCTCCGCGTCTTACTCTTCCGCCATCTTCTCTCTCCTCTCTGAACTTTTTTATCATGATGAAATGATCTCTAGTAATGCTTTTTTCCTTAAAAGTCTGTTTTCTTTAAAGTTAATATAGCTACCCCGGCTTCTTTTGGCTAGTGTTTTAACAATATATCTTTTCTGTTCTTTTTATTGTAAACCTTTACCTAATGCTTAAGGTGTGTCTCGTATGTCTCGAGACTAAAATTTTAAAAAGTACAGTCTGACCATCTTTTTCTTTTAATTGGAGCATTTAGTGTATTTCCATTTAATGAAGAATTTAAAATATATTCGGGTTCACATTTACTTTCTTACTAAGGGCCTTCAATTTGTCCCTTCTATACTATTATTATTGTTTATCTTCTTTCTTGCCTTCTTTTGGATTGATCATTTTTTATTTTTGTACATTTTATTAGCTTGGAAGTTACACACTCATTCATTCATTCATTTATTCATTTGTTTATTTATTTATTTATGGCTGCTTCGGGTCTTAGTTGCAGCACACAGGATCTTCGTTGAGGCATGCGGGATCTTTTGTTGCGGCACACGGTCTTCTCTAGTTGTGGTGCGCGGGCTTCTCTCTAGTTGTGGTGTGTGGGTTTTCTCTTCTCTAGTTGTGGTGAAGAGGCTCTAGGGTATATGGGCTCTGTAGTTGTGGTGCGCAGGTTCCAGAGCGCATGGGCTCTGTAGTTTGTGGCACATGGGCTCTCTCGTTGAGGCATGCAGGCTCAATAGTTGTGGCGTGCAGGCTTAGTTGCCCCACGGCATGTGGGATCTTAGTTCCCCAACCAGGAATCAAACCTTCATCCACTGCATTGGAAGGCAGATTCTTTACCACTGGACCACCAGGGAGGTCCCTCTTTTATTTTTCTTTTAGTGGTTACTGTAAACTTGCATCCTTGACTCACAAAAATTTAACAATTAATGCTCATACCCTCTCCCTTGACAATGTAAAGCCCTTAAGACATATTGATTCTTTTTCTTCCTTCCCAACTTATATGTCAGAGTTAGCATGTATTTTAATTCTGTGTATATTTAAAATCCAACCAAACATTAGTGTTAGTTATTTATACAGATGTATCCATCTATTTGCCTATTTTCTCCTCATGTTGTTCATCAGACATTGTATCTGCTAAATATTTGTGGAAAATAGTTGAGGCCTAGGATGATGATCTCTTCCTCCAGAAAATGACATTTTCTTCTGCGAGGCACCTGGCACAAGCAATCTGGGATTACTTCCACTGAATGTCAGGGCTTGAGAAGGTTTGAAGCTAAGCATCATGGTGAGGGTCTGTCTACTGATGGGTCACCATTACTCCTAGGAGGCAGACTTTCAGGGTCTCCACTGAAAGTGAGAGAAGTTCACTAGTCCCCCCTCAGTGCCCCCCCCCAATATGCCCTGGCTTTCATCCCTTCCCCCTACCCCTGGGAAGCTGTCCCAAGTGCTACTGGGTCTCTTGGCCGCCTCCTCTGGAGTGGGCAAATGTCCCCAGAGGAAAGTGGCCCTAAATGCTCCCTCCCTCCCTTGGGCATCAGTTTCCTCCCAATCCTGGCCCTGTAATTCTTCACTATCTTGTTAATTTACTAACATCTCTAAACAGATGTTTTAAATATTTCAATCAACTGTTTCAGTTGTCTTAAGTATGAGGGTTGGTCCAAATCACATAGTATGCTGTTAGTGGAATGTGAAATCCATTATTAAGACTTTAATTTCTAATTTTCCTGATTATTTTTGAGTTTCCAGAAAGGCCATTTAAATTTTATCTTCTGTGAGTTGCCTGTTTATATATTTGCTCATTTTTTTCTCCTTAAAAATTATTTTATTTTATTTTTGGCTGCATTGGGTCTTCATTGCTGCATGCAGGCTTTCTCTAGTTGCAGTGAGCAGGGGCTACTCTTCGTTGCAGTGTGCAGGCTTCTCATTGTGGTGGCTTCTCTTGTTGCGGAGCATGGGCTCTAGGTGCATGGGCTTCAGTAGTTGCAGCATGTGGTCTCAGTAGTTGTGGCATGCAGGCTCTAGAGCGCAGGCTCAGTAGTTGTGGCGCATGGGCTTAGTTGCTCCGTGGCATGTGGCATCTTCCTGGACTAGGGCTTGAACCCATGTCCCCTGCATTGGCAAGTAGATTCTTAACCACTGTACCACCAGGGAAGTCCATTTTTTTCTCTTTTAAAAGTGATTTTTTGGGGCTTCCCTGGTGGCACAGTGCTTAAGAATCCGCCTGCCAATGCAGGGGACACAGGTTCACTCCCTGGTCCAGGAAGATCCCACATGCCACGGATCAACTAAGCCTGTGTGCCACAACTGCTGAGCCTGTACTCTAGAGCCCCTGAGCCACAACTACTGAGCCTGCGTGCCACAACTACTGAGCCTGTGCTCTAGAGCCCACGAGCCACAACTACTGAGCCTGCTTGCCGCAACTACTGAAGCCCATGTGCCTAGAGCCCATGCTCCACAATAAGAGAAGCCACCGCAATGAGAAGCCCGCTCACCACAATGAAGAGTAGCCCCTGCTCGCTGCAACTAGAGAAAGCCCGCGTACAGCAACAAAGACTCGATGAAGCCAAAACTAAAATAAATTTTTTTAAAAAAGTGATTTCTTGAAGTTATTTATAAATTACTGATGATAATTCTTTGTCATTTAGGTGTGCCACTAGCATCATCTCCAGGTTTGTGGCTTATCTTTTTGGTTTGTTTATGGTGTCTTCTGTAAACAGAACTTTTTAGTTTTTAATTTAATTCAACTTTATCAATCCTTTTCTTTCATGGTTTATACATTTTATTGTCTGTTAAATGTTCCTGTCCTTAGTTCATATATTGGGATGTTAGTATTTTTAACCAGTTTATATATAATAAGTTCATTGTGTAATAAATATATCAACTCTTTGTGTATCATACTTGCTGCAAAATGTCTTTCCAAGTTTGTGGTCTACAACATTTTCATGTAAAAGTTTATATTTTTAAGGGATCAAATCTTTCAGTCATTTTGTGACTTCTTCTGTATAAACTTAAAAAGATACTGTCTTCCATAGTTTTACTGACTAGTTAATTCTGTATTCTTTTCATTTTCTATCATTTCATCAAAGAGTTCTTTGTCTAAAACTCGTTTTGGTGTATGGTGTCTTAATTGTCTTAGCTTTGGAACAGATTAAAATCTGGAAGAGCTATTCACCCCTCCTTGACTCTTTTCCCTAGTATTTCCTTTAATTAAAATTAAAATTAGAAAAAAAACCCCACTGTTTATTCTTCTAGATGAATAGTCATTTTGTAAAGGTCCAACATTTTTGTTTGGATTTTGATTTGGTGCTGTATTAAACTTCCACATTGATTTGGAAAAAATTGATGCCATTAAAATACTTAGTTTTTCCACCCAGAAACATTTCTCTCTGTTTATCCAAGTCTTTTACATTCTCAGTGCATCTTTGAGGTCTTTTCATATAAATCCCATGGATTTTGTTGGTTTTTAAAAACTTTTTGCAATGGAGAATGGCATCTACTTTTACCATTAAAATTTTCTAACTTTATTGCTAATATATAAGAAGAGCATTGAGTGATTTTGTACCTGCTCCTTATTAACTTGAATGGATCACCAGTTGTTCTCATTGGTACTTCAAGATATATGACTATATTATTAGCAAATATGCACAATTTTGTCTCATCTTTTCCAACGCTGATACTTCTTTGCTCTGTTTCTGGGTGGTGCTTTAAAAGCAATATTAAATAATCATGGCAGGAGGAGAATATTTTAGTATGTGTGTTTAGTATGTGTTTCGTATGCGCCTGCTCACTGCATTAAAAATACAGATATATAGAGGTATATTTCCCTGGAAAAATACTAGCCTGGCAGAGATACACAGAAGTGTTTATAGCAGTTGTCTCCAAGTGGCACAATCTGCTTGAATGTCTCCTTTTTGTTTTATCCATATTTTCTAATCATTCTATGAAGATCATGTGTTATTTAGATAATTTAAAAGATAATGGCAATTGTAATGCCTTTGTTGTGTCACCTTTAGGTGGATTATGTTGGCTGTGGGTTGAAATCTATCTTATTTGTAAGAGTTTTTGTTTGTTTTTAAACTAGAAGTGGGGGCTGAATTTTGTGAAATGTTTTTTTGGCAGCTGTGAAGATGATCGTATGATTTTTCTCTTTTCTTTTTTGTAACTGAGGTATATTTTACATACAGTAGAATGCACAGATCTTAGGTTCGATGTGTCTGGCACATACCCATGTAACCACCACCCCAAGTAAGAAATAGAACATTTCCATCACCCTAGAAAGTTCTAGGGGAAATCATGTTGTAAGCTGTTGATCTGTGTGGGACCAGCCTGTGAGTGGGCTCGATTTCCCCATCTCCAGCCTCAGTTTAACATCTCGAGGGCCTGGAGCTTTGTCTCCCCATCTCCTGAGATGTGAAGAGGGAACAGCAGACGCTTGAAGTGTTTAATGATCCTAGCCTAAGAATGAGTCTCTGGACAAACCATTTCTGGGCACCACTCACTGAAATGTGAGGATGGGGGAGGAGCGTGGAGAGCAGGCCAGCGGGTGCAGGATGCTTGACACCATCTTGACCATGGGGTTTCACAGCAGGCCCTGTGGCCTGTGTGTTCATTCCAGGAGAAAGTCAGATGCTACCTTGGGTTACTAGCTGCACTATTGCATTGTACTTTAAGGGGGCTTGGTACTCTCAGGGTACTCAAGGTCACTACTCTCGGTTACCTTGAACTCGTGGTCACTGTCTACTACCCTGTACCAATATCGCTGCATTCTTGTTGCAGATTCCCAGGCTTTGCTGCAGCAGGTCACAGAATGATACCCAGTGTTATTTATTCAGCTTATCATATTACTGTAAACTGGGAAAAATATAGAAATACATGTTTCTAGTCATTTCCAATGACATGTTGGATGTGTCTTCAATGCCCTGAAGTGCAGAAAATAAGCTTAATGGTAGCATTATGCTTTCGGTTGTCTGTGCATCTAGGGTTAAGAAGTCTGCAGAAAGATGACTTGGGATTCCCTGAATCAGAAGGCCAGAGGCTCGATTTCTTGTGTCTGAATGTGACCTAGACTCTTCTATGTATTTTTGATAGGGTGAGGTTTACTTGACTAAAGTAAATAATCGCTCCTGTTTATGTTTCCTTAATATGCGTCTTCTTAAAGTGAGCAGTTAGAGAACAAAATGGGGTGAGCCATGCGAGCACATTCAGGCTGGGGTATTCCTGCGGGTGTCGGCACTGGACACGTGCAACTGTGGGTTTCTGAAGCCACTATGGTTCTGTACTTGGGCAGAGCCCGGGCCCAGTGCCGGGAAGGAAGAAGTGTGTAAACTAGGTCACTGAGGCACGTGAGGGCCGACGTCTCAGACCACAGACCAGAGGCCAAAGCCAACCACCCAACACTAAGGGCAGCAGCCTTCCTCCTGAGGCTTTCTATGCAAATGTCAAGCAAGGGACTGCCTTTCCATGCTGGGTGCCTACACCACTCAAATCAATTTGGACGTCTCTTCCCAGGAGCTGTCAAACTTGGATTTTTTTGTAAACTGAAGCTATTTAAAATCTGCATCCAAATGCAAGTAGTTGAGCTTGAACTGCTTTCAGAATGCAATCTGGACAGCCAGGCTGACGACCCAGGCTGCCAGGGTGGACACTGGAGCTGGGAAGTGATCCTCTGGTGGTTTGTCCCCAAGCTGTTTTGGCCTGCAATCTGAGGAGACAACTACCTTTTCATGTTTTATACATTTTATTCATACATTTCTCCAACTTTGAAGTGACAAAAGCCCAATTCTATGGTTTCCCATTTCACAGCATCCTACAGGTATTTATATTCTACAAAGAATACTATGGAGTTTCTCTTCCTCCCCTGGCACACGAGAGATAACTGATTAGGGTTCTGTCGACTTGTCCTGTACCGGCAGTGCACCAGCGTTCTGGTTGTTCTGGCGACAGGACAAAGGGATCAGGGTGGGAGGGTGTGTGCTAAGGCATGTAAATAGATACACACAGAGAGAAAGAAAAGCGGGGCATTTACAAAGAATCCGAAACTTTCTGATCCCCTCACCTCCTGGGCGTCAGAGCACACCTCCTGCACGAACGCTCTTGCACGCTAAGGCTTCGCTGTACCCTTCAAATACTTACAATTGGATACGGTGAAATATACAACAACCGTTAACATTGCTCTCTTTTTATCACTGAGACAATACTTCAAAACCTTTTATAAAAAGGCAATTATACATACAGAAAAAAACAAACAAAAACACGTTGGCAAATCTTTATGCAAAACAACCCCAGAACTGAGCTTGAACGGCGATGCATCTGCCTGGCAATTAAACATGATGCTGTGGCCTCTGCACGTGAGGATTGTGTGGACTTCTTATCAGCCCCGGGGCCTGCTGCCCCCATAGCCTCCCCACCGCCTGCACGGGCGCCATCCAGGGACACAGCAGAGACCGGAAATCGATTCCTCCAATTCTTGGTCTCTTGAAAATGAAAATAATAGCTGGGGCCACGCACTGTGGAGGAACACCTATTCCTAGCCCCAGGCAGAACTCCTTTGAAGAGACTGCATGGCCTCTGGGTCCCAAGATGGTTACCCACAGGCCTCTATTGGCGAGACCACTGGCACGTTACTTTGGTCACGTGCGGGAGAGAAGGGAAGGAACACAGAAATGGAAGCGAAGCTCCAAGTTTCTGCACATACATAGATAGCGAGTTGTGCTTGGGGCCAGAAACGAGGTCTCCTGTGCCTAACACCTCTTCCCAATTTCTTTTGCTCGGTCCATCTGCACAGGGTCAAGAGAGTTGATGGTTAGTGAGGGGTGGTGGGAGATCTGGATTTTCTATCCTCTCCCATGAAGCGATAAGACTTGGCAATGCCTGGCCTAGAGATGGTGCGGCCCTCCTCCTTCTGTGGGCCAGGTCTGCCCACCTTCTGCAGCCCAAGAGTAGCAGAGAAAAGACCAGATAAAGGGATGTGGACTGGTGAACATATACTTTTTCTCCCTTTCTCCCATTTCCTGGAAGCATGTCACACCTAAACTTCACTCATTAAGCTGGAAGACCTGAGACTCCCGATAGCTCCAAGTTTAAGGCAAACTGATAACTGGGTGTGGGCAAAGCCAATCAAGCCTTGAGCCTTACGGGCAATGTCCTGTAACTGAAGACACCAAATGGAGAGGAAGACCTTACTTCTAAAGGGGTAAAAAGTGGAAAATTTCTACCAAATGAAATGATTCATGAGTAAAGCTTATAGCCCCTCTGCAAGCTGCAGTGAGAAGCAAAAGATCTTTCTAAGAGGAGAATTAATCAGAGGTGCAGAACAAGAGAAAGACTGCTCGGGGACCTTGGTATCATAATCCCTTGTAAAGAGGATGGAATTAGGAGGCTGTGTCCAATTCTGGAAAAACAAGCCCCTCCCCCACAACACACGCACGCACGCGCACACACACACACACACACACACTAGTTTGATGATAGGAATTAAGCAGGAGGGATGAGGATGAGAAGGGGCTTATTTGGAATGCTGATTACAAGTTGCCTTCTCCTCTTTCCAAGGAGACAGCGTGGGAGGTGTTAAAATCAAGAATTTATTAATCAAGAAATGTTCTTGCTAGCTTTAGTGGCATGTTCTCTTTGCCCCAAGAGATTGACCTGAAATGAAGAAAAGGATATCAGTGGGAGATAAGAGTGTTTGTTTTGGGCTGCCTGTCCTTAAGGGGCAGTGTCCACGCCAGGCATCTCCACCTGTGTTTCCCCAAGGGTGGCTCAACTGACTACACTTTTTCAAGGAATGAACTCAAAGCCTTAATGAACAGATTAACTACAAGTGATTTAAAAACAAACCAAAAAACCTCGTCTGCAATAATGAGATGAAAGGTTTTTAAAAAATAACTGTAGCATGGAGTCCAGGCCTGGTGGGCTGGCCCCAGCGGTGGGAGATGGAATGGGCCCTGGGGAAGGGAGCATGTGCTGACCCTTAGTGTGGTGAGGGCTCTGCAGCAACTTCTGACGTCCCACCACCAATGGGACGGGCTCAGAAGATGCCTTCTGAATGCAAATTGCAAGAAGTAGGTCACCCATTTCTTTTCCTCTCTGAGCAAATATTTTAAACCATCTCACTTGACAGGAGTTACACTTAATTGCATTTAAAAAAGCTACCATATTATCTTGACACTGGGAAGCTTCCTGAATTAAACTGACATTTTCCTTTTTAGTGTTAGAATGGAACATGCTGTGTGTGCAAAGTAATTACTGTTTTATGATTAGAAAATCAGGACATTCTTTTTAACAGATTATTTGACATATGAAAAACACCCCATTTCTTGCTGTGGGCAATGGGGTTGGAAAGAGAGCCCTCAGAATATGGCTCAATTGATCAGTGCTAAGATTTAATAATCTAATCATTTGCTCTGTTCTTTTAAAAGGAAAAAAATGATTTTGTTGATGGAATGGAAACAGTAAAGCAGCTTTTTAGCAATTTTCTGATTGCTTAGTGGACAACTGTAATGGAGGTGCAGCAGCAATGTACCGAAATTACTCTGGATTCAGAAATTTAAGTATTTTCTGCTAGGTCAAAAAGACACTGCTTGAGAGAAGACATGTATTAGTGGAAGGGAACAGACGACCTCTGAGAAGTTAGACAGAATGAGTTCTGGGTGCAGTAACTTGCCACCCGCGCAATGGTGAGAATGCCGCCTGCCTGTGTGCTTCTCTGAGGACACATGAAGTGGTGGAGGAGAAAGGATGAGCACTACAGTGCTTCTCGATCCTGGGGCCAGACAGTTACACTGGCATTGCTTTTCTCTTCCTCTGCATGACCCACCTTTATCAGCATGGTGGGTGGCTTAAGACAGGCATCGTCGAGCATCTCTGGATATTTGGTCTCAGAGGACAAGTGGGGTTTCTACCAGAGGGAGGGAGCTTCTGTTCTCAGGTGTTAGTTGTATTCTTCTTTGTGCTTCATTGGAAAAGAGGTAGAGCGGGCAGTTTCACACTGAGAAGAGCCCGGATTGTGACCAGTACCATCACGGAAATGACTGCCTGGCCTTGGCATCAGGTAGATTTAAATCAGTCCTAACACAGCCCTAATCAGCTCTTGGGGTTTCTCCCTCCATCCACGGTGTCTCTGGTTTGGTGGTTTGGTCACCCTGCTGTGGGTCCCAACAGAAGCAGTTTGCTCAGCACTTTGTAAGTTGTATGCTCATCTGGTTACCCAAAAAGGATAACATCAGAGGAAAAATCAGCACTGTTTAATAAGAGTAGGTGGGAGGGGAGGGTGACACCCTAAAAAGAGTATACAAATGTCTTCTCGGTGTGGTCCTTCATAGAGGAGCTGTTCCGCTCAGAACACATCCTGCACATCCTGCCAGGGCACAAAGCAATGAGGCCATCTAACCAACAAGAAGCAAACTCGATGGTATTTTTTCAAGGATCTCAGGTTAATGGAACCACTTCACACCCTGACAGACACTCTCATGAAAAACCTTCCACCGACCTCTGGCAAAGAGTCAGAAGACCCACCTCCCCAGGCTGAATCTCCTGTATTGGAAGAATGTGACCTTACGGAAGGGTGATGGGATGGTTAATGTCTCTAAAGCAACAAGGACATGATTCTCCTATGCCAAGGGATATAGCAAGAGGAAGGAGAAAGCACAGGTGCACATTAGTGGCCCTTGGGTGCAGAGTATTTTGTTGTCCTGCTAACTGATAGTCATTCCTGGGCCTTTGATGTTTCAGTGAGCATCTAATGGATTATAAAATCTAAAAGATCATCATCTTGTAAACCTGAACAAATCTATAATGAAATGAAGGACCCAAAGGCATTTAATTATTGAACACATAAAAGGAAGTATATTTTTAAAAAAAATTGGTCAAACTGTCCTGTTAGTTATCATTTTAAAGGAATTTACAGGGCTGTTATAGATTATTCTTTTGGAATAATTCAGTTTATAGCAAATGCCTAAACTGGTTTCTTCATTGCACAGTATATTCTCTTAAAATGGGTGCTTTAAAACAATTACATACATATTAAAAATCCTCATTTCTTTGCTTAATTAAAACGTTAATACTCTCAGACAACACAGATCTGAAATGGTGAAACCAGCAATTCCCCCTCCCACCTTACAACAAATTAAATTGAGACAAAATTACAAACACATTTCACTACATGATTGATTATTATTAATAAAAATCAGTTTCTTTTTGTTTGTTTTTTATAAAGTTGCCCGAAATGCAAGGGATGTGCATAGGTTTACAACTTAGTCATAATAGCATTTTATTCTTATTCCCCTGGGTGTGCCCCGTGAACGGAATGTACTTTGCTGTAGATTACAGATTGTTTTGTCCAACACAGACACACCGACAGCATAAACGCTCGCGACTGTCCACATGCATTAAGAGTCAAGACCCAACTTCAAATCTCTAAAAGGTTTACAGGGTGCTTCAAAGAGACAGTATCACATTATCTGGATGTTACATAAAGGACTTAAAAAAAATACTGTTCTAAAAAAAAAAGAGGAAAAAAAAGGCCTTTAAAAATTTATGAGTTTTGTAATCACTAGACTGATTATTTCAAATAAATAAAGGAAAGAAAGATATTCCAATCCATAAAATCAGACTCTAAAAAGAATGTAGTGTTCCAACCCCAGTCAAGGTAACAGAATCATTGTTTATTATTATTAAAATAGATTATAGAAAGCAGCATCTATTTTGTGCAGTTTTTAGGGGCCTTGGAAATAAAAAGCTATGATTTCCAAAAATATAACATTCCAAAGGATTGAATAATACATACATTTAAAGATACATTTTATTAAAGTTTAGGAGAACTGATTAAAAAAGATACTGTCTCTTTAAATTAGTGTGTAATTGTTTTTCTCCTCCTATCTATTCGGACATGACAATAATTATAAATGTAGGTCACACTACAACTAGGTAGTCTCTAGGGACCACGACCTGCTGACACAAGGCCGATAACAGAGGCTTTTCCATGTATGAGGTGGCTCCCAGTTATGCGGCAGATATCTGGGGAGAGGCCTAATAGACCCAGGAGACCGGGACCCACTGCGGGGCTGTGCACACGAGCTCCACGGCTTCCTCCAGATGTCTGATTGTCTCATCGATTTCATTGTTGATAATTGTGAGATCGAAGTAGTGTGCATATGTTCTCTGTAAGATGTCAGACTCCTTCTGCAGACGCTGAAGAGATTCATCCTAAATGGTGATGGGATGGAGGTAGGGATGGTGTAGGGGGAGGGAAAAGCAAAGAGAAAAGTCAGCCGGACTTTTTTCTCCTGTCACATTTCTGTCCGTCCCAATGTCAGAAACAGTCAAGGCCAGACCTTGATGTGCCACATCTGGGCATGAGGCCAAGCCCGCTTCGTGACAGAGGAGATGACGGTCCCCGGGATGGCAGGGTCACAGAACTACGGCTTGCAACCACGACTGCTCACCATGCAACAGGGGGCTCCACGCCAAACCGGACGGACCAGAGGAAACAGACACTCTTCAGCAAACACATCACCCTGCCCCAGCCAAGCAGTGTCTGCCCCGGGGTCAGTGGGGACTGACTATCAGAGTCGAGCCGCTCTGTCCTCATTCCTCTGACCCAGGCCTGCCTCATCTCAAGCCACTCTCCTGTTTGGCAGGGGGGCTTCAGGGGACGGATGAGGTCAGAGCCCTGCATCCCCTTCCCTTGGTCCTCTGCACTTGCTTGCACCAGGCCCCAGAGCCCAGCTGTGTTTGGGCCAAGAAGCCCCTGCCTCTGGGCAACAAATTAAGTTGTATTTCTCTCTATTCTACTTAGAGGTTCAATATGTTCCAGGAATTCAGTTACATATAATGGCCCTCACTCAACAGCAGTGGATGCCGGAGGCAAAGCTTTTTGGATGTTACAAATAATGGATGAAATAAAGCCATTTCCCAGATACAACGGCAGCTGGCATCTGATGAATCCCCTCACATTGGTTTGCATTGGAAATGGCCAAATATCACTGTTCATAAGTACTTACATCTCTTATGGAAACAACTCTGAAGGAAAAGCAGCTACTGAACTCTTCACGGCAGTAAAGGCTTTCCCTCAACTCCTGCAGCACACTACAAAGAGCCTCAGGATGGCAGTTCTTTCAAGATGGGGATCTCTTAAGGGCCACCAGAAAGTCTGCCTCTGCATCTCCACAGGTCAGATCTTGTTATGCTGAACTTTTAATGGGCAAGTTCAAATTTGAAACCAGGAAACTTTCTAAGTCAAAGTAACTGACTAGATAGCTGAGCTGTTGGGTGGAGTCTGAAATATATACAGATACAATTAAATACCTGTTTATTTGATTAGTATCTGTCTCCCCAACTAGAGTTCAAACTTGCCTTGCTGTGCCCAGCACTTGGCATTGTGCCTGATACATAGTAAGTGCTTAATAAATGTTACCGAAAGAATAAGCACTTGGCTGACTAATACTGGCCATTATACGATTTGATGAGTGTTAAATCTATAGTCAAGAGACAGAGAAAGTCTACTAGGAAATGGGGGCCCATGATGACAGAGACAGATCTCCAGAGAAACTAAAAGGTGTGGTGCCTTCAGGGACTTGGGAGCTGTTGGCACCCACTGCTGGCTTAGGAGCCCTCCTCTTCTCTGAGGCCCATCTGTTTGTAAGACACTCTTCCTGATGAAACTTGGCCTGTGGGTGCAGCCCTCTGGCAAGGGGATTCGAGGTGAAATAATAACACTCGATTCCATCACGGCACCACAGTGGGGATGACAGACAGCAGAAAAGTTGGGGACGCAATCTTTTCTATCAGGACACTCTGAGATGACAAACCTGCTTTGTCATCTACCGGAATTTCAAAGCAGGACGTGGCATGCTTTGGATGTTAGGTGTTAACTACTTCAGTGTAGATAAGACCTCAGTTAATCATCACCTTCTAAGGTCATATGAACACACTTTCTGCTTGCACTTAAAAAGCATAGTATTTTCACTGTGGCTTTACAATAAACACAAAGCAAAAGCCCCATTTTAGGAAACATGCATTCACCCAAAGACAGGAGTGCTTCCTACCAGTACAAGAAGGAGCAATTCCTACCACGTCACTCTCTGGGCTAGGGGATTCTATTGGAATATACAGTCCTGGGTGGCCTTCAAGAACCACTAGCAGAGCTTATAATTTGTTTAGAAAGCTGGGCTGATGAAAACATTCAAGAAAATTTATGACTGAGAGCATCAAATTTTTAATGCAGTTCTCGTCACACACAAAAAATAAAGCTCCCTCTTAAGGATCTTATAAGATGAAGCCATGTTTGTCAGTTTCTTCCTCTACAACAGCTTGTCTGCAGGCTTGACTTACACGTGAGCAGGGTTTAACTCAGTGAAAACAAAATGCCTTTATTCTAACAGCAAAAGCAAGGATTTGTGGGAACAAAATGTCTACATTCTAAATCTATGAAAGGAGACGAGGCTGTATTTCATCACCTCCTAGCTGGTACTTACAGGCAATTTTCTGCACCATTTTGGCAGCTATGGAAAATTAGTAAAAGGGCAGGAAAATAGGCAAAAACAAAAACAAAGCAAAGATGATAATTCAAGAAAAATACATGGTCACCAAAGGATACGAGCTAACCACAATGTGGAGTTTCAAACATGTTTGTGTATTAAATAAGATGGAAAAGTAGAATTTACCAAGGAATACATCTTTTGCAAATGAAATGACAAAAAATGACTGAAAAATATGAGTGACATAGAAACCTAGTTCTTTAATCTTCCTTAAATCTAGATATTTAATTTTCCTTAAAGTGAAAATCTCCAAGCCTTGATTTTACTGTCATAAGCTTGGGTGAGTCTAGGCCACTGTTAACTGGACAGTGCCAAGAGCATCCTGGTGATTTCTAGACCCTGCAGAAGTGATGGCCTTCAGGAAAACTGTGTAGAGTTTCCTCTTAAGAATGACCCTACAGCAGATAAGCAGCAATATACTCACCAGACACTCCATAACTACCTTCTTATCTGCCCAGCAATAGAAGGCTGTGTAAGCCAGCCTGGTTCTAGATGGTGCTGCCGACCCTCGCGGGCACCATCTCCGTGGCAGCTGCTGACTTGAGTAGGCCTGAGAGGGGACAGAGCTCATTTCCAGGTTTGGTAGTCTCCAGGGGCCTGGGTAGAGATTCTGCACGGGTTCCACTCCGGAGGCTGCCTAGGGGAGTCCAGGCAGCCCAGCCAAGGAGGTGGATGCCTTATAGTTCTCCCCAGGCAAGGCAATTCTTGGCCCAGAGCTCTCAGCACAGTGGCTATCAGGAGAGGAGGGGCTGGTAGCCCCTCAGGGCTGGAGCAGACCCATGGATAAGGCCCCAGGTGGACTGCACTGGAGACTAAAGCTTGCATTTGCCTAATGATTCTGATCTCAGAAGAACCACACCTCTCTGTGGCGTGTAATTCCTACTCCTGAAAGAGGACCTCAAGCTCTGGCAATCTTACTGGCCAGCATGGAAAACAAAGCAGAGCTTCATTCAGTTGTCTTAATGAGATGGGGCTTTGCTCTGGAGTGCACAACACAAATGCATCCTTACTCGGGGGAATGCTGATTAGAGGAAAAACTGATTAATTCTTACCTCATTCAAACCTGGAGTGATAGTTGGTGCGGCAATAAAAACAACAAAAGGAGCAAACTCTGCAGTTCTCAGGACCTTCAGTGCCTGTGTAAAAAAAAAACAAAAAAACCCTGAGACTTAAAAGGAGAAATAACTAATGCAACATTCAAATGAGTTCATAGAAAATTATACAACTGGAAAAGCCCTTGATTCAAATTTTTGGCAAGATATTAAATTTACCAACTTTATAAATAACTTATATTACTTCTTTTCATCCAAAGGATGTACAATAGCCATTGGCAAATAAAAGCTGACAAACGACGTTTTTCTTATGAATCTCATGAATCAATCCGACTTATTTTTCTTCAGAAAAGTGAACACTGATTATGTTGGTTAATGTTCATTTAAACCTGGTTATTAATTGTAGCCTGAATTTTAATTCCTAGGAAATGCATTTTGGGGTAGACTCAGACCAGCAGGGTGGCTTCAGCACTCATCCAGAGCACACTACACCACATTTCAAATTTCAGATTGCTCATGAGGAGAGCAAATCATGGCCACTGTGACCGTGAGGGCTGTGTTCGCACTGACATAGGCCTTCTGAGTTGTCCTAAGGAAAGCCCTCTACTCTGTGGGACTCATAGGGAAGGGACACCCTGTCCAGGGATGGAGCCTGGAGCCACTACAGAAGCCGTATGGCTGTGGGCAATTTGTAGGCCCATGAGAAGATGCCGCATTCAAGGCAGAGGGACCTCTGAGGCCCCCTTCAGTTCCATTCCAAGGTATCAGACACCTCTAACTGCAAGCTACTAGTTTGCACAGACATACTGCAAAGCCAGCATCTGTGGGGCTTGATTCTGGTGAGGGGTTGCTGCTTCTGCTGTCCCCCTAGGACAGCACTCTCCCCCGAACCCCGCAACAAAACCCAACATAGGCACACAGTTCACAAGTGACTGACAGGTAACTGATTTGTATGCGTCAGGGGTAAATATCTTGCTGTCCTTTATATAAGAATTTAACATGTCTATTCTGTTAGCCACATAGTTTGCTTTGTAAATAGCCTTTCAATTGTTTGCTTTGCCCTATTCCTATTCCTCCCTCTTATGTCTAGTTTGCTATAGTAGCAATTTGGGTGCCCTGCCTCCAGTTTTGCTGCTTTCCAATCCTACTAAACCATGTCACTAGAACAATCTTTCGGAAATGCAAATCCCATTCCATCACTCCTCCACTCCAAGCCCTTCAAGAGCTCCTTCTTGGCCTTGGGAAAAAAATGTACCCTCCTGAACATAAATGTCAGATCCCTGCCTCATGAGCTGGCCCATGCTTACCTTTCTGTCCCTTCCCTTCCATGGACTGGCCTTGCTGAACTACTTTCAGTTCCAGAAAGGGCTAGCCTTTCTCTTCCTACCCCCTCCGCCTGGACATTCCATCCCCTCATCCCCCTCCCCACTTTCCCTATTGCTTGGCTGAGTGTTCTTTCTTTTGGAAAGTCCTTTATGAGCTCTGAGCTGAGTCAGGCACCCTGCCGGTATGCTCCTGACACGCCCATACTTAGGCACCTGCAGTGCCTGCCACCCTGGAAATGCAAGTGCCTGGATGCTGGCGGCTAAGCTTCCTGAGGGTAGGGGCTGCGTCTTGTTCAGTTGTCCTTCTCATGCCCCAGATGGCACCTGGCAGAAATAGTCTTTTGATCAAATGAAAATATAAAAGCAGTACATATAATTCACAAAAAGGCTATTTTGCCTTTTGAGGCAGGTTTGACTAGAGGGCACTGTGCTTTCATGGCTGAAGAGAATCTCTTGGCCTCTATGAATATAAAGGCACGTAAGAGGCAGATCAGTTGGTAAAGGTTTTGACTTTCCTGTTTAGTGCAAGGTTCACTTTTCCTAGGATTATGTTTCTGAATTTTATTTTCTTATTTATTTTTATTGGACTATACTTGCTTTACAGTGTTGTGTCAGTTTCTGCCACACAGTGAAGTGAATCAGCTGTATGTATACACACATCCCCTCCCCCTTCCCACATCCCACCCAACTAGGCCATCACAGAGCACCGAGCTGAGGTCCCTGTGCCATACAGCAGGTTCCCACTAGCTATATGTTTTACACATGGTAGTGTATTTATGTCAAACCTAATCTCCCAGTTCGTCCCACCCTCCCCTTCCCTACTGTGTCCGTATGTCCGTTCTCTTCATCTACGTCTCTCTTCCTGCCCTGCAGATAGGTTCATCTGTACCATTTTTCTAGATTCCACATATATGCGTTAATATACAATATTTGTTTTTCTTTCTGGCTTACTTCACTCTGTATGACAGACTCTAGGTCCATCCACCTCACTACAAATAACTCAGTTTTGTTTCTTTTTATGGCTGAGTAATATTCCATTGTATATATGTGCCACATCTTCTTTTTCTATTCATCTGTCGATGGACACTTAGGTTGCTTCCATGTCCTGGCTATTGTAAATGGAGCTGCAATGAACATTGTGGTACATGACTCTTTTGAATTATGGTTTTCTCAGGGTATATGCCCAGTAGTGGGATTGTGGGGTCATATGGTAGTTCTATTTTTAGTTTTTTAAGGAACCTCCATGCTGTTCTCCATAGTGGCTGCATCCATTAACATTCCCACCAACAGTGCAAGAGTGTACCCTTTTCTCCACACCCTCTCCATCATTTATTGTTTGTAGATTTTTTGATGATGGTGATTCTGACTGGTGTGAGGTGATGCCTCATTGTAGTTTTGATTTGCATTTCTCTAATGATTAATGATGTTGAGCATCCTTTCATGTGTTTGTTGGCAATCTGTATGTCTTCTTTGGAGAAATGTCTGTTTAGGTCTTCTGCCCATTTTTGGATTGGGTTGTTAGTTTTTTTGATATTGAGCTGCATGTGCTGCTTGTAAATTTTGGAGATTAATCTTTTGTCAGTTGCTTCGTTTGCAACTATTTTCTCCCATTCTGAGGGTTGTCTTTTCTTCTTGTTTAGTTACAGTTTCTCCTTGTGGGGTAAGGGAGCCTGGCACATTGTTTTACCTGCCCTCATACTGCTTTAACTGTGAAAGTCACAGGCTCAGATTCCCCATGGGAGAAAGCTCTTCAAGCTGTTCGTTTTTGAAAGAGGTAACTGGCATTTCCTTGCAAATCCTTTTGTGACTGAAGATTTTGGCAAGGAACAACCATCATGAAAAAGTCTGTATATAGCTCAATCGAGCTTAACAGTGATCTTCACTTAGAACTGTCCTTTTTGTGAATATTATTTTAGGCCTTTTTCCATCCTTCCTGTGCTCATAAATCAGGTGACTCCAGGGTCATTTGAGACATAAGGTTTCCTCATCATCCCACATCCACCCAGAGCCACCTTCTGGGCAACTTAGATGGGGAAAAAAAATTCTAAGGCACAGTCCCTACCCTTGCTTCCATCCCTGAAGCTACTCAGAGTGCCAGATGGAAGTCCACACAGCCACAACCCACGGATGAAGTCGAGAATGCCACCCCAGGCATGAAATGGTCTTTTCTCCACTCAATGACTGCAGCCTGATAGCCACCCAATTGTCTGAGTATTTTCAGTTCTAGCCTGCTATTCTATTCTACACCAGAAAACACACGACTCGGCAACCGTTAGCTTCCTATGGATTACCCTTCTCTGCATGGCATTCACGCCCTTAGTTTTTATCCACAAAGACATGAAGGACATTCTGCACCTACTGCATGAAACTGTCCAGGAAGACTGTACTCACCACACCACCAAATGCTTCTTATGTCTAAGAATCAGGTTATATTCCTTTAGTAATTAACTCCAAGGAAAGAACCGACATACTTCTATTAGATGAGAATTATGTGATCCGTGACATTCTCCTTTTTGCCCTGGTTGCCAGGAAGTTCAGAGCCAAATTTCATGTTTATCACAGTAACTATTTTAGTCTCTGTAGTTAGTATTGAATATATTTGCTTTCTCCTCCTTTTCATGGCTTTGAGTTTCTTGCCTATATTATTGTACTTTCAAAGATTATAAGATGCCTAGAATCCTGACTGAGATTTTCTTGCCTAGTCTCCCTCTTATCTTCAGAGTCACCACACATGTCCTCATTTTTTCTCGAAGGCCTCTGTCCCCATACTCTGCTCTACTTATGGGTCTCAAGTGGGGGCCAGTTGTGTGTGTGTGTGTGTGTGTGTGTGTGTGTGTGTGTGCAGACTCAGCTCGCCTGAAGTTCAGGAACAGGAAATGGAATTGCTTCACAAGGATTCCCCTCCCTCAGGCCACTAATAAGTGGCTTTAAGATGATCTCTAAAACCTCTTCCTTTTTGACTTTTAAGATGAGACACAAATTTGTTAATATTTACAGGCAAATATCTCTTTCTGAATCCCAGAGAGGGGAGAGAGAGTCTAGAAAGATCACTGAAAATACACTGGGTTCAAACAGCCAAAGAAGCATTAATTTAACATTTAAAGTTTTCTTTTGGAGATAAATTGATTTAATGGCTCATCTATGGCCAATAATTGTCAGGTTACTACCCTCAAGGAATAAAAACTCATTTGACCAAGTATCTAAGAAGCAGAGATCTTTTAAGACTTATCTGTTTTTTTGCAAAATTAAAAAGGGCAAGCATCTGAGTCATTTTGCACAAAGATATAAGGGTTTAAGGAAGAACACAGTGACTGCAGAAACAATCTTAAGAGAGCGAACTGACTTCACAAAACAGCCTCTAGTTCAAAACATGGCTGTTGTTTCCAAGCACAGATTCCTAACAAGACTGTACCTACCCCTTGATGACAACCTTCTGCCCTCTGGGGGCAGAAGCAAAGCCACAAATATTCTGCTGCAAATGGACAATTCAGAATAAAATTAAAATCTAAAATTGTTTTGATTACACACTGGAGGTATTATAGTTCCAGCTTTAGGGACATAGATTATTTTCTGAGCCATGGCTTTATGAGAAGTCAGCTCTATAGCTTTCCTCAGGTTTGACCGCCTTACAGATTTTTCTAAATGTTAAAATAAAGATTTAAATTGTACTACTACATACATACAAGGCACACCAGCTTAAGGATTAAACAGGGTTAACTCTTCTAGGATGCTACAGTGAAAGGAGTCTAAGATTTACTGTAAAGACAAAACAAAACAAAACAAACCCCCAAATCCAAACCAAGACTGTTCAAGTGAAAATTACGTTAAGCCTTGGTTTCTTCATCCTCAAAAGTAGATACTGATGTCCCTATCTTGGTGTTACAAGGATTAGGTAAGGAGTACTAATGCTTGGCAAAATATAGAGGAACACAATCTATTCTCATTATTTTAAAAGAAGCCAAGTTACTCATTTTCTTCTGGTTTAAAGTCTTTAGGTTTAAAGTTGAACCACAACATCTTATATAGTATCATTAGACATATGTTTGGTTTGGCCTCAACTATCTAAAATTAATTAAGACGGCACAAACTAAATGAGCTGGCCCTGCCCGGTGCCGCCCGCCCCGCGCCTATCCCCAGCCTGAGGCTCAGCCCCGTTTGCCCGTGTCCATCACTCTGTGCGGAAACGCCGCCAGCATGTCAGACAAGCTGCCTTACAAAGTCGCTGACATCAGCCTGGCCGCCTGGGGACGCAAGGCCCTGGATCTTGCAGAGAATGAGATGCCGGGCCTGACGCACATGTGGGAGATGTACTCGGCCTCCAAACCACTGAAGGGTGCCCTCACTGCCGGCTGCCTGCACATGACCATGGAGACAGCTGTCCTCATTGAGACTCTCGCTGCCCTGGGTGCTGAGGTGCGGTGGTCCAGCTGCAATGTCTTCTCCACCCAGGACCATGCAGCAGCTGCCATTGCCAAGGCTGGCATTCCAGTGTATGCCTGGAAGGGTGAAACGGACGAGGAGTATCTGTGGTGCACTGAGCAGATGCTGTACTTCAAGGACGGGCCCCTCAACATGATTCTGGATGAGGTGGTGACCTCACCAACCTCATCCACACCAAGTACCCACAGCTCCTTGTCAGGCATCCGAGGCATCTCCGAAGAGACCACAACGGGGGTCCACAACCTGTACAAGATGGGCCCGCGTCATCATCATGGAGATCGACCCCATCAACGTGCTTCAGGCTGCCATGGAGGGCTATGAGGTGACCATCATGGATGAGGCCCGTCAGGAGGGCAACATCTTTGTCACCACCACGGGCTGTATCGACATCATCCTCGGC
The DNA here is from genome assembly GCF_026419965.1 of Kogia breviceps. Taxonomy (NCBI): domain Eukaryota; kingdom Metazoa; phylum Chordata; class Mammalia; order Artiodactyla; family Physeteridae; genus Kogia; species Kogia breviceps. The sequence goes on along the minus strand of NC_081330.1, from coordinate 98,545,924 downwards.
CGGCACTTTGAACAGATGAAAGATGACACCATTGTGTGGAACATCGGACACTTTGATGTGGAGACTGATGTCAAGTGGCTGAATGAGAACGCTGTGGAGAAGGTGAACGTCAAGCCCCAGGTGGACTGCTACTTGTTGAAGAACGGGCACCGCATCATCCTTCTGGCCGAGGGCCAGCTGGTCAACCTGGGCTGCGCCATGGGCCACCCCAGCTTCGTGATGAGCAACTCCTTCACCAACCAGGTGCTGGCGCAGATTGAGCTGTGGACCCACCCAGACAAGTACCCTGTTGGGGTCCACTTCCTGCCCAAGAAGTTGGATGAAGCAGTGGCTAAAGCCCACCTGGGCAAGCTGAATGTGAAGCTGACCAAGCTGACTGAGAAGCAGGCCCAGTACCTGGGCATGTCCTGTGGCAGCCCCTTCAAACCTGATCACTACCGCTATTGAGAACCAGGCCTGCCCTTTGCCTTCCAGCTGCTGTCCTTGCCTGGGTCCCACCTCTCCTCCCCAAGAGCAAATGGCACCACCTTTGAGATTGGTTTGATAATGTTCCCCATCAACTCCCTGGGGCTAGTTACTCAGTCTTTGGCCTCTGCTGCATGCCTCATACTGTTCCAAGTGTGGCAGGGGGAATTGAGAAGTCCCTTCTCAAGCCTTGGTCATGATAGAGGTACATGGGAGTTACCCACAGGGAGCCATGAGGTCAGGGGTTATGGAACTGCTCACTCAGTCAGTCCTTCCTTAGACTGGAAGTTGGCGGTGGTGATCACAAAGCCCATGCACTTTACCATCCAGGCCCTCACTTGGCCTATGGGCTTTATACACATGTTCTTGGTTTACAGGTTCATTGGTTCCTCAGCCCATGACAGATGAGAAGGAGCTATGTCAAAGGGTATAGAGGAACTGTTGGCGTTTGAATGCTCCTGAGAGCCCAGCTTAGTGCTTGGCATTCTCTTAAACCTCAGAACAATGAGGTTGGTACTTTTAGTCCCTATTTTACAGGGGTTGGAATATATTGTTAAGGGATAGCCAAGAAAGGTCAAGAGAAGTGATAGCCAGAGGTTGAGATTGGCCAAAGAAACGTAAAAGTGCATTGTAACTTGATGGTTCCCATCACAACTCTGGGTCAAAAAGAGATTAATTTGGTTTATGATGTCAAAAGAGAGCAAGAAGGTGGGTTAATAAAAATTTTGGTGCCTAAAAAAAAATGAGCTGAACCCCAGTGTTAGGTGGGGCTTTCTATGGTTCACACAGAGTGGGAGTGGTGTCAGCAGTGAGAGGGTTTTTAAAAATGCCACATGGGGGGCTGCCCCGGTGGTGCAGTGGTTGAGAATCTGCCTGCCGATGCAGGGAACACGGGTTTGAGTCCTGGTCTGGGAGGATCCCACATGCCGCGGAGCAACTAGGCCCGTGAGCCACAACTACTGAGCCTGCGCATCTGGAGCCTGTGCTCCGCTACAAGAGAGGCCGCGACAGTGAGAGGCCCTCGCACCGCGATGAAGAGTGGCCCCCACTTGCCACAACTAGAGAAAGCCCTCCCACAGAAACAAAGATCCAACACAGCCAAAAAAAAAAGCCACATGGCACTTCTGTCATAGTTTTTGATGAACACTGAGGAAGAACTTTCACCTTTACCAGCTTGCCTTATTTGTATTCTTAGCCCATGCCACAATGTTTAGAATATAGCAAGTACTTAATATACGCTGGTTGAGTCAAACTGTTTGTGAGGTACAGTACAGCAGGTAATCAAATGGGCCGAGGTGGGAAAAGGGCATGGAGACAAGGTCCTAAGGAGAGAGCCTCCCTGGAGCAACGAGGATCTGCCTGACAGCAAGTCGGTCATAGCCACGGGAATCCTGAAGGCAGGGTGTGGGCCTTGTCCAGCCTGGGGAGAGAGTGGGCTGAAGGCAGAGAAGCCCAAGGGTGAAGCCCAGGCAGTGCAGAGTCTGTGGGCACCTGTAGCCGGACCGCTGGATGCAATGGTCGGTGTGAGAGCAGGACTAGGCCTGGGAGCACTGGGCAGGAGAGCCTGGGGCCAGAGTGGTCAAGCGGACCAACTAGAGGAGTGGGATCTGGGTGATACCTGACCCCAGGGCCACGGGCCCTCAGAGGCGCAGGCAGAGAACAGGATCCCTACCTCTCCCAACAGATCACGGTTCTGAGGAGGTGGACAAAGGAAGCAGGAGAGAAGAATGCAGTGAGCCCCTCCAGCAGACGGGGAGCAGGGCCGAGGGTGTTTTGGTGCCCAGTGCCACATGTGAAAGTGACTGTTGTGGGCAGCCTGATACGGCCGAGAGAAGCATCTCCTGCTCAGCAGTGCAGAGCAATGCATGGCTGGGCTGGGCCGGGCTGGGCAAGGGCATGGGGAGAGCTGGACGCCGGGAGTGGAGCGGCAGCGGTGGCGGCGGGTGAGGCAGAAAGCCCTGGAAGGTGGACTGAGGTAATGCAGAGGGGGTCTGAGGAGCCCCGCAGCCAGCATACTGCTAGAGACATTACTACCAGCAGCAAACGACGCTCAGGTGAAGACCAGGGTGGAACCCAAGGAGAGGATGTCGAAGACCAGGACCAGGATTGAGACTTTTCCTCTAGCCACCCCTGGCCAGAAGATTTTTCCAATCCCTAGTAAGGAGGGATTAGTAGTTAAACAAAAATCAATCTGCATTACACATCATATATTTAGTTCTATAAAGATCTAAGTTCATTGTTAAGTAAACTGTGTAGTGTTCATCCTAATGTTGCTTTCCTCCCCAGCCCCTTAACCAGATTCCAAGTTCAAGAACCCCATCAGGTGCTGTGACATGGAAATGGGTGAAGCCACTGGCCCTGATGTTAGAATCTTGGAGCCAAGTAACTGAGCCATCAGGCCCCAAGTCACACAGACCCTGGCTAAGCCGGTTCCATCCTCCCTTTGGGGATGGCTAGGGGACGAAGTTTCATACAGTGGCCCTTGAACAGGGATCTTCCCTGCCTGGGGTTGCCAGGTAAGCTCCCTGATGAAATGGAGCCTGCTTGAGGGGAGCTGGTCTACCATTTCAGCAGGTGGTATACTGATTCTATTTGTAAGTGATAAGGGATTTTTGGTACAGGTTGGTCTTAGAAATGGCAGGCCTGGGAGCCACACAGGCATCCACAAGCCTCTCCGGTAACCTGCCCTGATGTCTACAACTCCCAAATCCTTCCTACTGGGCTTTGAGTCCCACTTCTTCTTAGTTTGTCCTCAGAGATGAAAAATAGCTTGTTAGCATTTTTGATGTAAGGCCTTTGGCTTTCTCCTTTTCAAGTTTAACAATTTCTACTGCTTCTAGTGTAGGACGTATCTGCAGATCATCTAATCGTCTCTGCGTCTAGCTCTGAGTCCTCTCCAAGTTCTCCACATGCCTCCTAGTTTTAGCTCAGGGTCAGGCATTGTCCCTCAGTAAAGAGATGGCAGAGGCTAAGAACCACCACGAGTCTCTACCCCTGCTCTGCCTGGCATCCCCCGGGGCTCGCTCATGCATGCATTCATAAAGCTGGTGCGGTATTTTGGACCCAGGCCCCAGGATCAGAATTTCTTGCCGGCGATTAACATAAGATGCTGGCAGACACTCTGATGGTCTGGTGTGAGCTGTACCAAGAGAGGAAAGGTGGCTGCTGTGTTAAAGTGCCAGAGTCTCATCCTGAGTCAGATTACTGTAGGAATTCTGGCAGGCACAGACCCGACTGGGCACTTTATTGAGCAGAAGCTCAATAAACGAATCTCATAAGAGAACAGTCTCTACTTCTTAAATACACTGTGTGTGCCCTGAGTGCAACGGTTAGTCAGCTTGCATTCTAGACAGTTAACTCATGGTGCCTTCATTGCCGATACTTTCCCATAGCTTACTATTAAATTATTATGTGACCTGTGATGTTCTGATGCCATTTTTGATTTCAGAACCTGAGCTTAGCATGCAGGCAGGACGACAGGGTGCCAGGGTTGGCTAGGCATTACCTGAGGCTCCACGTCCAGTATTGCGATCAGCCCTTGCTCATGGATCTTCCGGATGGTCTCCAGTTTTGTCCCGTACATCGCATCCTCGTGGCTGCCATACTCCAGGTACTCGTTATTAGAGATGTCTTGCATCATTTGGTCATGAGATACAAAGTAATAATTCTTTCCATTTTCTTCATCTTTCTTTGGAGGTCTGGTGGTGTCTGCAAAGTTACATGTCAAGAGAGGTTTAAAAGGCTGAGCTTATGAGCTGATGCTCCCAATGGACCTACCCAGACTCAATCTCCTCTTAAAAGCTATGGATTCTGTAGTATGTCTCATGCCCTGTTCCCACCCCCAGTAGCTTTGTAGAACTAAATTCTAGAAGTCATATTTGTTTATGTGACATCGGACCACAGTAGTTGGTTAGTTGTTTGGTTTGGTGAATCTTTCTGTGTTTAGATGAGATTTATTTCATCCCTTCATGGGTCACCACAGGGGAAAGACACTAAATGACCCAGGATTAACATAACTCACTCTATGCCTTAATGCAGTTAGGTCTTAAGAGAAGGAAACAAGAAGAACTAAAAAAAAACGGAAAACCACATATGGCTATTTAAATGTAAGTAAATTAAAATTAAATAAAATTAAAAATTCAGTTCCTCAGTCTCACTAGCCACATTTCAGGGGTTCAATACCCACATGTGGCTAATGGCTACTGTACTGGACAGTGCAGATATCTAATGCTGTCATTATGAGAGAACGTTCTATTGAACAGTGCTGGTATACAGCATCATGCAAAAGGAGAATGTCAGGATACAGCAAAAGGGATACCATATTGAAAACATAATGACCGTAGCCAGATATGGCCATAATAGTTAGGAAAGACCTAAAGCAGGAATTGGCAAACTAGGGCCTGTAGGCCAAATACGGCCCACTGTCTGTTCTTGTAAATAAAGTTTTATTGGAAAAGAGCCATGCTCATTTGTTTACATATTGTCTGTGGCTGCTTTCACAATGGCAGAGTTGAGCAGCTGTGTCAGAGACCATATGGCCTTCAAAGCCTCAAATATTTGCTGTTTAGTCCTTTACAGAAAAGGTTTGCTGACCCCTGACCTAAGCGAGTGTATACTAAAACATCTGCCAATAAGTCCTAGTTCTGTGGGATACTAATAGGACCAGGATTCTGCAAAACACACTTTAGGAAATGTTTTTCTAGACAAGGCAGGAACAGTAGTTTTAGTTTTCTTTCTCCCTTTGCTTCTTTCCTTTTCTGAGCAAGAACAAATTAATGCTATTCTTTGTTGTACGTGAGTCCAAACCCAGGGGGAGTTTCCCCTCTCCTGCCCCAACTAGACTGTAGAGCTGCCAGGTGCTCATGGATATTAAAATGTGGATGTTTTAAAGAAGAACGCTTTCTCCAGCCACACGAAAAGCTGAAGAAACAGCATACTACGTTGATGCTGTCCTATCTTCGGTCATTTCGGTAGGTAAACATATGCTATGTATACACCCAGGGTCAAATATTACAGCAAGTAGACATGATTGGGGTCAGCAATAACACACTTTAAAACAAAGCTAACTAATTGGCCATTTAATAACATGGAAGTTCAACTGCTTATGTGATCAAGAAGAAACTAAATGTTAGCTAAGCTTGCTGTACTCATGATCTAGACATAAGGAGAATTTAAAGAACATTTTAAAGCGTTTTACTAGAAAACTCCAGTGGTACCAACTGAAAGAATATTTGGTGAATTTCTTTTTTTGAGTAAATCAGACAGGGTTCTGGGATGAGAGTGGTCTTATGAAGCCTCACAGCTCTCTGGGATGTAGAGAAAACAGTAAATGGTGCTGACTTGGCATTGGAAGGCCCTACAGGATGGAGCCAATCTTCCCATTTTTTCCTATTGCTCTTTTTTCCAACCAGGGATTGAACCCGGGCCCTCAGCAGTTGAAAGCGCAGAGTCCTAACCACTGGATCGCCAGGGAATTCACTCTCCTGTTGCTCTTAAAAATCATTCTCCTTTAGCTCTTCCCACCCGAACAAAGCTCTAACTGCTAAAAAAGCTTTTGGGATTCAAATTTTAAACTTTGGAATAATAATAATAATAATAAATAAAATAAAATGATGGTAGCAAGATGGCTATTATCTATCCAGTATCTGCTAAGTGTTCATATGATCTCAAATCCTCTTTATTTTCCTGGAATTACTTCATTTTGTAGTTGAGGAAACAAAGAGGACAAGAGGTTAAGGATAAGATACAGAAAATAAGGGGAATAAAAATATTACAGATTTAAAATTCTTTACAATAAACAATGGATAGCACATTGGGTTTTAAAAGTGATAAAAGTCAACAATTTTGGTACAGATTAAGGAAAATATTGTTATATCAAAGAAAATGATACTGTCATTAAAACCTATTTTTCTGAAGAATAATTCATCTGGGTAACATTTATGGCATATTGTTGGAAAAATAGATTACAAATAGACTGAATGAGCCCAGTCTTCTTAAACAGCAACAATGATACCCCCCCCCCCCACACACACACACGACGTGTTTGCACCAAGAGAAGGCTGGAAGGGTGTACAATAAAATATTGAAAGTGGGATTGGGATTAACTGTTAACTCATTTTCTTCTTTGTTCTTTTCTGGACTTTCCAAATTTCCTATAATGAACAGTTAGTTCCTACTTATGTAATCAGAAAAAATATGTAAATTACAAGATTAGAAAAGTACTAGGAAAAATATACTTAAAGGAGAGTGAAACATTGCTTACGTGGAATAGGGTACGCAAACCGGTCTGGGTGCTTTGTGATGAGGGTGTTTTTTATGTGTCTTCTCCCAACACCATGCGCACCTATGTCATTTTTTTAAAAAGGAAGTTAAAAATTGGTAATTGTTAATAATATTCATAAAATGTTTTGAAGATGTAAATAAGAAAGCCACTTATGCAGTTAAACTTACCTAATAAGACTAGTGTTTTCCTTTTGAATGCTGTCAGTTTTACTACTTCTTCATATGTAACAAGATCTAATTGATCAAACACTAAAATGCAAAGATTTAGAAAGAATATAAATTTACAGAAGGAATATTTCATGTATATAAATTATAATTTTACTGGCAAAACCAAAATTATAGTAAAGCCATGTCTTAAAAAATATGAATCCAACTTATGATATATAGCTTACATGTAATTTAAGTCATATAACCTTTTGGGAGAAAATTTCATTTTTAAGCCCATGAAAATGCACTTTAGAACCAGGGTCATCCAAAGATATGTTGAGCACATGCATAAAAGTCCAGTTGTAAAAGATACTGCATATCTTTTCATGCAGTATCCAACAAATCATATGAATTCATTCAAAACAACATGCTGTTCATATTTTTGCAATTCTAAGAAATCAGCAATACTAAAAAGAAAAAGTCTGCAGACAGTGACCAACATGAATGCAACTAAAGTTAACCAAGAAAGAGGCCAGCTAGATTATTTCTAGGGATGGATGAGAGATGCATGGACAGCTGGTCTTTAACTTGATGGTTCTTTCTTTCAACAGAGTTGCTGAAGGTAGCATGCTAGATTTCCTTCAAAGTCAAGTTTTGCAACTATGATTTCACACACTTTGGAAATGAGCATCTCACAAGTTTTATTGTAACCCGGCTATCCATTCAATGGAAAGTCTTGGGTATGTAAGTAAGGGAACATGCTTCCCTGGGCCCCAAACTTTGTTAGCCTGTGTGTGGTAAGTAAGGTAGGATGGACAGAATGGGACGAAGCATGAAGCAGAGTCTGAGTTTGGAAACTTTTGCAAAAGGGGAGTTCTCTAATCATTACAGACTGAGAAGAAACGCTTTAAAAAATATTTTTTGGAAACCTGCCTCTTCACAAAACTATTACAAAAACTTTACCAAGATTACCGTTCCTGTTGAAGTTTAAGGTAGTCCAATTCTCACATCACATTTGAAAATTCTCACATGAAGGCTAAAATCACGTGTCTATGTTTCCCATAATATTTTTCTGTGTGGTACTACCCATATGTTGTCAGGCACACACTGAAATTTCTTTTTTTAAAAAAAAGAATATTGAATAAGCTCTGGATTTTAGAGGAGTTGAAATAAATTCCATGAAATTGATTCCATGGTGTAACAGAGGAATCTAAGATGCTTCAGTCAATCATTAAGAGAAGCTTCTTCTCCCTGAAACAATATGGCCAAATGCTTTTGAGTATCAGCTCAGTCCTTAACATTTGTGTTCTTCCCAGTAGCAAAGAACCTTAAAATGCAAAATAGGATACTCTGGAATGCAACAGATCAGAAACAAACAAATGAACAAAAAGTATCATTCCCAAAATACTAAAAAAAAAGGGAAATATAGTATGTTAAAATAAGGGTTAGTGCATGTTAATGGGTATTTGTGCATTTTTTTGGATAACTTGATTGCATAAAGGTTGACTAAAAGACTTAAAAGCATATTCTCTAGCAACAGCTAAAAACCACAAAGTGCTTTCTGTGTTTAGAATGGCAGATTCACAAAATCAAAATGAACATGAGGTTGTCTGCGTGGCGGAGCTAGCTAGTCATGCTGCAGTGGTAATGGAGCGACGAAGAGTTGCAAAAATAAAAGCAGGAGAGCTTACGGCATTGCTTTTTATACCTATTGCCCTCTGAGTGATATTTTCATCAAGAAAAGTATGCTTATGAAAGAAGTCCATCAACAAGCTGATATATTTTATTATATAGAAATAATCAAGCATCTCACAAAAGAGCAAGATGATGACACAAGTTTTCTGAATGGTATACACATCTCTTTCCCTCTACAGAGCCCTGACTCCAATCCTACTGAATTAAGTCATTTTTTTCAAACACATAAGAATGAGTTAGATATCAACAATCAACATGACAAATGAACAGATATGTTACACATCAGTATCTTAACCATATATGAGTAGCATGAAGAGGGTACTCCGGTCTAAATGAAATCATCACGTAGTCATAGGGTGGAGAAACAATAAAAAAGGATATTTTAAAATATGACATACAAAGAATATAAGGAGAACACTTAGAGACTGAACTTTTAAAGGTTTTAAGTTGTTTGCTGATTAAAAAAAAGGGACTTAATGAAAGGAAACCGTCAAAAACAAAGAGGCACAGTCACTCAACAGGTTACTTACATGCACAGAGGCCATTGGGAGTAAGACAGCATGAAAAATGTACAGGGGTCATTGAAATATGGCTTTTAATATATTAGTAAAATAAAAGTATAATATGCACAAAAGAAACTTTACCATGCAATATTCTAAACATGAGGCAAATAAATCACATTAAGAAACAAACTCATTTTAATAAAAATTCAACAATATCCTCATATAAAAGCCAGTAGGTTTTATATACTAGCATATGCATACAAATTTTGTCTGGGAATAGTTACAAGAAAGCTTCTTCAGGGAGTATAGGTGTGGAAGCCTTTTGCTTTTCATTCCGTATCTTTTCTAATCACGTGTGCCTATTACTTTTACTATTAAAAAAATGTCAACAGGGCAGTGAGATTATGGGCCACTTTTTGTCGTCTTTAGAGTTCTCTGTATTAAAGAAAACAAAAATAATAGCTTTTTAAAGTCAACAGTACTAATTTGTGGTATTAAACATAATTTAAACACACCTATGAATGGTATTGTAGAAATCCTCTATGTTTGTATGTGTGTATGTAAATGGGGTTTCTCAGGATATTTAAATACCACTATTCAGGGCTCTAACATTAAAAAAAAATGAATCAATGAAGTTTTAAAAAAAGTTTACATTAATAACTTGATCTTAAATTGATTTTGGAAGTCCTAGGGCTGAGGAATCTCAGTGCCTCAAAGAGTATAGTTCTTCTGGAAGCATGACAATCCTTTTTGCATCAAATTTATGTGGCTAAAAGTCTTTTATGTGTTGCAGAAAATGTATTTGCTGTAAACGCTACACACAACGTAATCAAATCTATTCCCAAGGCTTCAGAAATACTGTCTGGCATATTGTCCTGACTTCCTGGTAAGCTACTGAATGTTCATGACACTTTTGAGTATTTAGATACCTGTTCTCCAGTAGAATCTTTTCCATAAATAAGCCTTTAACATGGATTCCATATCTCAGTTGGAAGAGCTATCTTCAAAATAGCTTTGAAGTATACTAGTATCTTCAAATACTGTACAAACCTCCTCTTAGATAAGCCATTGTGCACGGTAACACTGGGCCAAGTAAAGTGGGCCTAATGTTACCACATCCTTTGTTCTTTCAAGGAAAGGCAGAAACCCAGATTTTATGTTAAATATTTGATTTTCAAATGTGATAACTAATTAAGATTATTTTAAACACTGTATGTATATGGGAAAAATAAAATTTATTTATGGGTCACATTCAGCAAATAGACTGCCACTATATAATGTGAGAGGTAGGCAACAGTTTGAACAGAATTCTGCTTTAACTAGACATGTAGAATTTCCTGGTGACATAAATGGAAATAGTTAATTCTAGTATTTTATCATTTCCATCAGTTCTAGATATTGGTAAAGTTCTCATCCTTTATTTTTACTACAAATGTAAACAACTTCAGAATTTAATGATAAGGTTTGGATCTTGCCAACAATAGCTCCTGAATTCTCAAGGATTTGAAGCAGGAAACAAAACATATGACCTTATTTTATTTTTTAAAAATTACTTATTTTTCAATGTATAAAAATCAGTTGCATTTTAAAAAAACTGAAGTACAGTTGATTTACAATGTTGTGTTAGTTTCAGGCAGGTGTACAGCAAAGTGATTCAGTTATATATATATATATATATAATCTTTTTCAGATTCTTTTCCCTTATAGGTTATTACAGAATATTGAGTGTAGTTCACTGTGCTCCACAGTAGGTCCTTGTTGGTTATCTATTTTATATATAGTAGTTTGTATATGTTAACCCCAATGGCCCTTATTTTAATTTACTGAGGACTACGGGAAGATTCCCCCAGTGTATTTTACAATCGACTTTTGAATAAGTCAGAAAACACCTTTCAGAAATATAGTTGGATTTGTGGCCTATGAACCCATTTGGCTAGTTCTTGGTATTAAAGAATATGATATTTCAAAGTTCTCAAAGCATTTGCCTTCCCAATGGATGTCAACAGTATGTGTTTCTCTCTTTTAGAGCAATTCTTTATGTAGGCAATGCCACATATTAGGATAAACTTTCATCATAGCTAAAAGCAGAACAGCTGATAAAATACTTGACTTTCCTTCCTGACAATTTCATCTCTTGTAAAGGCAAGGTAATCAGTAAGTAAATGGTTCTTCTGGTCTTTATAATTAACAAAATGTAAGAGTTGGTTGGTGATGGGGAAGAATGCTGAAGAGATAGTGGCAGAAAGGACATGCCAGGCAGCATATTCTAGAAAGTCCAGGGAAAAAGCCAGACATCTTCTCCAGACCAGATAAACTAATAGGAGAGCTCATGAGTGATGATTTTGTGCGGGTGGGAATCCTAACGATGACATTCTGACTAGACAGTCACAAATGAGCCTAAACACAAGTTCTGTACAGAAACTTGAGTGGCCCTGCAAGGACCTTATAAAAAGCTCAGATTTTCTGTCAAAGGAGGCTCTCAGACAAATACTGACATGTAGAAGGAACTGTGAGCATGAGGAGGGCCCTGAGGCCCGGAAGACCACTGCTTAGGAAGATGCTGTGGATAACAAAAAAGTGGTGGGTCTCCTCTACTCCTCTTAGTTTTAAGTTTACAGGAACTTAGATCCATGGTTTTGGATAGGAGGTGTTGTGTTTAAAGAAGACAGAGATAAAGCAATTCTATTCCATTTCTATGAGGTTCCTGCCTTCTCTAGCAAGGGTGATATAGCCTTCAAACATAATGGGCAATGTTTACCAGAGCTAAAGCTTAAGATAAGGGACAGCAAATGAGTACTTGGCTTCATTAAATGATATCCATTTATCAGGCCCAGTGATGAAATAACCTGAGATCCACTGAACTTTAGAATTAGAAAAGATATCCTTTATTGACGAACCCAATTCCCTCGTTTTGAGGCCCACAGGAGCCAAGTGATTTGCCAAAGGTGAATGGATACACAGGTGTGCTAATTTCCGGTCCTAGCTTGGGCTGGCTATTAAGCTTACACGTGCGTTTGCAGGACTACCAAGCACCACTTGTGATGAATCAGAGAGAACAGGTACAATGGAAGGTCAGTGGTGCCCCCGTGGTCAAAGAATGGAAAAAGTTAACTGTGGAAAACACTGGCCACCAGATAGGATGCTGATTCTCTGGCAAAATTCTTAAGTGAATGATTCAACGAACTCTTTGTCAGAATTTAGAGTCTAGTTTTTCAATTAACTGGCTTCTTATTTTTCCTCAGAGCTAAATTAAAGAGTGTTGGCAAATTAAATACTTATGTCTACATGCCTTCCATCAGTAGAATATAAAAAGCTAAGGATGAATTGACAGCCTTAGCGGCCATTTCTTTGCTTTTCTAGGTTTAAATTAATTTTAATGCCATCTATATATCATTTAAAATTATTGTAAAAATTACAAGGTTATACATATATATGTAATGTCAACAGACCTTTTGAGCCTGTTAGAAGCTGATGGAAATAAAGGTGATTATGGAGAATTGTCAATAACCACTGACATTTTACGTTAAACAACATTCTGCTGCTACTACAGTGAATTTCTTCAAATAGTACTACTGGAGCATTTATAATTAGTTTTAAATAATTATATTTAACTAATCTACTTTGAATATTTCTTCCCTTTATAAAACAAAAAAAAGCCATTATCAGACTAGTGCTCTGTAGTGGTATATAACCAGCAATGATACCTTTTATTGGAAATAAAAATGTGGCACACTGTAGCTATCATGATGGGAAAGACTTCCTTATTTAACTGAACCATTTAAAATTAAGCCATGTGGTCACTCACATTCATTCCACATTATACAATACTTCAAAATGTTTACTTTTACTCTCTGATCAAGAAATGAATCATTCAGAGTTTCAAAATAATTTTTCCTAGTGAATGCTAATAAAATATAACATTCTACAGAGGGAAATGCATTTCATATTTGTCAGAAATATTATACTGTCAAACTACGTATGCATGATTGCATTCACTTGATTTTCTTTGCCATATGTTTGAAGTTTGGAGTTATTTCTGAAACCTTGGGAACTAATCTAATGCCAATGTTGGGGCTTGCACTTCCTCAGAAAAGTTCCTTATAAAAGGAGTCATATTAAGAAGTTATTGAAAATAAATAAATCCCACTCTACATCATCATGCCTTTTCATTAAACTTAAGTTACATCCTGTGAGTCTTCTGGGAATTCTACTGCAATGACAGGGCATGCTTTTTTGGTATTCATTTCAGTTCTTAGCAAATGAGTTAATATTTTGACTTAAGTTGAATGCAAGCTTCCATATAGACGAACAATCCGTGAAAGGTAGGCCAAGATAATGTTCTTGGTCTTCCAGGGGCTAAGAAATACCATGAAGGAAGAAGACTAGTGACAGGAACTGACCAAATTAAGTTAGTATCTATCTAATGTCATTTGCACTCTTTCAAATCAATCACTGAACCATTTGCAGCACAGCTCTCTGTTAAGAGTGCACTTTTGCCCTTAGAAATGTGGCACAGGGCCATGTCCAAGGGCCACAGAGGAGCCAGGAGTGAGGGTATTTGCTCAAGACCAATCTCAGCAAGGAGGCAAGAATCCTGGCAATTCAGCAAACTCTCAATCTCTCATTTCTCAGGGGAGGACTTAATGTACTGGGGTTCTTTGAGTTCCAGAGAGTACTGTTTCCAAATAGCATTTTCTTCCTATAAAGTAAAGCTCTGTAAAATATTTGGCAAATAACCAACATAATAATCAAAGGTAAGGGATTCTTAAAGTTTTTGCAAGCTGATGATCTCATATGGTGACATTTTTTTGATAGAGAACTCTGAAGATGGAATTGAGACGTTACATCTACTTCAGTCTTTGAGATGTTTAACCGGTCTCAGTAAGTCGTACTTTTCCCTACCTGCATTGTGCTTCGCCAAATATTTATCTTTGTACTGCTTCTTTTTCTTGCCAAACCAAGTACAGCTGGCTTGTTGCTCCTGTTTGGTCTTCTCCATGGCAATGCAAGCAACTCGCCTAGCACACAAAGAAAAGAAAAAAACTAATGTATAGTTTTATGCTGATAAAAGAGGAAAACCAGTCATTTGAAGAGTTTACGTGAACCTGTGTGAACAAACTCCTCACAAACTTTTCAAATCATTCAGATAAAGGTTGCTCCTTGACAATTTCCTAGAAAGGTTTTAAAAATGCAGGCTTATACGAAAATAACATTGTATCACTTGAACATAAACTAACTGATAACACAGATGAAAAGTCTGAACATATAGTCATGAAATACAGTGGAAAAAGTGTGGGATTTTGAATTGAGACAGGTATGATTTGAATCCTAGCTCTATCACCTATTACCTTTTATCAATTTAGTGTTAGGTGCTTTTCTAGGAAATTTACATATATTAACTCATATATATATATTTTACATCTTTATTGGAGTATAATTGCCTTACAATGGTGTGTTAGTTTCTGCTTTATAACAAAGTGAATCAGTTATACATATACATATGTTCCCCTATCTCTTCCCTCTTGCGTCTCCCTCCCTCCCACCCTCCCTATCCCACCCTCCCTATCCCACCCCTCTAGGTGGTCACAAAGCACCGAGCTGATCTCCCTGTGCTATGCGGCTGCTTCTCACTAGCTAGCTATTTTACGTTTGGTGGTGTATATATATGTCCATGGCACTCTCTCACTTTGTCACAGCTTACCCTTCCCCCTCCCCATATCCTCAAGTCCATTCTCTAGTAGGTCTGTGTCTTTATTCCCGTCTTGCCCCCTAGGTTCTTCATGACATTTTTTGTTTGTTTGTTTGTTTTGTTTTTGCAGTATGCAGGCCTCTCACTGCTGTGGCCTCTCCCGTTGCGGAGCACAGGCTCCAGACGCGCAGGCTCAGCGGCCATGGCTCACAGGCCCAGCCGCTTCGCGGCACGTGGGATCTTCCCGGACTGGGGCACGAACCTGTGTCCCCTGCATTGGCAGGCGGACTCTCAACCACTGCGCCACCAGGGAAGCCCATGACATTTTTTTTCTTCGATTCCATATATATGTGTTAGCATATGGTATTTGTCTTTCTCTTTCTGACTTACTTCACTCTGTATGACAGACTCTAGGTCCATCCACCTCAATACAAATAACTCAATTTCGATTCTTTTATGGCTGAGTAATATTCCATTGTATATATATGCCACGTCTTCTTTATCCATTCATCTGTTGATGGACACTTAGGTTGCATCCATCTCCTGGCTATTGTAAATAGAGCTGCAATGAACATTTTGGTGCATGACTCTTTTTGAATTATGGTTTACTCAGGGTGTATGCCCAGTAGTGGGATTGCTGGGTCATATGGTAGTTCTATTTGTAGTTTTTTAAGGAACCTCCATACTGTTCTCCATAGTGGCTGTATCAATTCACATTCCCACGAGCAGTGCAAGAGTGTTCCCTTTTCTCCACACCCTCTCTAGCATTTAGTGTTCCTAGATTTTTTGATGATGGCCATTCTGACCGGTGTGAGATGATATCTCATTGTAGTTTTGATTTGCATTTCTCTAATGATTAGTGATGTTGAGCAACCTTTCATGTGTTTGTTGGCAATCTGTATATCTTCTTTGGAGAAATGTCTATTTAGGTCTTCTGCCCATTTTTGGATTGGGTCCTTTGTTGTTTTGTTATTGAGCTGCATGAGCTGCTTGTAAATTTTAGAGATTGATCCTTTGTCAGTTGCTTCATTTGCAAATATTTTCTCCCATTCTGAGGGTTGTCTTTTGGTCTTGTTTATGGTTTCCTTTGCTGTGCAAAAGCTTTTAAGTTTCATTAGGTCCCATTTGTTTATTTTTGTTTCTATTTCCATTTCTCTAGGAGGTGGGTCAAAAAGGATCTTGCTGTGATGTATGTCATAGAGTGTTCTGCCTATGTTTTCCTCTAAGAGTTTGATAGTGTCTCGCCTTACATTTAGGTCTTTAATCCATTTGGGTTTATTTTTGTGTATGGTGTTAGGCAGTGTTCTAATCTCATACTTTTACATGTACCAGTCCAGTTTTCCCAGCACCACTTATTGAAGAGGCTGTCCTTTCTCCACTGTACATTCCTGCCTCCTTTATCAAAGATAAGGTTACCATAGGTGCATGGGTTTATCTCTGGGCTTCCTATCCTGTTCCATTGATCTATATTTCTGTTTTTGTGCCAGTATCATACTGTCTTGATTACTGTAGCTTTGTAGTATAGTGTGAAGTCAGGGAGCCTGATTCCTCCAGCTCTGTTTTTCTTTCTCAAGATTGCTTTGGCTATTCGGGGTCTTTTGTGTTTCCATACAAATTGTGAAATTTTTTGTTCTAGTTCTGTGAAAAATGCTATTGGTAGTTTGATAAGGATTGCAATGAATCTGTAGATTTCTTTGGGTAGTAGAATCATTTTCACAATGTTGATTCTTCCAATCCAAGAACATGGTATATCTCTTCATCTGTTTGTATCATCTTTAATTTCTTTCATCAATATCTTCTAATTTTCTGCATACAGGTCTTTTGTCTCCTTAGGTAGGTTTACTCCTAGATATTTTATTCTTTTCGTTGCAATGGAAAATGGGAGTGTTTTCTTAATTTCACTTTCAGATTTTTCATCATTAGTGTATAGGATTGTCAGAGATTTCTGTGCATTAACTTTGTATCCTGCTACTTTACCAAATTCATTGATTAGCTCTAGTAGTTTTCTGGTAGCATGTTTAGGATTCTTTATGTATAGTATCATGTCATCTGGAAACAGTGACAGCTTTACTTCTTTTCCGATTTGGATTCCTTTTATTTCCTTTTCTTCTCTGATTGCTGTGGCTAAAACTTCCAAGACTATGTTGAATAATAGTGGAGAAAGTGGGCATCCTTATCTTGTTCCTGATCTTAGTGGAAATGGTTTCAGTTTTTCACCATTGAGGACAATGTTGGCTGTGGGTTTGTCATATATGGCCTTTATTATGTTGAGGAAAGTTCCCTGTATGCCTACTTTCTGCAGGGTTCTTATCATAAATGGGTGCTGAATTTTGTCAGAAGCTTTCTCTGCATGCATTGAGATGATCATATGGTTTTTCTCCTTCAACTTGTTAATATGGTGTATCACGTTGATTGATTTGAGTATACTGAAGAATCCTTGCATTCCTGGAATAAACCCCACTTGATCATGGTGTATGATCCTTTTAATGTGTTGTTGGATTCTGTTTGCTAGTATTTTATTGAGGATTTTTGCATCTATGTTCATCAGTGATATTGGCCTGTAGTTTTCTTTCTTTGTGACATCCTTGTCTTGTTTTGGTATCAGGGTGATGGTGGCTTCGTAGAATGAGTTTGGGAGTGTTCCTCCCTCTGCT
The DNA here is from genome assembly GCF_026419965.1 of Kogia breviceps. Lineage (NCBI taxonomy): Eukaryota > Metazoa > Chordata > Mammalia > Artiodactyla > Physeteridae > Kogia > Kogia breviceps. Next base: position 98,528,489 of record NC_081330.1, on the reverse strand, counting down.
ATCGTTTGGAAGAGTTTGAGAAGGATAGGTGTGTTAGCTCTTCTCTAAATGTTTGATAGAATTCGCCTGTGAAGCCATCTGGTCCTGGGCTTTTGTTTGTTGGAAGATTTTTAATCACAGTTTCAATTTCATTGCTTGTGATTGGTCTGTTTATATTTTCTATTTCTTCCTGATTCAGTCTCGGCAGGTTATGCATTTCTAAGAATTTGTCCATTTCTTCCAGGTTGTCCATTTTATTGGCATAGTTGCTGTAGTAATCTCTCATGATCCTTTGTATTTCTGCAGTGTCAGTTGTTACTTCTCCTTTTTCATTTCTAATTCTATTGATTTGAGTCTTCTCCCTTTTTTTCTTGATGACTCTGGCTAATGGTTTATCAATTTTGTTTATCTTCTCAAAGAACCAGCTTTTAGTTTTATTGATCTTTGCTATCGTTTCTTTCACTTCTTTTTCATTTATTTCTGATATGATCTTTATGATTTCTTTCCTTCTGCTAACTTTTAGGGGTTTTTTTGTTCTTCTTTCTCTAATTGCTTTAAGTACAAGGTTAGGTTGTTTATTCGAGTTGTTTCCTGTTTCTTAAGGTAGGATTGTATTGCTATAAACTTCCCTCTTAGAATTGCTTTTGCTGCATCCCATAGGTTTTGGGTCGTCGTGTCTCCATTGTCATTTGTTTCTAGGTATTTTTTGATTTCCTCTTTGATTTCTTCAGTGATCACTTCATTATTAAGTAGTGTATTGGTTAGCCTCCATGTGTTTGTATTTTTTACAGATATTTTCCTGTAATTGATATCTAGTCTCATAGCGTTGTGGTCGGAAAAGATACTTGCTACAATATCAATTTTCTTAAATTTACCAAGGCTTGATTTGTGACCCAAGATATGATCTATCCTGGAGAATGTTCCATGAGCACTTGAGAAAAATGTGTATTCTGTTGTTTTTGGATGGAATGTCCTATCAATATCAATTAAGTCCATCTTGTTTAATGTATTATTTAAAGCCTGTGTTTCCTTATTTATTTTAATTTTGGATGATCTGTCCATTGGTGAAAGTGGGGTGTTAAAGTCCCCTACTATGAATGTGTTACTGTCAATCTCCCCTTTTATGGTTGTTAGTATTTGCCTTATGTATTGACGTGCTCCTATTTTGAGGGCATAAATATTTACAATTGTTATATCTTCTTCTTGTATCGATTCCTTGATCATTATGTAGTGTCCTTCTTTGTCTCTTGTAATAGTCTTTATTTTAAAGTCTATTTTGTCTGATATGAGAATTGCTACTCCAGCTTTCTTCTGATTTCCATTTGCATGGAATATCTTTTTCCATCCCCTCACTTTCAGTCTGTATGTGTCCCTAGGTCTGAAGTGGGTCTCTTGTAGACAGCATATATATAGGTCTTGTTTTTGTATCCATTCAGCCAGTCTGTGTCTTTTGGTGGGAGCATTTAATCCGTTTACATTTAAGGTAATTATTGGTATGTATGTTCCCATTACCATTTACTTGTTTTGAGTTTGTTCTTGTAGGTCTTTTCCTTCTCTTGTGTTTCTTGCCTAGAGAAGTTCCTTTAGCATTTGTTGTGGAGCTGGTTTGGTGGTGCTGAACTCTCTCAGCTTTTGCTTAGCTGTAAAGGTTTTAATTTCTCCGTCAAATCTGAATGAGATCCTTGCTGGGTAGAGTAATCTTGGTTGTAGGTTTCTCTCCTTCACCACTTTAAATATGTCCTGCCACTCCCTTCTGGCTCTCAGAGTTTCTGCTGAAAGATCAGATGTTAACCTTTTGGGGATTCCCTTGTGTGTTATTTGTTGTTTTTCCTTTGCTGCTTTTAATATGTTTTCTTTGTATTTAATTTTTGATAGTTTGATTAATATGTGTCTTGGCGTGTTTCTCCTTGGATTTATCCTGTATGGGACTCTCTGTGCTTCCTGGACTTGATTGACTATTTTCTTTCCCATATTAGGGAAGTTTTCAACTATAATCTCTTCAAATATTTTCTCAGTCCCTTTTTCTTTTCTTCTTCTGGGACCCCTATAATTCGAATGTTGGTGCGTTTAATGTTGTCCCAGAGGTCTCTGAGACTGTCCTCAGTTCTTTTCATTCTTTTTTCTTTATTCTGCTCTGCAGTAGTTATTTCCAGTATTTTGTCTTCCAGGTCACTTATCCGTTCTTCTGCCTCAGTTATTCTGCTATTGATCCCATTTAGAGTATTTTTAATTTCCTTTATTGTGTTGTTCATCATTGCTTCCTTCCTTTTTAGTTCTTCTAGGTCCTTGTTAAATGTTTCTTTCATTTTGTCCATTCTATTGCCAAGATTTTGGATCATCTTTACTATCATTATTCTCAATTCTTTTTCAGGTAGACTGCGTATTTCCTCTTCGTTTGTTAGGTCTGGTGGGTTTTTACCTTGCTCCTTCATCTGCTGTGTGTTTTTCTTTTCATTTTACTTATCTTACTGTGTTTGGGGTCTCCTTTTTGCAGGCTGCAGGTTCGTAGTTCCCGTTGTTTTTGGTGTCAGTCCCCAGTGGCTAAGGTTGGTTCAGTGGGTTGAGTAGGTTTCCTGGTTGGGGGGACTAGTGCCTGTGTTCTGATGGATGAGGCTGGATCTTGTCTTTCTGGTGGGCAGGTCCACATCTGGTGGTATGTTTTGGGGTGTCAGTGCCCTTATTATGATTTTAGGCAGCCTCTCTGCTAATGGATGTGGTTGTGTTCCTATCTTGCTAGTTGTTTGGCATAGGGTGTCCAGCACTGTTCTTTGCTGGTCCTTGAGTGAAGCTGGGTCTTGGTGTTGAGATGGAGATCTCTGGGAGATTTTCGCCGTTTGATATTATGTGGAGCTGGGACGTCTCTTGTGGACCAGTGTCTTGAAGTTGGTTCTCCCACCTCAGAGACACAGCCCTGACGCCTGGCTGGAGCACCAAGAGCCTTTAATCCACACCGCTCAGAATAAAAGGGAGAAAAAATAGAAAGAAAAGGAAGGAAGGAAAGAAGGAAGAAAGGATGGAAGAAAGGAAGGATGAAAGGAAGGAAGAAAGAAGATAAAATAAAGTAGGATAAAATAAAGTTATTAAAATAAAAAATTATTAAGAAGAAAAATTTTTTAAAGTAAAAAAAAAAAACAAAACAAAACCCAGGACGGTCGGAACCCTAGGACAAATGGTGAAAGTAAAGTTATACAGACAAAATCTCACACAGAAGCACATACATACACACTCACAAAAAGAGAAAAAAGGGAAAAAAATAATATATCTTGCTCCCAAAGTCCATCTCATAACTTGGGATGATTCGCTCTCTATTGAGGTATTCCACAGATGCAGGGCACTTCAAGTTGATTGTGGAGCTTTAATCCACTGCTTCTGAGGCTGCTGGGAGAGACCTCCCCCTCTCCCCTTTGTTCGCACAGCTTCTGGGGTTCAGCTTTGGATTTGGCCCCGCCTCTGGGCATAGGTCGCCAGAGGGTGTCTGCTCTTTGCTCAGACAGGACGGGGTTAAAGGAGCAGCTGATTCGGGGGCTCTGGCTCACTCAGGCCAGGTGGAGGGAGGGGCACGGATGCGGGGGGATGCAGGGCGATTCTGTGGTGGCAGAGGCCAGCGTGACGTTGCACCAGCCTGAGGCGTGCCGTGCGCTCTCCCGGGGAAGCTGTCCCTTTATCCCGGGACCCTGGCAGTGGCGGACTGCACAGGCTTTTGGGAGGGGAAGTGTGGAGAGTGACCTGTGCTTGCACACAGGCTTCTTGGTGGTGGCAGCAGCAGCCTTAGCGTCTCATGCCCATCTCTGGGGTCCAAGCTGATAGCCACGGCTGGCTCGTGCCCGTCTCGAGCTCCTTTAAGCAGCGCTCTTAATCCCCTCTCCTCGCGCACCAGGAAACAAAGAGGGAAGAAGAAGTCTCTTGCCTCTTTGGCAGGTCCAGACTTCCCCCCGGACTCCCTCCCAGCTAGCCATGGTGCACTAACCCCTTCAGGCTGTGTTCACGCTGCCAGTCCTCTCCCTGCAATCTGACTGAAGCCTGAGCCTCTTATTAACTCATTTAATCTTTCTAACAACATGTGAAATCATGTCACTGTTTTACATATGAGGGGATCAAAGGACTGAGAGGTTAATTAATTTGTCCTAATCACACAGCTAATAAAGCGGGAGTGAGCACAGTTTGGCACCAGAGCCCATGCTCTTAGGCGGTACATTCTGTTGGCAAGTTCCTTAATCTCTTGGAGCCTCTTGGATGGCTGTTGTAAAGAATTATAACAAAAAATGTAAATAATATCCCTAGCACAGTGTCAGGCACAGTAGATGCCAAATAAATGGCACTACTACTACTTGAAGATTCTAGGTAGGAAAAAAAACCCATGATTAAATCCAGTTAGAATTACATTCAGAAAAATCATAATTTTGTTCTACATAATTATAGTATTCAGCATTAGTAACATATACATAAATGTTGTGAAGAAGTTGCTTTCTTAGGACTTCCCTGGTGGTGCAGTTGTTAAGAATCTGCCTGCCAATGCAGGGGACACGGGTTCGAGCCCTGGTCCAGGAAGGTCCCACATGCCGTGGAGCAACTAAGCACGTGTGCCAAAACTACTGAGCCTGTGTTCTAGAGCCCACGAGCCACAACTACTGAGCCTACGTGCCACAACTACTGAAGTGCACATGCCTGGAACCCATGCTCCACAACAAGACAAGCCACTGCAATGAGAAGCCTGCATACCACAACGAAGGGTAGCTCCCACTCGCCGCAACTAGAGAAAGCCCGTGCGCAGCAACAAAGACCCAACGCAGCCAAAAAATTTTTTTAAAAAGTTGCTCTCTTAGGTTTAGGCTAAGCAAGTACTTGCCTGTCAAGATATTACCACAGAAGGTTTTGCTTACTTAATGACTTTGCTTGTGGGCCAATGTGGGGTGCCCGAGTGAGCAACATATAAGGAGAATCCAAAATCACTATCAGAATGCCATACAATGCTATTGAAAATGACGAGTTGTTTTCCAATGAGATTGTACTGATTTGCATTCCCACCAGCAGTATAGAGTTCCTATTGTTCCACTTCCATGTCAACACTTGTTATTATGAGTCTATAATTTTAGCCATCATGGTGGATGAGTAATGAAATAACACTGTTTGGAGTTTGCATTTCACTGATTATTAATGAGATTGAGCACCTTTTCATATGCTTATTGGCTATTGGATTTCCTCTTTTGTAAAGTGCCTGTTCAAATCTTTTGACCATTTTCCTATCCAGTTGTCTTTTTCTCATTGATTTGTAGGAACTCTTTATATGGTGTGAATATTACACTTTTGTTAGTTATATGCATTGGAGGTATCTTCTTCCACTCTATGGCTTGCGTTTTAAATCTTTTCATGGTATTTTAAAAAAAATATTCTCTATTATTAGTTTATTTTTAAGTAGTTAATAATACATATTTTTTTTAAAATTTTTTTAACATCTTTATTTGAGTATAACTGTTTTACAATAGTGTGTTAGTTTCTCCTTTACAACAAAGTGAATCAGTTATACATATACTTTTCATGGTATTTGATGAAGGTAACTTACTAGTTTTAATTTAGTCAAATCTAGCAATGTTTTCTTTTATGGGAAATATTTTTGATACCTTTTTTAGGAAATCCTTCCTTGTCCCTAAAGATATTCTCCAATATTATCTTCTCAAGGGTTTATAGTTTCGTCTTTCATGTTTTGGTTTTTAATACACTGGAACTGATTTTTGTATGTGGTGTGAAGTTAGGGGTCCAATTTCTCTTTTTTTTCCCTAATGGATATCCAATTGCCCCAGCATAACTTATGGAAAAGTCTATTCATTCCTCACTAGTGACTATGTATGAGAGTGTTCAGGGGTTCTCTTCAATTGGTCTGTTTGAGCATCTCTAAGCCCATACCTTATTGTCTTAATTACTACAGCTTTATAATAAATTTTGGCATCAGTGGGGCAAGGCCTCCCTCCTAATGCTTCTAGAAGAGCATCTTGACTATTCCTGATTCTGTGGATTTCCTTGAAAACTTTAAATGCAAATAGCTAATTAGATCTAGAGGCCTAAGCAAACTTAAGTTCTATTTTTTTTGCAAGAGTACTTTATAGAATTATGGTGTTGCAGGTGGTGTTATGTAGGGTATTTAAAAATTATTTTCCATTTTTTACTGTAAATAGAAATATAATTGATTAAAAAAATTTTTTAACATCTTTATTGGAGTATAACTGTTTTACAATGGTGTATTAGTTTCTGCTTTACAACAAAGTGAATCAGTTATACATATACATATGTTCCCATATCTCTTCCCTCTTGCATCTCCCTCTCTCCCACCCTCCCTATCCCACCCCTCTAGGTGGTCTCAAAGCACCGAGCTGATCTCCCTGTGCTATGCGGCTGCTTCCCACTAGCTAGCTATTTTACATTTGGTAGTGTATATATGTTCATGCCACTCTCACTTGGTCACAGCTTACCCTTCCCCTCCCCATATCCTCAAGTCCATACTCGAGTAGGTCTGTGTTTTATTCCCATCCTACCCCTGGTCTCTTCATGACATTTTTTTCCTTAGATTCCATATATATGTGTTAGCATACGGTATTTGTTTTTCTCCTTCTGACTTACTTCACTCTGTATGACAGACTCCAGGTCTATCCACCTCATTACAAATAACTCAGTTTTGTTTCTTTTTACAGCTGAGTAATATTCCATTGTATATATGTGCCACATCTTCTTTATCCATTCATCTGTTGATGGACACTTAGGTTGCTTCCATGTCCTGGCTATCATAAATAGAGCTGCAATGAACATTTTGGTACATGACTCTTTTTGAATTATGGTTTTCTCAGGGTATAAGCCCAGCAGTGGGATTGTGGGGTCATGTGGTAGTTCTATTTTTAGTTTTTTAAGGAACCTCCATACTGTTCTCCATAGTGGCTGTATCAATTTACATTCCCACCAGCAGTGCAAGAGTGTACCCTTTTCTCCACACCCTCTCCAGCATTTATTGTTTCTAGATTTTTTGATGATGGCCATTCTGACCAGTGTGAGATGGTATCTCATTGTAGATTTGATTTGCATTTCTCTAATGATTAACGATGTTGAGCATTCTTTCATGTGTTTGTTGGCAATCTGTATATCTTCTTTGGAGAAATGTCTATTTAGTTTTTCTGCCCATTTTTGGATTGGGTTGTTTGTTTTTTTATAATTGATTTTTGTACACTGATTTTACATCAGCCATCTTGCTAAACTCATATTAATTCTAACTGTTTATCTATAGATTCCTTTGAATTTCTACACAGAATCATATCACCTGTTATATATTTTTTCCCTTCCAATAATGTCTGCTGTAGGTTTATTGTAGATACTCTCAATCAGGTTTAAGGAAGTTCCCTTCAATTCACAGTTTGTGAGAGTTTTAATCATAATGGATGTTGAATTTTAAAATCTGCACCTATTGTTATGACCATGTGGATTTTTCTTGTTTAGTGTTAATATGGTGAATAGGTTGATTGGTTTTCCAATGTTGAACCAGCTGTGCATTCCCAGTACAAACTCTACTGGGTCAAGATGTATATCCTTTTTATATATTGCTAGATTCAATTTGCTAATATTTTGCTGAGGATTTTTACATCTGTGCTCATGAGGGATACGGGTCTGTAGTTTTCTTTTGCCTTTATTGAACTTTGGTATTAGGGTAATGTTGGCATCATGAAATGAGCTGGGAAGTGTTCTCTTCTACTTTCTTAAAGAGTCTTTCCTCCATGTCTCTTTCTCTCTCTTGCTCTTTGAGGGCTTTATTTATATTTATTTCTTTATTTTTGGTTAGGAGAAAGACATTTACTGGGAAATACTGTGAACTCTCATCAACAGCAACAAAGTCAATCTCCATATATTACCTAAGTGGCATACAGAGGAGGCTGATGAAACCTTTGCTTCGGGAATTCTTCCAGTTCAAGCCAATATGTGCTGTCAGTCATAACTACAGCTTCTGTGAGGCACAGGATCTTTGGAAACATAAGCAGAACTGAGGAATTTTTGACAGGTTAAAAGAGATGAAATCCTGACCTCGTGAAGCTTACATTATAGTGTACAGAGTATCTTATAATAAATGTTTTTCAGCTTAAAAATTTTAAGAAAAAAAAACCTTTAAGAAAAAGAAATTCCCAGTAAAAATTTGTGGTGTGGCCATATGTGGTGTAATGACAGGAATAATACTGATTTTTACTAGGCACTCAGGAAATGAATGTTATTTCTTTTAGCTCAGTATGTGCAAGGAAACTGTGTTAGAATTTAGGTCAACCTGGAAGGAAATTTCAAACACATGTTTAACATTTTATTGCTGATTTGGATGAGGATCTAGTAGGCAAGGCAAGGGATGATAGATTCAGGGACTCAAATCATATCTATCAGAGGATTAGACTGATGGGCCTTGTCAAGCAAGATGAGATTTAGCAAGGATAAACAAGGTAAGGTATTTGGGTCCAAAAAAATTGATTTCTCATCTAGAGGATGTGAAAAATATAACTTGGTAGCAACACATCTGAACAAAGCTTCTGGGTTTGGCTGATAGTATTGTTTCCAATATTTCTCATTAGTATTACATGTCCATCGACATTCTAGAGACCAATTCACTTTTCCAACAAGGGACTCTGCTTTTTCCCCTCAGGTGGGAATGCCTTCCTATATCTCCAGAGTCCTACTGTGGTCTCAAGGAACATACTGCCCAGTGGGCCTCTTCCTCTTCATCCTAGTTAGAATCCCTGTCTGCCTCTATGGTCACTGCAACTTTATTGAGTTCAGTTGTTCTGCAATAAACTGAACATAACATATAAAGAGTAAAATTTCATCAGTTTTGAAACATTATACATCCCATGAAACCATAACTACAATCAAGATAACAAATATTTTCATCACCCCAGGAATTTTCTTATGCCCCTCTGTAATCCCTCCCTCCCTCCTCCAGATCCCCAGGAGACCACTATCACTGTAGATTAGTTTTGCATTTTTTGGAATTTTATATAATGGAATTATACAGTATATTCTCTTTTTTGCCTGGAAACCCAGCCTAATGATTTTGAGTTTCACCCATATTGTTGTGTGTTATCAATTGTTCGTTTCTTTTTATTGCTTAAGAGCATCCTATTGTATGCATATGCCATCATTTGTTTATCCATTTACCTGCTGATGAAAACTTTAAACAATTTTAGCCATTCTAATAGGCGTGTGGCCACTGAGTTTTTGTTAGTGCATTTTTTGTCCTTGGAAATTCATTTTGGTTCTTTTTCAAATCTGCTATGCCATTAATTTTTTTCCCCCTCTTCTCTGAAGATATTTTTAAAGCTTTTACTGATTTTTAAAAGCCTGCTAATAAGCACAGTTGTTTAAAAACCTTTGTCTCCTAATTCCAGTATATGAAGTAGGTTTGAGTTTGTTCCTGGCATCTTTCATTTCTGTCAGGTCTCACTGGTTTCCATGTGCGCCTGCTTATTTTGACTTGCTGGTAACTGCCCTCAAGAAAGTTTACATGGGGTGTCAGGAGGAGCTCTAGGATGAGGCCTAGGATAAAAGTGTTCTCCTTCAGAGACTTTCATTTGTTTATAACAGATATTTGGAAACTATTAGTAAAGGGGAAACCTCACATCAAGTGCATAGCTGGAGATTCCCTGGCTGTCCCAGGCTATGTGTACCTGGGTGCAAATCCATTCAAGGTGGACCGGTGGCCACATTTTTTTCAGGGGAACTTTGCTTTCCTTTTGCTCTGCTCACTGACAAGGCAGCCTTCTCTACAGTCCCCCGGTGTGGAAGGGCAGTGAGGGGATGCTTATCTGTTTGCTCTTAATCTTGGGGTATAATAGCCTTTTGCAGATCCTGACAATGCGGGATGAGTCTCCTAACAGATTCTCCTACTTGTACAGGCCTTATTAGGTCTTAACCTTGGTCCTCTGGCAGAGAAGTTTTTAGTAATAGAAATGCCCTCCTGGCAAAATGGACCAATTTGGTACTCTAATTTTTACTGCTCTGATTAATGGCTTTCATATAAAAATTGGTCACTGAGTTCCCCAATACCTTTTCAGCTACTTAGTGCTCTTAAGGTCATTTTCAAAAACATATTTTCTGTAGCACTTTTCATTTTTTTTTCCAGTGGGAGGATTGATCCAAATAACCTAGTCTATCATTATAGGAAACAGGAAGCAAATCTGCTTTTCCCCCTGCCATTTCTCAGGCTTCCTCCAGAGGACTCAGAGTTCTAGGTACTGGTGAGACATGATTTATACAAATGAGCTGACTAGGGAGAAGAGGTCTGGATTCTACATAATTATTTTCAACAAATGCTCATTAATATATGGCAACATTCAGGAACACATTTTGTAAAACATAAATATCAGTGATAACATAGTAACATCACCATCAAAATGACTTAGAAATCACTTTCCTCTCACTAATGCTTAAATTGTTTTCTGAAGATCAGACTGAAAGACAGCATCAGATGGAAGGCTGCTACTTCCTCTAACTAGGCCTATGTTTCCTCGTGTAAAATGATGGCATCTGAAGTTCTTACCAGCTCCAACATTCTAAATTTAAGAGTATTGCTGAAAGAAGTGATCAAGCAAAAGAGATTAGCTGAGAAATCCCTTTAATTAGTGAAAAAAAAGGATGAAAAGTTGTACGTGTCTACGAACTCTATGCCTTTGGTCTCTATCAGCTAGGTTCAAGTATTTTGGACATGAAGTTATCTTTTTTGCCCTAGGTTTCTGATATATATTGCCAAAGTACTGACCAAGGTAAAACTACTGACATCTTTCAAAAAATAGCAAATTGTAACATTAGTAACAGAAATAGATTTTACCAAAATACACAGTAATCTGTGACTCCTCTTAGTTAAAAACATGTCTAAAAACTGTTTGACTTTAACCTGCTTTCAAAGCCTAAACTGTCTAACAGACACACATTTTTAAAGACCTGGCAAGAGGGACTTTCCTGGTGGTGCAGTGGTTATGAATCCACCTGCCAATGCAGGGAACATGGGTTCAAGCCCTGGTCTGGGAAGATCCCACATGACTCGGAGCAACTAAGCCCGTGAGCCACAACTACTGAGCCTGTGCTCTAGAGCCTGTGAGCCACAACTACTGAGCCCATGTGCCGCAACTACTGAAGCCTGCGCACCTAGAGCCTGTGCTCCGCAACAAGAGAAGCCACTGCAATGAGAAGCCCGCACACTGCAACGAAAAGCAGCCCCTGCTCGCCACAACCAGAGAAAGCCCGCGCAGCAACGAAGACCCAACGCAGCCAAAAATAAATAAATTTATTTTAAAAAAAGACCTGGAAAGGTAAAGAATGAAGCTTCTGACTGTCTTACCCTTCTAATAGTGAAACATTTTCTCTTTAACTACCTGGAATGACCGTGAATCCTGGCATTTGAGTTTTTCGCTGGTATGGAGTGGAATAGGGGTGGTGAGAGCATGTGGAGGGGCAAGGAGAGGGTACATTTAAAAAATGCAATAAAAAAGGATGGAAAGAGCATATAGGAATAGAGGGCTCTGCTAAGAGACCACGATATGACCATGACCTGAGGCTAGTCGCTCAGCCTCTCTACAGACCTTCCTCTCCTTATGTGTGAAGCAAAGACCTGACCCTATAAGCAGGAGCTTATTACTTCGTGGTGACAATTTAGAATTCTTGGATGACTAATTTTAACTGTGTTTGGCTAACAGAGCAAGGAAAATATTAAACAGGTTTTACCCTATAAAAGAATAAAATATAAAGTTGAAAAATGGATGGCCAGGCTTCATTTTGTAAACTAAAAGAAAACAACAAAAACATACCATTCTTGAAGTTCTGGAGAAGGAATGAGACCCGCAGTTCCATTTTTGGAGTTTTCCAGTTTACCCTGCCACCAATTGTGATCATCCTTACTGATAATCTGGATAATGTCACCAACTCTGAATCGAATGCCAGCTTCTTTGCAGGGGATGAGGTCATCCTTGGCTGGATCATATTCAAATTGTGCTCTTACATAGATCTATAAAACAGGAGTTTGTAAGAAAAAATGCCATGGTGATGTGAAAGAAAACAGTTAGCTCTAAATAACCACACACTAACACTTACTACAATACAAACAGGACATTAGATGGTGAAAGCAAATATGATGCATGGAAATACAACACAAAAAACTGCTACCACTAGAAACAATGTACTACTTTTGGTGTGTACAGGTTCAATCTTTGCTCTTTTTATTTGGAGGGAACACTTAAGATACTTGCTTAGTAAAAGTAGACTTAATTTCTGCTTTTACTATAATAGGATAGACTTAAAATTATAGAGAAGTATGTTTACCATTTTAAAATCTGAATATATTTAGTTGCTATTATGCATAAGTTGTCATGATCACATGGCAGCCTTTAAACCATGACCACAAGCATTCAGGACAGGTTTTAACCCTAAAGCAGTACATGATACAAAACTAGCGAGAACTCCATGTTGGTATCTTGCTGTAAAATGCCTACATGACAACTGGCAGTGTGTCTACACACTGCTGATAAGCTTAAATGTAATTCAAACAATTTTAAAAAGCATTTAAAATAGTTTTATTTTTTAAACAGGATTTAGACTTTGTATTTTACTCTTTTTAGAGAACAAAAATGAGTTTGAATCCTGGCTTTGCCAGTGTAACACTTGAAATCTGCACAGAGCTTCAAGATATGCATGGTTTAAGGCTCTGAGTTTTATGATATGTGAATATAACTAGTAAATATTATAAAAGGAAACAGGTTAGCATACAAGAGGTTATATGGCACCATTTTATGAATCACTGGATTTCTAAATGATTTAAAATAAGGTGCTAGATATTCAATGTTGCATCACTTATGGATGAGTTCTATTAGGTGCTAGTTTATGCAAATCTTAACTCACAATTTGATATTTTTTAATAGCACATTTCACAAAAAATACCATAAAAATTCTATCTCTTGAAATTAAAATGGAATATTAATGTTTTAAGTCACTGTAAAACCAACCTGAAGGCTTTGGAACTACTGTGTGATTATTCTGTTTAAGTTTCTTTTCAAAAATCCAGCCTATAAAATTAAAAAGTCTCTGCATTTGCACCTAAAATTCATACTCAAAGTGCCAGCAAATTGAAAGTTACTTGCTTGTGTTAGGCAGCACTTAACTTTTCATATTTGATTAGGCTGTGAAGCCAGGAATTTTCTGTTCTTTTTTTTTTTTTTCATTGTATATGGCTTTTAGAAATACATATGCAGATACAAATTAAGAAAAAGCCTTCAAACTTCAGATAGTTATTGCTTAAAAATGTTCACTGGCATGTATGTTGTAGTTATTCTTAGAATTCTAAGAATTTTGTAACCTTTAAAAATTTTTTTCCACCCCAGAGGCAGGCCCATAAGATCCCCAAAGGCTGAATTCTCAACCATCAACACAAAATGATCAGGTTGAAATTACAATAACCATCACAGCTACAAAGATGTTAGGAAAAAAATCTTTATAGAGAATTAGTCATGTGTAATGTGTTAAAATGAAATGGTACAAGCTCTCAATGCTCAAATGTTATGGTCCAAAATGCAGACATTATGGGATGAAAAGGGTTAATAAAGGATTGGCTATTAGCAGCTCAGTTTAGAGAAGTTTCTATAGAGGGTATCTATTCACCTGTCGTCCTTTTGGTTGGGTAGTTGATGGCAAGTCCTGTAGAATAAAGCCAACCCAGGAGAAAAATTTTCATTTACTTTTCAAAGAGTACAAGGTAATTTGTGTGTTCTGTTACAATATGGTTAAAAAATGAGCTAGATTTAAGTTGTAAAGAGATAATATACATTATTCCGTTTCTCAGAAATGTTGAGTTATCAAAAAAAAAAAAAAATCAAACCCAGGCCATTTAGCAGCAAGCTGAAGAAAGCAGGTAAGTTTAAGCAGAGAGAAAATGTGTTCTTAAGAAACAACTCAGCATCTTCAACACAAAAGCCACTGCAAGTGAAATAGCCTATTTAAAAAACCCCCCAAAACTCAAAAGAGCTGTTGCCCTTTTCAACTTAGTCACTGCAACCATTTCGATTTTGAAAAATTCAATGGTTGTACGGATTTTCACCATCTTACAGTTATTAAATGTTATAAATGAATTCCTTTGGTAGCCTGTTTTGAAGCTGCAAATAAAAGTCTTAGGAAATTTTCTTCCATAATTTCTCTTATATCATTCCATTTGAGGTGATCTCTAAATTATTTAAAAATTTATCTGATAAAAATGTTGATGTATTTTTAAAGGGCAAGTTAATAGTCAGGAAAAAAGTGATACTGCTGTATTATTAGAACTCTCAATATTTTTAACAGCAATATCAGCAACTTAGAGATTTTGTTACCCCAAATATTGCACACCTGCACATATTAAGTGCTCCCATTTGTTTAAATTAAAAACAATTCTTTTTACTTTCCAAAATGGATAGTTCTGAAAAAAAAAGTAAAATTCCAAGTTTAAGTCAAAATATAAAGTACTTTGTGTTAAAGATGTGATAATAGCGTGGCTTAAGTGCAGTTTGAAGCCAGTTCCTTTTGCTGTTTATATCCAGGCAAGGCTTATAATTCACAAAAGTATGTGCACGTACCACAATAACAGAGGGCACACCAATTCGTAAACTTAGATAGCGGAAACTAAAACATGTTGCTGATATCACTCAGAATAGACAACTACAAAGCCCGAGAATACCCAAATGCCTACTCTGCAAAATCCTTACATTTCTTTATTTTTCTCAAATTAAAAAAAATGTTGAGAAATTTCAAGAAACTTCCATTTACATCCTTTGCATAACTTTGAGCAAAGTCATAAATAGTAGATGGGTGATAGAGAAATATTTTGAGAATGATCAAAGCAGTCTTGAACTATATTTCTTCAAATTTAACTAATGAAAGGCATTTTTCATGAGAAGAAAATGTTGAAAAAGATTTTCCAGGAGTAAACTGCATTGTAGCTGTAGTAGCCTTGTATATCGGCAGAAGACAATATTTCCACTGAACACATGTAACTAGAACACTCATGGCAGGTGGCACCAACAAAATTATCACACTTTGCTGTGTGGAGCTAGAGTTCTTACCGAAACAGAATTGTTAGTGCTGCTATGACCATTAGCTGGGGACTGTCTGGAAGTGGAGGGGGAATCTCTCTGAAATAAGACACAAGGTTCATTAACACAGAACACCAGCACAGAAACAGAGATATTCACATCAACAGTTACAACCACAGTCTGACAACCATTTCCTTTGAGGTTTTAGCTATAAAGGTGCCATACTGACTTACTTGCATGATTTCACAGAAGTATGAAAAAAATTTTACAGTTTGAAGATTCACATATTGTAAGTGATGACTGTGTCATTCATTAACCATTTCTTTCCTGTCCCTAACATTCTATAACCTTTGCTTTCTTTAAATAAGACCCCGAAGGGTGACTTAATATTAAAATCCTATCAAGTACTGTAAAATGACAAATATTACTATAAAATTATTGTGCTGAAGATCCCAACTGCCTAATTTTTATTGAAAATTAGGTTTGAAAAGTATTTAATAATCCTTAGGTACCTCGGCATCAAAAATTACTGAATGATGCAATTTGAAGTGAAGTGAATCTCAAAAAAAGACTTCTCATATTGTAATCACCTTAGAATCTTTCTAGGATAGATATTACTAATAAGGGTAAAAGACAGATATACACCAGAGAAGAAACCTTTATTCTTTTAGATTATTTTAGCGGATTAATTAAAACAATAATCTTGAGCCTCTAAAGATTCTGGCAAAGATCCCAGCAGCCACAGCCACTATACTATGTGACATGCTCAAAATCCTTTCCAGGCTCCACTCCCTTATTGTCCAAATCAACTTTAATGTTAGAAAAAGGAGGGGATGAAAATAAGTATTTAAAAATTTTTGGTTTAGTAGAGTTCTGTGAAACGTTTGAAATGTGCATGTCTGCTCAAAAGACATTTGCTTTTTCTAGAAGACTTAAAGAAAACCTCTGGAACCTGTTAGCCTTTAAATAATGGGATCCCTTAGATGAGTACTGTCAGATGTTAGTGAGCAGAATGATGTCTAGGCGCCACCCCCAGAGACTCATGTCAGTAGGGCCAGGGTGTGGGGGCAGGGGTCCCCTCTTTTACCAACGGCCAGGGGGATGCTGGTGAAGGTGGCCAGAGAGCTTTTCTTTGGGAAGTAGTGCTGTAACTGGGAAGAGTCCAACCACAGGCTTGAATTCTGCCAGAGCACAGGAGAGTCAAACAGATTGGGGGTAGGGCTAGGAGGGGAGTACATTTTTTCCTATTCTTCAGAGGTAAAGAAGGTAAGACAGGGCTCTTCTTACTCGAGAGCATAGCATTTATATGTGTAATTCTGGTCCCACCCCAAAACTAGTTCAACCACTCAAAAAGAGAAGAGAAACTTTTAAATAACTAACTGTATTTGGTTAGTGAGCCAAAAAGACAAAAATCAATCGTATTTACTAAATATCTTCAAAGATGAGAAATGGTATGAGGACCACCTGTGATTTTTAGACTATCAAAATGCTTTACATAAAAATGCATGTGACAGTCTCTCTTTTCCAGTAAGGTTTGTGTACTAGGTAACAAATTTCATAACTATAAATCTTGGAGCAGAAGTAGTTCTATATTTTGTTTTGAAATACAGTACTAATTGAAGTTCCATAAAAAGCCACCGAGAGGAGCTCAAGACCTGATATAACAGAAACCCCAATTGTCACGGCTCACTAAAAATATACTTGACAAAACTACAAATTCTTATACATATCTTCAATAGGTTTACAAAAAAACATGAAGCCTCTGATTTTTCTTGTGAAATTTACATCACTACTAGAGACTGGAAGAAGCATTATAATTTCTCCATCAATGTCTCCTAAGTACAAATTCAATCTTCTAGATGAAATAAGTTGTCTGCCAGTCTTAAATATTAACTGGAGGAAATATGTGTACTTCATATTGATGTACACATACTTGGAAGATGCACAAGAAAGAACAAGCTTCAGAAAAAAATATTCAAACTGAATGTGCAATGACCAAAGGATGACACCATTTAGGCCGGCTCATATTTCCAAATATAAAAAGAATAGATTTTTGAATCTCACTAACCAATAGCAAACTGAATAATATAGGTTGGGAAAGCTACAATTTCTAAAGGATAAGCCTATTGTAAGAAAGGAACTTTGGGTTTGTATTACTCTAGAAAACTTGTTTACGAATCAGATAACATTCCAATTTAAACAATTTCACAGAAGGTTGCAAAAGCCTATATTCCTCTAATAACGTCAGTTATCAATTTCGCATAGACTTAACATCCATCTAGAGACCTGTCACAATTACTTGAACTACTCTATCTTAACAGAAATAGACCACTTCTCAGATCCTTGGAAAGAAGAACTATCTATGTGATTTCTTAACAAGGGAAATGAATGTACTTCCTGGAAATATTATCGCAATTATGATCTCTTTCCCCTGCAGAGACTCTATTTGTTCTTTATTAAGTCTTTGTCATTATTTGTAGCTTCTCTATATGTATTTTGTTTTGATTCCAGCCTGCAGAAAGTTAAAGTGCTGAGGACATGCCCATGGAAGCAGGGCTGAGTAGGTGGATGGGACCTACTCTGTTCCGTTATCTTTGTTGTAAAATTGGTGTGCAGTGATCAACAGCACAGGCAGAAACAATTTCCCAGAAAGCCAAAACATTCAGCCATCAGCAGACAGTTAGTTAAGAACCCAGAGGAGATGGGGTGTTTGGTTAGAGCTATTACCTCACAGGATGACGACTGAGTGCGGTAACTTGGCACGATCTTGAAGGTGATACTACCCCGCATTTCCCGCTGGAGGAAAAAAAAAAAAGAGCTCTTTTAACAAACAAATGTGGCACACAAAAATGCGCAAGAAAGCACTGAAAATGTGGGGGGTTATTTAATATAAGTCAGTTGAGAGTGCATGGGCCTAAAATGAAACCGAGTTATAAAAGCAGGAATTGCTCACACTAACAGTGGAGGTTGTTCCTGGGAAAAGCCCTGCAAAGTCAAGGCTGACTGTCCTGGTCATACAGCAATGGTATAACAGACCTCTGATGGTTACCTTTTCATAGACAAGAATACAACTCTAAGTGACATGCCTTTCAAGAGTGAATGTAAGTTGAACTGTACAATAGAACAAGTAATTACATAAGAATTATATTTGGTAGGCTATATTATGATGGTGTACTCCATAAAAATCTGCTCTTTATTTCATAATTTTGGCATTAGTTTTGACTATAGTTGAGTCTGTGGTGCTTATTTCACCTTTAATAGATATAAGTAACATGGGAGGCTGCTACATTGTGGTGGGAAGGAGGTCCAGGACACTCTTGTGTCCAAAACATCTCCCTCTGCTTGCCAGGGCCTGTCACTCTGCACCCCCCACCCCGCCCCAATCCAAGGCCTAATTGGAACACAGATTTTGAATACACATGGTAAAAAATGTCCTGGTCTACTATGACTTTCCTTTCCCCTGTGCTATAGAGAAATCCAATACAGCTGGCTATGACTCAGCTACACAGGAAAGAGGCTTCTGACACTGCTGATGTCAGCAGAGTTGAGGTCAGTGAGAAACTAGTTCACAAGCATGCACAACTGCAAGGGTTTTCTTTAAACATCTGCTCAATAAGAAACAGGAGACAAAGGATTGAAAGGAGAATGTTCAAGCCCACACTGCTAAAGATGGGCAAAATGTTTCTAAGCTCTGCTGCATGTGAACATTTTCCTAGCTCTCAGTTTTTATGAATGTTGTATAAGTTCAAGTCCACACAAATGATGGTACCAGAGATACTCTGATTATAAAAGAATACCCTTTATTTGTGCATTAATAAATAAGTTAATGAACTGAAAGTCAATCTTAGAAAAAGAGACTTCCATTTACTCACAAGCATTTTTTGCAGCTGTTCCACTGTTTGGTTAGCCACACTGATGCCATTGATTTCTCGAATTTCATCTCCGACATGAAGTGTACCTAAGAAATTACACAAAATTATAAACATGAAATGATATATACTTTTATAATAATAAAATCTAAAGGCAGCAACGTAAGTAATTTAAAAATATTAAGCTAAATACTGAAGGCCAATATTTCAGAACCAGGTACAAGTTAGGTTCACATAGTAAACTCACCAAAACAGATACACATAACTTATGGAAGACACAGTTTTGAAAGATGGCTGTAGAAATCTGCTTATTTTTCTGAGAGAGGCAGTGTGTATATAGTGGTTTAAAACTACAACTTCTAGATGCAGCCTGTCTGGGTTCATACCTCTGCTTCATCACTTATACTAGCTTTAAGATCTTGGGTAACTTACTGAAACTTTCCATGTCTTGGTTTTCACATTTGTAAAATGGAGATGAAAACAGTATCTCATAGGATTGTTATGAGGATTAAATGAGTTTAATACATGTAGAGGGCTTAGAACTGTTCTTGGCACATAGTACTATTTAAGTGTTTGCTGTTATTATCGTTATTATCTACCAAATATGATACAAAGGCTGTTGATTTTTAAAGAATTGTGATATAATATCTGTGTAACAACAAGTTTATATTAGACATACTGCAACCTTTTAATAATAACTTGGTAGGCATTTCAGGGTCCTGTAATACTTCAACTAGAAAAAGTGACTGAGAACTAATGCTTAAATAGTGTTATGTAAAATTTTGCTTTCTTATTTATGAATTGTGCACATTTACTTATTGACCTGACTTCATCATGAAAAGCTCATTGTATCTTTAAGAGGTACACACTAAAATGCATATAAGGAAAATAAGGCGCCTGGTATTTGCTTCAAAGTAATCCAGGGGGGTGGGCAGTAGGGCAAATACAGATGAAACCAGTGTGGCCATGAATTAACAGTAATTCTACCTGGCTTATGGGTGTGTGGACGATCACTTCACTATTCTTTCCACTTTTCTCTACTTCAACTGACTGCACTGTTTTCTCTACTCATGTTTGAAAGTTAACATAATAAAACATAAAAATTTGGGGACTTTTGTTTCAAATATGGTTGATAAGGCACTCACACACTTTCTTACAACTACATATCCCGTCTAGGGCACACCTCTTGAAGTGTTACTGGTCTCACAAAAGGAATGCAAATTCCCAAGAACACTTCCCACTTCCATCCCCACTCTCCCCTCCACACAAAAGAACCCTGTGAGCTGCATCCAGAGTGGTGGCAAAGTAAGGATGGAATGAAATAGTGGGAGGGGTAAATGCCATTGCTGCAATGCCTGCTGGCCGGATTCTGAGCCTTGGGCCAATAGCAAGTTAGAGAAGCTGAGCCTAGGATTCTGTAGGGAGCCAAGACCCAGATCAGTGGTACTCCATGGCAGCTGGTAGAACAAGGAACAAACCCTTTCTGGAGGAAAGCATTTCCAGTTTAGGCCCCCAAGATTTCCACTGATTTGAACAAGCAATAGGCTTACAATCAAAGATCACCAAACATACAATAAGGCAAACTACTATGTGAGTCATCAGAAAGAGAAAAAACAGATTTAGATCCTCGAGGAGGATAGATATTGGAATGGTCAGATATAGAATACAAGAATACCTTGTTTTCTTGTGCCTTGCTTTACTGTGCCTCAAAGATACTGCATTTTTTATAAATTGAAGGTTTGTGGCAACTCTGTGTTGAGCAAGTCTATCTGCACCATTTTTCCAACAGCGTTTGCTCACTTCATGTCTCTGCATCATGTTTTGGTAATTCTTGCAATACTTCAGACTTTTTCATCATTATTATATTTGTTATGGTGATCTGTGATGAGTGATCTTTGCTGTTACTATTGTAATTGTTTTGGGGGTGTCATGAACTGTGCTCATATAAGATGGCAAACTTACCTGATTGTTGAAATGACAACAAAGGATTTAGAATATTACATAAACTTAGTTGATAAAGCAGTGGCAGGGTTTGAGAGAGCTGACAATTTTGAAACAGGTTCTACCATGGGTAAAATGCTATCAAACAGCACTGCATGCTACAGAGAAATCATTTGTGAAAGGAAGAGTCAATCAATGAGGCAAACTTCATTGTTGTCTTCTTTTAAGAAATTGCCAGAGCCACCTCAAGCTTCAGCAACCACCACCCTGATTGGTCAGCAGCCATCAGCATCTAGACAGTACCCTCCACCGGGAGCAAAGATTACGATTTGCTGAAGGCTTAGTTGATGGTTAGCATTTTTTAGCAATAAAGTAATTTTAAATTAAAGTATGTATATTTTTTAGACATAATGCTATTGCACGCTTAATAGATGAAAGCATAGTGCAAACATAACTTTTATATGCACTGGGAAACAAAAAAATTCATGTGACTCACTTTATTGTGGTGGTCTGAAACCAAACCTGTAATATCTCCAGGGTATGCCTGTGTAAAATAGCTATATGTTAAATATTAGGGGAAAGAAAGGGACCTATTTACAAGGATGAACATGCAACAAGAGATTATCAGGTGTGAACAGACAGAACTGACTGAAAATAAAAAGAAAAAGTGACTAGTACCTCTAGAAAGGAAAAATATAATTGGTAGCATAAACCAATGAACGGATGAGCTGAACAGGAGTTCAGATATGGCTGAGAGTTTCAGTGAACTGGAAGACATAACCAAATAAATTGTCTAGAATGCAGTTCAGAGAAGTAAGGAGATAAGGAAAATAAGAAACAAGAAATAAAGAAAATATGAAAAAGATATTAAGAAATATGGAGGGAATGTCTAACATACATCTACCTAGAGTTCAGTAGGAGAGAATAGAGAGAATGGAGAAGAGGCAATATTTGAAGAAACATGGTTGCAAATTTTCTTGAACTGATGAAAGCATGATTACACAGCTCCAGGAAGAATAATGTATCCCAAGTAGGATAAATAAAAAGAAATCCATGCTGGGAGGTAGTAAAACTACAGAACATCAAAGACAAAGACCTTAAAAAGTCCAGGGAGAAAGGAGAGATCACCTATAAAGCAAGGACAATTATAGTGACACCAGACTTCTCAATATCAAACAACAGATGCCAAAAGAAAACAGAATGGTAACCATTAATTTAAAACTGTGCTCTCAGCAAAAGTAATCAAGATTGAGGCTGACATAAAAGGGGAAATTGACTGTAACACAATAATAGTAGGGGACTTTAACACCCCACTTTCACCAATGGACAGATCATCCAAAATGAAAACAAATAAGGAAACACAAGCTTTAAATGACACATTAAACAAGATGGGCTTAATTGATATTTATAGGACATTCCATCCCAAAACAACAGAATACACTTTCTTCTCAAGTGCTCATGGAACATTCTCCAGGATAGATCATATCTTGGGTCACAAATTCAGCCTTGGTAAATTTAAGAAAATTGAAATCATATCAGGTATCTTTTCTGACCACAGCGCTATGATACTAGATATCAATTACAGGGAAAAAACTGTAAAAAAATACAAACACATGGAGGCTAAACAATACACTACTAAATAACCAAGAGATCACTGAAGAAATCAAAGAGGAAATAAAAAAATACCTAGAAACAAATGACAATGAAAACATGACGACCCAAAACCTATGGGATGTAGCAAAAGCAGTTCTAATAGGGACGCTTATAGCAATACAATCCTACCTCAAGAAACAAGAAAAATCTCAAATAAACAACCTAACTTTACACCTAAAGCAATTAGGAAAAGAAGAACCAAAAAACCCCCAAAGTTAGCAGAAGGAAAGAAATCATAAAGATCAGGTCAGAAACAAATGAAAAAGAAATGAACGAAACAATAGCAAAGATCAATAAAACTAAAAAAGCTGGTTCTTTGAGAAGATAAACAAGATTGACAAACCACTAGACAAACTCATCAAGAAAAAAAGGGAGAAGATTCAAATCAACAGTATTAGAAATGAAAAAAGGAGAAGTAACAACTGACACTGCAGAAATACAAAGAATCATGAGGGATTACTACAAGCAACTATATGCCAATAAAATGGACAACCTGGAAGAAATGGACAAATTCTTAGAAAAGCACAACCTTCCGAGACTGAACCAGGAAGAAATAGAAAATATAAACAGACCAATCACAAGCACTGAAATTGAAACTGTGATTAAAAATCTTCCAACAAGGGGCTTCCCTGGTGGCGCAGTGGTTGAGAGTCCGCCTGCCAATGCAGGGGACGAGGGTTCATGCCCCGGTCCGGGAAGATCCCACATGCCGCAGAGCGGCTGGGCCCATGAGCCGTGGCCGCTGAGCCTGTGCGTCTGGAGCCTGTGCTTCCGCAGCGGCAGAGGCCGCGACAGTGAGAGGCCCGCATACCACAAAAAAAAAAAAAAAAAAAATCTTCCAACAAACAAAAGACCAGGACCAGATGGCTTCATGGGTGAATTCTATCAAACATTTGGAGAAGAGCTAACACCTATCCTTCTCAAACTCTTCCAAAATACAGCAGAGGGAGGAACACTCCCAAACTCATTCTACGAGGCCACCATCACCCTGATACCAAAACCAGACAAAGATGTCACAAAAAACGAAAACTGCAGACCAATATCACTGATGAACATAGATGCAAAAGTCCTCAACAAAATACTAGCAAACAGAATCCAACAACACATTAAAAGTATCATACACCATGATCAAGTGGGGTTTATCCCAGGAATGCAGGGATTCTTCAGTATACTCAAGTCAATCAATGTGATACACCATATTAACAAATTGAAGGAGAAAAACCATATGATAATCTCAATAGATGCAGAAAAAGCTTTTGACAAAATTCAACACCCATTTATGATAAAAATTCTCCAGAAAGCAGGCATAGAGGGAACTTACGTCAACATAATAAAGGTCGTATATGACAAACCCACAGTCAACATCATTCTCAGTGGTGAAAAACTGAAACCATTTCCTCTAAAATCAGGAACAAGATAAGGATGCCCACTTTCTCCACTATTATTCAACATAGTTTTGGAAGTTTTAGCCACAGCAATCAGAGAAGAAAAAGAAATAAAAGGAATCCAAATCGGAAAAGAAGTAAAGCTGTCACTGTTTGCAGATGATGTGATACTATACATAGAGAATCCGAAAGATGCTACCAGAAAACTACTAGAGCTAATCAATGAATTTGGTAAAGTTGCAGGATACAAAATTAATGCACAGAAATCTCTTGCATTCCTATACACTAATGATGAAAACTCTGAAAGAGAAATTAAGGAAACACTCCCATTAACCACGGCAACAAAAAGAATAAAATATACCATTTCTCCAAAGAAGATATACAGATTGCCAACAAACACATGAAAGGTTGCTCAACATCACTAATCATGAGAGAAATGCAAATCAAAACTACAATGAGATATCATCTCACACCAGTCAGAATGGCCATCATCAAAATATCTACAAACAGTAAATGCTGGAGAGGGTGTGGTGAAAAGGGAACCCTCTTGCGCTGTTGGTGGGAATGTAAGTTGATACAGCCACAATGGAGAACAGCATGGAGGTTCCTTAAAAAACTAAAAGTAGAACTACCATTATGACCCAGCAATCCCACTACTGAGCATACACCCCGAGAAAACCATAATTCAAAAAGAGTCATGTACCACAATGCTCATTGCAGCTGTATTTACAATAGCCAGGACATGGAAGCAACCTAAGTGTCCATCGACAGATGAATGGATAAAGAATGTGTGGCACATATATACAATGGAATATTACTCAGCCATAAAAAGAAATGAAATTGAGTTATTTGTAATGAAGTAGGTGGACATAGAGTCTGTCATACTGAGTGAAGTAAGTCAGAAAGAGAAAAACAAATACCGTAGTCTAACACATATATATGGAATCTAAAAAAAAAAAAAGGTTCTGAAGAACCTAGGGGCAGGAGAGGAATAAAGATGAAGACATAGAGAATGGATTTGAGGACACGGGGAGGGGGAAGGGTAAGCTGGGACGAAATGAGAGAGTAGCATTGACATATATACACTACCAAATGTAAAACAGATAGCTAGTGGGAAGCAGCTGCATCGCACTGCACAGGGAGATCAGCTTGGTGCTTTGTGACCACCTAGAGGGGTGGGATAGGGAACGTGGAAGGTAGACGCAAGAGGGAGGGGATATTGGGATATATGTATACATATAGCCGATTCACTTTGTTATACAGCACAAACTAACACAACATTGTAAAGGAATTATACTCCTAGAAAGATGTTCAAAAAAAAAAGATTGAGGCTGAAATGAAATATTCACAGATAAACACCACCTGAGGGAATTTGTCAACAAGAGACTATCACTAAAGGAACTTTGAAGGATGTAGTTTAGGAAGAAAGAAAAATGCTCCCCAAAGGATGGTCTGCAGTGCAAAAAGGAATGATGAGCAAATAAAATTGTAAACATTTATGTAAATCCAAACAAAAATGGTCATGTATTTTAAGAGTAATTTCAAATTTGTGGATTTAAAACAGGACAGAACAAAAGTGCTGGGCAAGAATAATATGCAAGTCAAGACTGGGATCTAACTTGATGTTCCAATGTCTTTGTATTCTTTGGGAGTGGGAATAACATACTGTTTCACTTTAGTATATGTCAAGTTAAATATGCATGACAAAATTTCAAGGTAACCACCTAAAAATTAGAAATAGAGCGCTGAAATTCTAATTTACCTGGGGGTGGGGGGATGGAACAAAAATGAAGGAAAAATATCAATTAAAATATGGAATAAATATTTTAAAAGACAAGATGATAGAAATCATCAAAATAAATATTAATGGACTAACCTTGCCCATTAAAAGACAGCAATCATCAGAGTGTATTACAAAATGAAAAACCAAATTTGGAAATGTTTGTAAGACACACTCTACAGCATACAGGCATGGAATGGTTAGAAATGAGGGAAGAAGACATGCTAGGAAATACTAAAATTAAGTTGGAATAACTATATTAATGCAAAATAGGTTTTAAGTAGAAAGTATATTAAGGATAGACATGGTTACCAGGCACTTCTATGCTCCTAATAAAACAGCTTTGAATATATAAAACCCAAAGTGAGAGATCTCTAAGTAGAAATAGAAAAACTCTACCATGATAATTGGAATATTTCAACAATTATTGATAGGTCAAACAGACAAAAAATTAGTCAATATATAGAATATTTGAACAAAAAAATTAACCTCAAGCAATCATATAGAGAACTCTGCATGCAACAATTAAAGAATAAACAGTCTTCTTAAGTACACATGGACCATTTACAAAAATGATTAAAGTGCTATGCCATAAAGCAAGTCTCAACAAACCTCAAAGAAATGGTGTCATACAGACCACATTCTCTGACCCTAATGCAATTAAGTTAGAAGTAAAACATAAAAAGGTATACAGGAAATCCTCTTAAATGTGGTACATAAAAACATTTCTAAATAACTTGTGGGTCAATGAAAAATATAACACTAGAAATTCAAAAATACTTAGAACTGAATCACAATAAAAATGCTTCATATCATAACTGGTGGGATACTGATAAAACAGTACTTAGAGAGGTATAGTTTAACCTTAAATGCATATATTAGAGATGAAGAAAGACTGGAATAAATGAACTAAGTGTTGAATTTTAAAAGTTAGATAAAACCAATAGAAAGTAGAAGGAAGGAGAAAATAAAAATTAGGCCATAAAACAATAAAATAGAAAATAAATATACAATGGAGAGAATTAACAGAACCCAAAGTGGGTTTTTGAACAAACCTCTGGTTAGTTGATCAAGAGAAAAAAGACAAGGCACAAATAAATATTAGGAATAAAGGGTACATAATTACAGAGACAGCAGAAAATAAAAAGGTAAGTGGACACTAAGAAGAAGCTTACTAGAATAATTTTAAAAACTTAAGATTTTTTTCAGAAAAATGTAATTTACCAGAACTCACTCAAGATATAGAAAGGCTGAATAGCCTTATGAATGTTAAAGAAATTGAAACAGTGGTAAAAAAAAAAAAAAAATCTTCCTTGAAAGAAACCAAACACAAAACACCAGCCCCTGATAGTTTTATAAGCAAGTTCTACTAAACTTACAGGCTACAAATCATTCCAATATTATACAATATTCAGAGAACTCATGAAGAGAGGTTCTCCAAGTCATTTTATGAGGCCAATGTAACTTTGAAACTAACATCAGACAGAGAAACACAGGAAGGAAAATTAACTACAGGCCAGTCTCACTCCTAATTGCAATCACAAAAATCTTAAACAAAATAATAGCACATAGAATCAAGCAGTACATACCAAAAGATAATACACAATGACTAAGCTGGGTTTATCTGAAAAATGCCAGGATGGGGGTGGTTATCATTAGGATGTCTTTAAAAGTCATTCACCACATTAATAAGTAAAAAGAAAATAAATCAGCAGATGCAGAAGAAGCATTTGATAAAATTCAAAACCCAATCGTAATTAAAATGTCCAGCAACTAAGAATATAAGAGAACTTCTTCAGCCCTAATAAAAGGCATCTACTAAAAATCTATAGTAAATATTCTTCTTCATGGGGAAACACTGGAAAGCTACCTTTTAAAAACAAGAATAGGACAAGGATGTTCACTATACCACTTCCATTAAAGACAGCAAGTTTTTGCCAGTGCGGTAATATAAGAAAAAGAGATAATGGTGTTGTCACTTTACTGAATTTATAGCAAGTTATTAAAAATAATAAACAAAAAATTCATACAGGAATGTAAAACCAAACATCCTCCTGTGTGAGTGCTATCCACTCACGAAACCTACAGATTCCTCTCAAGGGAGCAGTAATGCCAGACACAGCAGTCATCTCTAAAGAGGACAAGAAGGCACTAAAAGGCTTATGGTGTTACCTCTTGCTCTCCAGGGTTAAGGAAAGAGGTGTTAAGTACAAAAATAACACAATCTCAAAGAAAGGAAGTCTAATGTTTGGACAGGAGAACCATTTTTGTATCAGGCTCTAAATATTAATGCATATAACTCAGTTCTTTCAAAGAGGAGCCTAAACCTACATGTCTAAATCCCATCCACCTGAGGGTTAACAATAGTTCCACTTTCTCAAAAAATCATTCTTTATCTATTTTGGTCCTTAGTGTATTCTCTTCTCAGAATGACTGCATTTATTGTAGCAGGTATTAAGAAGTTAATCACACAAATAAAAAATTTTGGTCAAGAAGTTAATCACAGATTTGGTATCTCTTATTTTACCATTTAAATTTTATATTGTTATTTATCAAATTCTAATTTCCTAATTTATAAATAGTATATCTCATTCCTGAATGAATGAGAGAACAATTCTTCAACTGTCATTTAACTTTGCAAATATCTATCTATCTATCTTGTATCCCAGTACAGATGTCTCCCACATATCCTGAGGCCTGATATGATAATACTTTAGTTTATCTCCCATGGCCTCTAATAAGTCAGGATTTAAAGAGTGACTCAGAGATGCTACTGCAGCAAAACTATAATATACCCTCCCTTGAGTATCTACAAATTGGAGCATGTGGAGATGAATAAAGGCAAATGGAGGCCAGCAGTGATTAAAACCAAAGACAGATAACTTAAATAAATCATTTATATAAAACATAAATGAAACTGATCTTTTATATGGATCTTAAAACACTAGGCTACAGGAAAAAAATTAAGGAAGGAAAGAAAGAATTATATATGGAACTTACCTTGCCTATGAATCATGCCCCCATGCATGATTCTTGCAACAATACAGTGATTTAGCTCATTCATTTTTAAAGTGATTCCCTGTAAAAAGTTAAGCAAAAACAGAATTACTATAAGAGGGCACTTCTTTTTATATTTGTGATTTTGCTGTAGATAACCTTAATTACAAAAGTTAGGAAAACATTAAAGAAAATATAGAAAATGGAGGAGAAAACATTATGCAGAAATATTAATTTTGATATTTTGATTACTGTAGTAATAGTACACATATATTTTGTATAATGCTTTTTAATCCTGTAATTATTTTCCATGTTGCTAATAACTTAAAACTTTTTTATCGATGTATAATTGACATATGCTTATGTAAAGTGTACAATTTGACAAGTTTGATATATGTATACATGTGTGAAACCATCACCACAATCAGGATAATGAATATATCCATCACTCCCAAAAGTTTCCTCATGCCCACTGGTAATCTACTCACATCCCTCTATGCCCTGCTCCCCCACCTCAACATCAACACCCTAAGCAACCATTGATACGCTTTCACTGGCTATAGATTAGTTTGCACTTTCTATAAATGAACTCATACAGTATGAACTCTTTTATGTTGCTTTTTTTTTTCACTCACAACGTGAGATTCAACTACACCATTGCATTGCATTGTATCAGTAGTTCATTCTTTGTTCTTGCTGAATATTCCACTGTATGAATATACCATTTTGTTTTATCAATTCACCCACTGAATTGCTTCTAGCTTTTGTCTCTTATAAATAAAGCTGTATTAATGGATTAGTCTCCACTTGGCCATGATGTATTTTTCCTTTTTTAAGATATGGATTTGTTTAGAATTTTTGCATCTATATTCACGAGGGTTACTTGTCTGCAGTTTTCTTTTCTTGCAAAATGTCTGCTTTTGGTATCAGGGTAATGCTAGCTGCCTCTTCCTCCTTCTCCTTCTCATCAAAAATAGTAAGTTGGAAACAATTCCTTCCTTTTCAATGTTTTGGGAAGAGTTTGTATACAAATTGGTACTGTTTCTTTATTACATGTTTGGTAGAATTTACCAGTAAAGCCATCTTGGCCTGGAGTTTTCTTTGAGGGATGTTTTTTAAAAAATCTAAATTCAATTTTTAAATAGTATAGGGCAATTCAGTTTATTCCTTTTTTTTTTTTTTTTTTTTTTTTTTTTTTTTTTTTTTTTGCGGTATGCGGGCCTCTCACTGCTGTGGCCTCTCCCGTTGCGGAGCACAGGCTCCGGACGCGCAGGCCTAGCGGCCATGGCTCACGGGCTTAGTTGCTCCGCGGCATGTGGGATCTTCCCGGACCAGGGCACGAACCCGTGACCCCTGCATCGGCAGGCGGATTCTCAACCACTGCGCCACCAGGGAAGCCCCTCAGTTTATTCCTTTTTAAGTGAGCTTTGGTAGTTTCTGTCTCCCAGTGAATTCGTCTATTTCATTTAGGTTGTTGAATTTATTGACATAAAGTTGTTTACCATATTTCCTTATTATTCTTTTTATATCTGTAGAATCTATAGTAATGTCACTTCTCTTATGAATGATACTGGTAATTAGTGTCTTTTTTTCCCTTGACTGATCTGATCTTGTCAAAGGAAAAGTTTTATTGATTTTTCTATTGTTTTTATTTTCTATTTCATTGATTTCCACTTTGATCTTTATTATTTCTTTTCTTTTACTCACTTTGGGTTTAATTTGCTCTTTTTGTTCTAGCTTCTTAAGGTAGAAAATGAGGTCATTGTTTTAAGATATTTCTTCTTTTTAATATTGGTGTTTAGTGCTACACATTTCTCCCTAAGTACTGCTTTAGCAGTATCCCACAAGTTCTGGTAGGTTGTGGTTTCATTTTCATTCACTTCAAAATACTTTAAAATTTCCCTTTTGATTTCTTCTTTCATCCATGGGTTATTTAGAATTGGATAATTTAGTTTTCAAGTGCTTGGGGATTTTCCCAGACATCTTTCTGTTATTCATTTCTAATTTAATTCCATTGTGGTCTGAGAATATACTTTGATATTAATAGAGTCACTCCAGCTTCCTTTTGATTAATGTCACCATCATAGTATATCTTTTTCCATCCTTTTCCTTTGAAAAGATTTGTCTTCATGTATAAAGCATTTCTTGCAGGCAGTATATAATTCAGTTTTGCTTCCTCCCCACACCCCAACCTGACAACCTCTGCTTTTTAATTTGGGGAATTTAGACTATTTACATTTAATATGATTACTGATACGGTCAGGTATAAATACATCTTCTTGCTATTTGATTTCTATTTGTCCCATCTGTCCTATGTTCCCATTTTCCTTTTTTTTCCTGCCTTCTTTTGGATTTATTTTCATACTATTTTTCTCTCCTGTTTTCTTATTAGCTATAATTGTTTTGTTGTTTTAGTGGTTGCTTTAGGGTTTATAGCATACATCTTTAACTTATCAGTCTACCTTCAAGTGATATTATACCATGTCATGTACAGTATAAGAACCTTATAACATTATACTTCCACTTCCTTCCTCCTGACCTTTGTGCTGTTATACATTTTAGTTTTACATGTTAAAAAACCCCAAACGCATTGCTATTATTTTTGTTTAGACTTCCATTTATCTTTTAGGGAGATTTAAATGATGAGGATGTCCTTTAACATTTCATATACTGTAAGTCTACTGAAGTATTTCAGTTTTGGTATGTCTGAAAATGTTTTTATTTTACCTTTATTTTTTGATAGATACCTTTGCTGGGTTTAGAATTCTAACTTGAGAGGTTTTTTTTTTCCCTTTCATTAGTTTAAAGTCATTGTTCTTCTTAATTGTACTGTTTCTCATAAGAAATCTGATATCATTCTTATCTTTGTTCCATGTATGCAACATTTCTTTTTTATCTCTGTTTTTAAGACCTATTTATTACAGGTTCTAAGCAGTTTGATTATGATGTACCTTGGTGTTGTTTTCCTCATGTTTCTTGTGCTTGGGGATCATTGTGTTCTTGCATCTGTGGATTTATAGTTTTCATCAAGTTTGGAATGTTCAGTCATTATTTTTTCAAATATATTTCCTGTTTCTTCTTCACTGTCTTCTTCATAGACTCCAAGTAACCAAATATTAGGCTGCTTGAAGTTGTCCCACAGCTCAGTGATATTCTTTTCATTTTTTAAAATTCTTTTTATTTCTGTGTTTTGTTTTGGATAGTTTCTATTGCTATGTCCTTTGAGTTCACTAATCTATTCTTCTGAAATGTTTAATCTGCCATTTATCCCATAGTGCAATTTTTCTGCTAATTCTAATATCTTTGTCAGTTGCATGTCAGTTTTGATTGATTATTCTCCACATTATAGGTCACATTTTCCTGCCTCTTTACATGCTTAGCAATGTTTGATTAGATTGCAGACATTGTGAATTTCATCTTATTGCATGCTAGATTTTTTTTTATTCCTGTAAATATTCTTAAGCTTTGTCCTGGGATGTAGTTCAGTTACTTGGAAATAGTTTGATCCTTTGGGTCTTGCTTTCATGATTTGTTAAGGCAGGTCTGGGGCAATTCTCTATCTAGGGCTACTTATTCCTCATTACTGAGGCAAGACCTTCCTAAGCACTCTACACAATGCCCCTTGAATTGGTTTTTCTAGTCTGGGTGGTGGGAACAGGCAGTGAGTGTTGGGCACTGTTCCTTCTCATCCTTTTGGATGGTCTTTCCTTGGTTCCGGGTAGGTTCCTTTCATAAATGTGCTGATCATTATTCAGATGAATACCTAAGGGGGACCCTCTATAGATCTCTAGGGTTCTCTCTCTGTGCAGCTCTCTCCTCTTCAGTACTCTGTCCTATGAACTTTAGTTCTTTGGTCTTCCCAGGCCCTCAGCTCTGTCTCTTCAGGGAGTCTGCCTGGTCTGCCTCATTTCCCCCTCACTGTGTTGTGACTTGGAAACTCTCTCATGTCAGTAAGGTGGGGCAATCATAGTGCTCACCTTATTTGCTTCCTGTTTCTTAGGGATCACTGTCCTTTGCTGCCTGATGTCCAATGTCTTGAAAACTGTTACTTCATTTTGTGTGTTCAAAATTTGTTTTGGTTGTTTTAGGTGAGAGGGTAAATCTGTTCCTGTTACTCCACCTTGGTTGGAAGTGGAAGCTCTATATACTTAATGCCAGAATACTATTCTATGGAATAGATTACTTTTACTTTCCAATTATTCACCATTATATGAGAAGCTTTCATAAACATATTTTTGTACTAGACTTGGTTGATTCTAAGAGTCACATGGGGACCTTTTAAATAATATTAACTTTATTTATTTTATATTTTATTTATTTATTTTTGGCTACATTGGATCTTTGTTGCTACACGTGGGCTTTCTCTAGTTGCTGCAAGCGGGGGCTACTCTTCGTTGTGGTGCACATGCTTCTCATTGAGGTGGCTTCTCTTGTTGTGGAGCACGGGCTCTAGGCACACGGGCTTCAGTAGTTGTGGCATGTGGGCTCAGTAGTTGTGGCTCGCAGGCTCTAGAGCGCAGGCTCAGTAGATGCGGCACATGGGCTTAGCTGCTCTGTGGCATGTGGGCTCTTCTCAGACCAGGGCTTGAACCCATGTCCCCTGCAGTGGCAGGCAGATTCTTAACCACTGTGCCACAAGGGAAGTCCAATATTGAGTTTTAAACTCACTCTTTGGATTTAGATTCAGCAAGTGTGGAATAGAGCCCAGATCTGTATTTTTAACAAACTCCCTTGGTGAAAACTGGTCTTAAATTTGAGATGATTAGGGGTAGGGGGAGTCTGTCTTATCTTCTTCATTGGAAAATAACATTCTGTTAGCAAGTTCCGTGAAAATATTTCAGACATTATAATCTAGACCCTGTCTGAATTTGTACAGTTCTATAAAATATAACTTTGCATGGTTCCTATTTTGTGGTTCTTAAAAGTGGTAGGCAAGCATTTTAAAAAACTGGTTTATCAAATGTTTCTAGTCCCACATTCAACTGTGTTGTTCAAGTATCATTTCCAACTTGTACATTCAATCAGCATCTATGGTTACCAAGAGAAGGTGTTCCTGGAAAAATGTTATAAATTAATGTGTAAGTCAAATCTAATTTCAGAAGGGAAATGATAGTATGATGGGTGTTCCATCCTTGAAATTAATAAATTAATGTATTCACTCAACCAATATTACTGTGAACCTGTTATATGGCAGACACTCTGCTAGACACAGTAGTGAATGAAATAGACAGGGTCTCTCATGGCTAGGGAAAGTTCACCTCAAACCAACTGGAGTTAATATTTATTATTTTGTCTACTTCAAACATTTCTCTGCAGAGAGGAATTGATTCATGTTTTCTCTGTCCCAAATTCCAGGGAAAGGATTTGGCCCAGCTACCGCTGAACCTACCCCAGCTTGGTCCTGGCCTTTCCTTGTTTACATAAGCCTCTCCCCTGTTGTCTAAGCTATTTTAAGTTTGGTCTTTAACACTTGCAACTATGGGAGTACCAATCAATAGAGAAATAATTATAAGTGAGATGTTAAAAATGGGAAAACAAGGGTTTAATGGGAGTATAATACTTGGGAGATGGACCCAGCATACATAGTTGGATACATTGTAGAAGGTCCAAAAAGCAAAAGAGATCATACAGGTATATCCTGCACCGTAATATAATGTTTTTAATAGGACAAATAAGCAAGCAAATGAAGCTGTATTAAATGTAACAGAAAACTATATTATTGAAAATATATTTCACATAAAATAATTTGTTTTTATGGCAACCAATTAAAAGAAGAAATAAACACCTTCACCAGGATCACAGAAGACGGAAGACAGGAGGGCTTCTTTAAGGAGACTTTTAGGGAAGATTCAAGGCCATTTTGTGCTTTCTGAAAAATGTAACTCAGGGGTGCAGTTTTACGCTTTTACTCAGTCTATGTTTCTATGTAGTTAACCATACAGAAGATCAAGCAACTGTCTTTGGATTGCTTTAGAATATGATGATCACAAGACATTTCTGGGCCTCCTTCTTGTGGTCACTTCCACTTTCCTGTCTGCTCTGACTGGCTGAACATCACCCCTCCTCCTGCTTCTCTGACACAGCCTTCTCTCCGCTATAGTTCTGTCATAACTGCACCCGTTAAACAAACTGTGCTAAAGTGCATATTTACTTGTTTAATGTAGGCAGCCCTGGGACTTCCCTGGTGGTCCAATGGTTAAGACTCCACACCTCCAGTGCAGGGGGCACAGGTTTGATCGCTGGTCGGGGAACTAAGATCCCGCATGCCCCGCAGCATGGCCCCCACTCCAAAAAAAAAAAAAAAAAAAAGAAAGAAAAAAAGAAAAAGTAGGTAGCCCTGTGGAAACTGACTTCCAGGAAGGGGCCATGTCTTATCTACCACTACATCATTGGTGTACAGTGATCTGCACATAGTATAGGCACTTAAAAAATTTGCTAAATGAGTGAATGAATATATAAAATGAATGAGGGGAATATTAGACTTTCAGAGCTGGGTGGGATTTTGGGGATCGTGTAGTCAAGCACACTTTTGGTAATACTTGCTAAGCGAAGTATGAGCAAAACGAGGCCCACTGACATGAAATGATTTGCCCGAGGTACCCAAAAGTTGCTACTGCCTGCACTCTTTTAAGTCAAAGAGTTGCCTGGAGAGCACCAGATGGGTGAGGTGATTTGCATGTCCCCTGTCTGCTGTAAGTCCTGAGATAATATAGCATAAATGGCAAAGAACAGTAAATGAGAATTA
Organism: Kogia breviceps; assembly: GCF_026419965.1. NCBI lineage: Eukaryota > Metazoa > Chordata > Mammalia > Artiodactyla > Physeteridae > Kogia > Kogia breviceps. The sequence goes on along the minus strand of NC_081330.1, from coordinate 98,493,081 downwards.
CAACCCAAATGTCTAGAGTTGAGGGCTTTCTGGAAATTGTAGTCATAGGATCACTGCTCTGTAACTCTTCCTATAACTTGGAAAGCAACTGGGCAACTTTCTTAAGTAATTTGTTTTCCTATATCCCAGTATCCCTTTTCTATGCTCTGAGGAAAACATATGAATGCATATGTTTGAATGTTTTCCTTTTCCCTAAAGAAATGATTTCTTCTAGAACTTGGGACTTTCCCAATATTCCCTGTCTCAGTGGGCAGCATCATTGTCCATCTGGCTGTGAAAAGCCTAAAGCTTAGGGTCATCCTCAATACTTGCTTCTCCCTCAGTCCCCAATGTCAATCCATTATCAAGGTCTTTTGTTAAATCTATTCACTTCTTTTCATTTGACATCCATCCCTCTAGTTCAGAGTTCCATCATCTCTCCCCTGTATTACTGCAATAACAGTCTCTTAACTGGTCTCCCTATATCCACTCTTGTTCCCCTCTAATCCATTCTCCAGAGAAGTTATTTCTAAAATGAAAATCTGATCTTATCTCCCTGCTTAAAACTCTTCAATAGCCTCCCACTGTTTTTAAGATAAAAAACAGAATCAACACTTGTAAGGTCCTGTTCCTGCCATACACCTTGTTTTCCACAGTTTAGCTGTGGTGCCTTCTTTCCATTTTAAAAACTATGCTAAGAGCCTTTTCACTAGCAGGTTTCTGCATACGCTACTTGGTTTGCCTGGATGGTCTCTACTCTCCCTCCCCCCTCTGTTCAGTTAACATCAAGGAACCTCTCCTTGATTTTCCCAACCTATGAAAATTCTATGAGGATGAGGCAGGGTTCAGCATCATTCTATTCCAATGCTACACGTAAGTACTGAGAAAACGAATTCACATCAAATAGGTAGACATGAATGGAAGGAATTTTATCTTAGCAATGGCACTCAATTCTTTGAATGTCTTCCGAATTAGTCTTCCTCTAATTTTGTCGAAGGCAAAAGATCTGGAAACCACTAGACTTGTAAAAGGAATTTTAGACGTTCACTTTTTCAACACCAATTCCAATATTTCAAACTGTACCTTTCTTTGCTGCCCCAGAGGTTTTTAAACTCTAGATTAATATATCAGGTCTGTCCTTTTGTTGTTGTTGTTGAAGAGCAACTGTGAAAGGAGAGGTGGGAAGGAAAGCCAACATACCTTAGGCATGGTGTCAGGCAGAACGATTTTAGGTGGGGGTGGGGGGTATGGTGTTGGCCTATTTAGGATCTGGAAACTGGTTTCTTTAAAACTATCCATGCCCTCCTTTCCTCCCCACCTCCTAGTAGTATAGGTGGAAGGTAGCTGCTCTAACTCATGCTGGGATTTTATGAGAACACAGAAATTTTTTTTTTCCTACTTACCATTGGTTCATCTGTGTTCTTTTGGAACTGGACCAGGCGAACTCTGGTCACGTTCTCCATATCCATGTCTCCATTTGCGCTTTCTGGAGAATCACCATTTAAATAGGGAGAAGTGGGAGGAGGTGTAACCCTCAATGCTTCATCACTGTAAACTTCATGTGCCACTACATCATGAGTCTGAAGTAAGGCCTGATATTTTACGAAGGAAATAAAATATTAATAATAGAACTATTCCAGCAGAAGTCTATTATATAAACATATATAAAATTATTCTTTGCCTCTCAAAGGTATCTCTCATCTAAAGAGAACTCAAAGCACATTACACCTAGATATAGCCATGCCATAATTTCTTTGTGAGAAATAATCATGATAGATGGATTTTTAAAAATGAAGGAACAAATGAAAGAATGAGTGAGCCAATCAATGAATGGATGTGTTTGTTGACTATCTGGGTAAGAGGTGTTGTCCGATGCTATGAAAAAGTGCCCAACCGGGCTTCCCTCGTGGTGCAGTGGTTGAGAGTCCGCCTGCCGATGCAGGGGACACAGGTTTGTGCCCCGGTCCGGGAAGATCCCACATGCCGCAGAGCTGCTGGGCCCGTGAGCCATGGCCACTGAGCCTGCGCGTCCGGAGCCTGTGCTCCGCAACAGGAGAGGCCACAGCAGTGAGAGGCCCGCATACGGCAAAAAAAAAAAAAAAAAAAAAAAAAAAAAAGTGCCCAACTAACTTGTTCAATTAAAGGCTGATATAATGCAATTTCAAATAATTTAGCAGAAAGAATCATTTGTACATAGAGCTGGCAAATTTGTGCTGGGGCTTAAAATGGAAACAAATTTAAAAAGAAACTGCAATAATTGGTGCATTGAGCAAATGTCTTTCATCAATGGTATTAACAATAACTGTGCTATATAATGCAAAGGGTAATTTATAACATACATCTTAGTAAAAGAAATAAAAACACACACAAATGTACCTGAAGAAATGTAATTTCCCAAAATATCACATGATATGGAGCTCAAAATCTAAACTTATTTAATGTTTTTGTTCATTTCTACTTTTTGGAGCACTTGCATAAATAAAAAGTAAGTTGACAGTTATTATTATGACTTCTTTTTGCAAAGCCCATTAACAAAGAAAAAGTGATTTCTTTGTATTGATATCTCCATATGTCATCTTGGTGAAACTGGGTAATAAATATCCCTTGTTTCCCTAAAAAAGGCTATTCTTCCACTTACTGTACATTGTTTGCCATCATAAGAAAGTTTTTAATAAGCATGAATATTTGAACATTTCTACTTCAAAGAGAATTTTACAGCTGAGTATCAGTATGTTTGGTGCTTTATGCATTATATTTTCTTGTGTACTAACTATAAATTCAGTTTTATTTTAATCTGTGATCTGTCTGGTAATGAAATTTCTAGAGATAACGAAACATAATTAAAATCACCTTAAAAGTATAGCTTGTAGCATCTCAAATTAAGTTATTTAATTAAAAGATTTACCAAAGTCATGACTTGGCTATTTTAGGTACTTTAAAGGTACGCATATGACGCAAAAATAAAGTAACAATGTGGTAAAATCATAAAGAAGATGATGCTGATCAGACATCAATAGAGCATATGCTTGGAGCAACATACCCATTTTTTAAAAAACATCTTTATTGGAGTATAATTGCTTTACAATGTTTTGAATTTGTCATGGAAATGCTGGATATTTCCAAGATCTCAGAGGGCTGGTCTAAACTGGGGTCTAGGTGAGGGGCACCGAGGGGCACTAAGCAGCGCAGCTTGAAAGCAGGGCTCCACAATGGTCCTGGGGACCTCGGATTCCTGACCAGTGCCCTGACTACACCCTGCGCTAGTACCCCAGGCCAAAGTGGTGGTGGTTATGGTATGTGGGGAAATCCCTCTTTTTCCTGTTTAACTGTAGCCACTTAAGAGACTAAGATTTAGGGCAGAAAGTAAAAATCAATAATAGACAAACTGAAAAATTTCATCTGTTAAAATTAGGTTCATTGTATTAATTATAGATGTGTCTTCTATAAACAGTGAATTTTAAAACAATTTTTAAAAAACATGCTTTGTATGACTGGAGAATATATACCCAGGTAAACAGAGAATCAAGCTTCATTAGGATAATGCCAGTTACATGGGTTGGAGAAAGTGTGTGTACTGCTTTGTGCAAATGATTTCTATCCATCCTTTTAAATTATATAAGCAAACACTTGTATTTAATGTATTATTTATAAGGAAGGATAAGCCCACAATCACAAAAATACCAAAATTGAACTTTAAGAGAAAAATCCTTAAATTATATCACCAAATGAGGTCATACTTGATATTAACTGCTATTTGCCACTGTAAAAGACTGCTACCACAAAACGAAACTTAATCCAACGCATATGCAAACAGAAAAAAAGGGGTCACTTAGATTGTTAAAAAAAAAGCCATTAAAAAAGAGGATACCAGATAAAAAATAGGGAAATCAGAGTTTGAATATTTTTCTTCAAGTATGTCATGAGGTATGATTCAGCAATTGTTACTAAGCTGAAATAGCTATTATTTTTAATTACATAAGAAGAATCATGTAATAGGAAACACTTCCATATGTATGTAAAAAGGATGTGGACAAGACAACTAAGAACTTCAGACCAAAGTGGGAAAAATTCATTTAAAATTTATAGGAAAAGGACTTCCCTGGTGGCGTAGTGGTCGAGAATCCGCCTGCCAATGTAGGGGAGAAGGGTTCGATTCCTGGTCCGGGAGGATCCCACATGCCGCGGAGCAACTAAGCCCGTGTGCCACAACTACTGAGCCTGAGCTCTAGAGCCTGCACCCCACAACTACTGAGCCTGTGTGCTGCAACTACTGAAGCCCATGTGCCTAAAGCCCGTGCTTCGCAACAAGAGAAGCCACCGCAATGAGAAGCCCTCGCACCGCAACGAAGAGTAGCCCCCGCTCGCCGCAACTAGAGAAAGCCCACGCGCAGCAACGAAGACACAATGCAGCCAAAAAAACCAAAAACCAAAAAATAAAATTTATAGGAAAAAATATGAATTTTAGGTTTGAAAGTGGTTCCTCTGGCTTCTGAATTACAATTACAAATCATAAAATTAATCACTTAATAATGAAGCTTTCATATCAACCTAAGGCGATTTTTAACCATCTTGTTTTTTGGGAAAGTAGGATACAAATTTGCTTTTAAAAAATAGCATCTAGAACAGAAAATTTTAAAGGAAAAAATTAAAGCACTGACATTCTATTCTATTTATATTGTCTTTACCCTTAATGTTTTATATTTTACAACTGCAATAAGCAAAGGATCTGTTCTTTTTTAAAAAATAAGTCTTTCAAGTGGAATAACTGAAGGATAGTGTAATAATATTTTTTATCATGACCTCTAGAGTACAGATTAAAAAAATTTAAATCTACACTTTTTTACTCTTATTAATGTAAATATTTGTAAGTACCTGTATTTTTAAGTATAAGGTAATCCAATATTAAATCCTCATTTTAATCACCAGAAAGCAAAGAAAAAGTCAGATAATTGAAGAAATAAGTATAAAAGTATAAATATGCTAAGAAGAACTTCCCAAACCTTGGTATAATAAAAATTATAGCATTAAAATATTTTCCTTTAGCTATTAATATTTCTTTAAAGATACCAGAGTTTGAAACAATGATCTTTCTTAAAAAAATTTTTTTTTTTACTGGAGTATAACTGCTTTCCAATGTTGTATTAGTTTCTGCTGTACAATGAAGTGAATCAGCTATATGTATACCTATATCCCCTCCCTCTTGGACCTCTCTCCCCACGGATCCCACCCATCTAGGTCGTCACAGAGCATGGAGCTGAACTTCCTGGGCTTTATAGCATGTTCCCACTAGCTATCTGTTTTACGCATGGTAGTGTATATATGTCAATCCTAATCTCCCAATTCATCTCACCCTCTCCTTCCCCCACTGTGTCCACATGATCTTAAAATGCTTATAAGATAGAAACCTCCAGCATTTAAAAGTTTAACACAGTATATATAGCTTGGAATTATATTTGCCAAATGGGACATTATCCAAACATATGCTTATTTAGGAATGACCAATGAGTTCAAATTAAGTTTGTAGGAAAATCGATACTCATTACAAGTCATCCCACATTTAAGAGCACAGGCTTTGGAGCCAGCAAGATCTGGGTTTTGAACCTCAGTGAGGCCACTTACTAGGTGGGTGACCTAAAGCAAGCCTCTTCACCTTTCTAGGGTGCGGTTTCCTCTCTCAACTGTAAAATGGAGTTAATCATATCACTTCACATCCCAGCCATCAGCAAGTCCTGTCATGTCTAACCAACTCTAAAGTAGAATGCCAATTTGCTCATTTTCCACCAGCCCCATCCTTCTTCAAGCCTCTACCACCTCACAACAGCCTCCTAATTGGTCTCCCCTTTTAAACTCTTAACCCCACTATAGTCCATTCTCTACACAACAACCCCAGCAATCTCTAAAGCACAGGTCTAACAATATTTTCCTGCTTGCAATCACTCAGTGTCATCCTACTGCAATCAGGAGAAAATCCAGACTCCTTACCATGGTCTGGAAGGCCCTATGTGGTCTGGCTTCTGCCACCCTCTCCACCTCTTCTTGTACCACCCTTTCCCTTGTTTACTATATCCCAGCCACAATGGCCTTACTTCTGTACTTTGACCCTACAAAACTCTTCCCTGCCTCTGGGCCTTTGCATTTGCTCTTTCCTATGCTTGGACATTAAGAAAGCTTGTTCTTGTCATATAACAAGTCTCAGCCCACATGTTGGCTCCTCAGAGGGAGGGGCTTTCCCCTGACTATCTGAAGTAGCTTCCACTTTACTATCATCTCTGCCCCATTATCCTTTTTTTTCATAGTTATTATCACTATATGAAGTTATATTGTTTGTTTTACTTGCTCACTGTCTGTCTCTAGCTCACCTATCCATGTCTCACCTAGAATGGAAGTTCGTCTGTCCTATTCACCACTATCCTTAGTGCCCAGCACAGTGCCTGGCATATACTAGGCATTTACATATTTGATGAGTAAATGAATATGTCTTTTAAGTACCTAGCTGGGTGTTCAGAAGTTACAAGAACTATTTATTATTTCTGAAAACGCTTACTAATAGCAGTGCACATATTAATTTCTCTCTGATGTCAGAAAAGCAAAATAAACCAAGGCTTCGAAGGTAGGTAAGTTGTGAGAGATGGGGCTGTCTGAGCTTTAATGGTTTTGAGAAAAACCTTAACCTTAAAAAAAGGACTTTATTTGGGTATATATTAATTTCTTTATTTAGCTTACTTCAAATCTGAAAGATCTATTGGTATCAAATGGTCCTACAACATTCTCAGAATTGAGCTGAGGTTACTTATCAGTTTATAGACAGACATATCTGTCCAAAACATACAGGCTTCTATCTACGGAAAACACACTGCACAGAACAGTCAGTTGAGGTGGGGCTAACCTACCTGCAAACGGGCAAGTTCCTAATCTACTCAATGTTTTACTGAGAACTTACTATGTGCCCTACACATGACAGATACTATGGAGTAACTAATAATATTCATTAGCTAACATTTATTAGGCATCAAGCATATATCAGGCACTATGCTAAGCACAGTAGATGTATCATCTACTTAATTCTTATTCCAACTCCAAGAGGCTGGCAAACAGCATCTTTACAACTATGACACAAAGTAAACAACAACAAAAAATTTTAGTGTATGTGGTATTATCTGGTATTGTAATCTTAACCGTCTGATATTATACGGCTAAAAGAACATTTGATGAAGAGAGCTGTATTTCATAAGGATTAGTAAAAACTTCTTCTGAAAGTGAGGTTTTATTTCTATGGAAGTTTGTTACTTACCATGAAATGAGGTTGTGTTAAAATACGCTTTAGTTCCTTTGCATCGTTATTCTCAGGGTAACATGAAATTTCTTCCAATACCTAAAAAATAAGCAAGATATTTAATAGTATAATGAGGATGCTAGATTTAGAAAATATAGAATTCTTTTAAATTAAAAATTATGAATGGATTTTTATGACAGGCAAAATAATTATTTTGGAAAAAAATTCATCATTTTATTCAAAGGTTATTAATATATAAAAGAGCTACATTGGTGGTAATAAAAAAATAAAACAAATTGCTGTAATAGTCTCTGCCTTCATTACCCAACTATAACTCAAAAGATTATTGAAAAATACAAAACAAAATGACAAGTCTGTAATACATATTTATTACAGGTATAAGTAACTTAATTAAACTTAATGGGAAAATATCTCTGCAAATCTTTTTCTAAACTCACCATCAAGATGAATCTGTAATAAAAGGTGGTAAGAGCTTTCTTTTATATTAACAAAACTGTCAATTCCTTTCAGAAAGATTAAAATGACAAAGGCTCAAATAAAAACAATTTAAAGAAGAGAAAACACAAGTACTTTTCCTTGTAGCCTGAGAGAATCAATGTGATTCTCCACACTCATCTCCTCACATTCGCCACATCTCGGCAATGGTTCCTAGAATTAATTGCCAGGGAATCCAAGAGAATAATTTTAAAATAAGACACACAATCAAAAACTTTTCTCTTCTCACTCACATTTTCTTCACAAATTAGTTGTTAACATTTTCTCTATATAGGTTTAAATGGTTGTTTTCAAATGAAATTGTTCTTCAAAAGTTATCCCTTATCACTAGGATGGAGTTTACCCATTTAAAATTTGATTATGTGACATGAGCCCAGGGGAAGGCCTCTGTTCCTTTTCAGAGTAAACATACTACTACAGTTCCAAGTGTACATAGTTGGACTCTGAGTGGTTATACACATTGCACTCAATCCTAAAAGTTGAGCCAATCGAGGATTGCTTCAGCAGGATTGGATGTCAGGGGCACGCAAGTCATGTACCGAGTAGGAATCTCTTGACTCGCCTTTGAGAATCTTAATTCTGGCCAGGAAGGAATATTTTGAGGTCACTTAGCCTAAGGCTTAGATCTCAGCCAGTGCTACTCAACCACCTCCTCAGAGAAGAACAAACAAACAAACAAAAACTATAAGGTTTCCTTCTTATCTAAATGTACTCTTATAAAACAACTATACCCCAATTAGAAAAATGTACTCTTAACAAGTGCTGGTTATGCTGTTAATTCATATTGTTTAATGATGATAAGCCAATTCTCCTTTGGTGTATTTTCTGCTTTGAGTTTCTAAACCAGTGAAACAAAAGATGAAACAATATACTCTCTCTGGTCCCCTGCTACTCTCACAGCCTATGATTTTAAACACTGAGGTGTGGTCTCCTAATGCAGATAGAACCTGTCCTGACTGCTGCCCTGACCAGGTGGGCAGGCCTAGCGGCTTCCACAACCTTGAGCTTGGTTCTCAGTGAATACATATTTTCCAGTGTAGGTCTTGTGTTTAAAATCTGATAGGGAAGGAATTATGTCTTTCATATTCTTTCACTTAGTAATTTCACTTTATAAAATATTTTTCTGGGCTTCACTGGTGGCTCAGTGGTTAAGAATCCATCTGCCAATGCAGGGAACACAGGTTCGAGCCCTGAGCCTGGAAGATCCCACACACCGCGGAGCAACTAAGCCTGTGCGCTACAATTACTGAGCCTGCACTCTAGAGTCTGCGAGCCACAACTACTGAAGCCCGCAAGCCACAACTACTAAAGCTCATCCGCCTAGAGCCCGTGCTCCACAACAAGAGAAGCCACTGCAATGAGAAGCCCGCGCACTGCAAGGAAGAATAGCCCCCGCTCACCACAACTAGAGAAAGTCCGCACAGCAACGAAGACCCAACACAGCCAAAAATAAATAAATGAATGAATAAATAAAAATATTTTTTCAAAGGAAAATATTTATTTGTATAAAGACTTCTATGACATCAAAAAGTGAAAAAAAACCCCCACTAGGTATCTAACAGTGGAGGCATTTATAAGTCATTATAATTTAGTAACAGCAGAGAAAAATTATGCCATCATTAGAACTTATTTACGAAGACCTAGCAGAGGGCTTCCCTGGTGGCGCAGTGGTTGGGAGTCCGCCTGCCGATGCAGGGGACGCGGGTTAGTGCCCTGGTCTGGGAAGATCCCACATGCCGCGGAGCAACTAAGCCCGTGTGCTACAACTACTGAGCCTGCGAGCCACAACTACTGAAGCTCATCTGCCTAGAGCCTGTGCTCCGCAACAAGAGAAACCACTGCAATGAGAAGCCCACGCACTGCAACGAAGAGTAGCCCCCGCTCACTGTAACTAGAGAAAGCCCGCACAGCAATGAAGACCCAACACAGCCAAAAATAAATGAATGAATAAATAAAAATAAAATATTTTTTCAAAGGAAAATATTTATTTGTATGAAGACTTTTATGACATCAAAAAGTGAAAAAAAACCCACTAGGTATCTAACAATGGAGGCATTTATAAGTCATTATAATTTAGTAACAGCAGAGAAAAATTATGCCATCATTAGAACTTATTTACGAAGACCTAGCAGAGGGCTTCCCTGGTGGCGCAGTGGTTGGGAGTCTGCCTGCCAATGCAGGGGACGCGGGTTAGTGCCCCGGTCCGGGAAGATCCCACATGCCGCGGAGCGGCTGGGCCCGCGAGCCATGGCCACTGAGCCTGCAGGTCCAGAGCCTGTGCTCCGCAAAGGGAGAGGCCACAACAGTGAGAGGCCTGCGTACCATAAAAAAAAAAAAAAAAGACCTAGCAGAAACATGTAAAAATGCTTATTATATTATGTTAGGTTAAAAGAAAGATATATTTTGATTGTAACTACATAAAAAGTTATATGCAAATGGATAGTGATTAGAAAAGGATATGCAAAAATGAAAATTACAGTGCTAGGGTGATGGGATTATAGATGACTTTTTACTTTCCAAACTTTCTGCAGTGTGATGTTTCTATAATAAAAAGAGTTAAAATTTTGTGAAAGATGTACACTAACCAGTAATTTATAAAAATGACTTCTCTCTGAACTTAGTTGTTATAAACATACAATTAACTTTCAAAAATTACCACCTTAAAAAAGCAACTCAAACTTTCATAGCATGTCGATTTCCACCAAGAGCAGTAAAATAACTTTTTCTTTTTTTAAAAAAAGAGAAGTAAAATTGGTATGTTAACATGTTCAAGTTTACATACCAGAACTAGAAATCTAGGCAATGTTGCTGCCAAGATTTTTTTTTCTTTTCTGTATGTAAATGCTCAGTGATAAACTTAGAAATACTAAATCTGAGTATAATGGTCTAACTGTGACTTCAAGGAAACTGCCTCTTACTGTGCAGCAGAAACGTTTTCATATCAAATATGACACCCAAATACATTGACAAAATATATATTGCTTACCTCTTTGGCTCTCTGTACTGCATCACTCGGAGGATTCCTGATTTGTGGTGAAGATTTTGTGTTAATTTTGTCATATAGCTAAAAGCAAAGGAGAAAATCCAATCAACATTCATAATTCTTTGATAAATTCAGAGCTTCATATTTATTATTTCATTAAACAATATTTTCCCCTTAAAAAGGCAGGCTGATGATTTTAGTGGGATCTTCTTGTTAATGTCTTATTCATTCAAATGAAACTTGTTGGGATGAGTGCTATGCGTACCTTTTTAAAAATCATCAATATTTCAGTAATCACAGCATTTTTTCCCTCTGATAGAAGCAACATTTAATAAGATGAATACGGAGTAAAATGAAAGAATGCTTTCTGGCCAAGACACGTCTGAAGGAATTTTCACAGCAATCTAAATCTTGGGAAAGGGCAAACCCAACTCCTTCTAGGAAGGAATGCTCTCACGAAAGGTTTATACTTGTTTTACTAGGGCTGTTCATTAACAGTATCAGTGCTGGCATCCTTCAGCAAGAAATCAAGGACATAAACCTTTTTCCTTTTTAATTTGTAAATTCACAGAGTATGGGAAGAAACTGGAAAGAATCTATACTTTAAAAACTCCACAAATCTAAATGATCCAAAATTTAACTTTCTGAAGAAAATTCTTTAGAGAAAAATCTCTGTAGTGTAGAAGCACAATTAAAGTATTAATTTCTACTTCATAGAATGAAACATCTCATTCAGCTGTCTGCTTTGAAAAGTGAAAAGTTTAAAATGGTCTTGGCTAGCCGGCCACTTCTATTTCCTAACTTCTCTAAAATAAGTGGGGGGTTTTGGGGGTTGGTTTTGGTTCTGTTCTTTTTTCCTTTCCTACTATGCACAGCAGTGCTAGTGGAGAGGTCACATACCATAATATTCTTCAGATTACAGTTACACTTGTTTATACTGATGCAGGATAAAGCTTTATGACTTGTAAATGTTTGGGCCACACCATACATAAAAATTCCTAATGATTAACAGGCAGACAGATAAATAAAGCCTAATGATAGCAATGTGAAGATAGAGCAGTGACCATTTTAAAATGGTGGCACTAAGAAAGTACTACTAAATTAGAGGTTAAATAAATAGTATAAGTAGGCTAGTAAAATACACTCTATTTAAAATGTTATATAAACATTTAGGGAACTAGTGATATGTGGTTTGTTTATAGAAGTTTGCTCGAATCCCTGTAGAATACACATGGGCAGTCTCCATCCTCTGAATGACTTCCATCTCTAAAGATTGTAAATTTTGAAATTTGGAAACACCGAATATATTTTTCCATAGAAATAATGGTATATGCAGTGTAGGTTCCCAGACTAGTCTATAGAGATAAATGAAATACTGTACATATGCAATAAAAAGTAGGAGGGGAAAAAACCCAACCCCCCAAAAGGAATCATAAGTTAAAAAAACACATTTAAAATACCTAACACTTAAAAAATAGATATAGCCATCACCTGACATGTCATAATATTAATAATCAAACAAAATAAAAGACCTACATGGATAATTAAAAAGATTTTTAAAACTCTTAAATGCTGTTTGGGAAAAAGAAAGCAAATTTAATTTGAGGCTTTACAAGTTGATGGCACTATCATTTATAATGTCTTTATAATGCCTAATTTCACCACAAAAAGTTTTGCCTTTTTCTTGAACAAGGACTATTACTAATTCTACTTTCAAAATTTTCAATCATGATTAGGATTAGTTTCTATTTAAACATTTAATAAATGCACATTAGTTTTAACTCACAAAGCAACAAAAATTCCAAGCTCCCAGAATTGCTCTCACTCTATCACTGGAGACGTTTTATTTTTGGCTTGGTCTTATGATGCCAAGTATGGTTCCCTAAGTCTTATATCAGTGTGGTTTCTTGAGGACTTATAGCAGAATCAGCTGGAGTAGTTACTTAAATGTACAGATTTCTGGGCCCCACTGCAGATCTATTGAATCAGAATTTGAAATGGGGATCCAGAAATCTGTGCTTTAATAAACTTCTTAGATATCTGTAAATCTTATGCCCAGTACCAACTTTTGAGAATAGTTGTAGTAGTACAAATACTGACAACAATGATAATTGTTACTTTTATTGAGCACTTAGTAGATGCCAGTTACTAGTCAGAATTCTTAATATATATTCCCTCATTTAACCTCAGACAACCTTGTAATGTTGATATCCCTACTACTCCCACTTTATAGATGAGGAAACTAAGGCAGAGAGTAGCAAAGTGAGAACCAACGTTCTAGCTTTACAACAACTTCTCAGGTGGCATGCAGATAAGGCCCTGATCCAAGGAAAGTGCTCAGACCAAATTTCCCTCTGCTCCTTTGGTTTTGCCTGATCCAATTAATCACACATTCACCCAAAGTTCAATGGAACTAGTGGTGGGATGAGGGGGAGGTGAGATGCTTAATATGAAAGGCAGATACAGTAGGAAGGAATTAAATGAAGGGACCTTCTGCTTGAGGTGGGGACACTGGGCCCTGCCCCTCCAACTCCTAGGAAAGTGCAGGACTGGAGCAGTCAAGGCAGGCATTGGATGGAGTGGATGGTGTCCATGTGGTTAAGAATAGATGGTGAATTTCAACTGCCTGCTCATTAACCAAAAGAGTAATTAAGAACTGAGGCAGGAAGGGACAGGGAAGGGGCTTAATTTCATCATCAGTGGGAAGAAGTGACCCCTTGTTGATCCATCTATCCATCTAATATTTACTGAGGTCCTACCATGTACTAGGCAGTAGGTTCTATTCAATGGGGTTATGGAGAAGAAAAAGATGATAGTTGCTATGCTCAAAGAAGTCACAAATTCCAAAGACATGTATAACCAAAGGCCCAGGAACATATGCCATCTTGATCCCCCTGAGGACCTGAGAGTACTTGGGTCCCCAGCAATATCAACTAGGAAATATCTCAGTGAGCAGTCCCAAGTTGGGGACTATGTGGATGTGTATGCATGACATGCCAACCTTCATTCCCCTGCCCCCTGTTTCTGTGACTCTATCTTTGACTTAGGGATTCAAAATATTTTAGGGATACCCATAACAAATACAAACTGTTTGAGAGATATGGCAAAGTGTGTAAATAAAAAGTCATCAACAGAGAAAAGTTTGAATGCAATGTAACGTTTGTTTTAAAACAGTCGTCAGGACTATGCAGCTTTTCAACTTCTCATTCTTATGGGTCATCTTCATATTCTATGCTGCCTAGGAGATGCTATTCAGGACTCAAAGTTCAAATTCAGGTGGAGTTTTCCCAAGATCTGGAGGCAAGTGAGAGGTGGTGGTTGAGTTTTGAGAACAAAGGAAGGCTGCAGTTTCTCTTCCTTTATCACCCTTTATTGCCCGTCCCCCTTCTATCATATACAAAGAATTCTTAGAATGATGTGACTTTGGGACTTGGCCTGCTGTCTTGGACTTTCAGCTAAAGCCCAGAGCTAAGGCCAATAGGAAGTAAGTGGTCTGCTAGGAAGCTGCCAGACCATCCTTCCAGGGCTTGCTGAAAGGTAGCTAAAATGGTCCTTCCATGCTCACCCTAGCACCCCATTCTGCCTATAGTGACAGATGCTTGGAATCTGTAGAAGCTAAAGGACTGAGGCAAGGAAGCATTTGATTTTCCCTTCTCCTTCCTGTTGGGGAGGAAAGGAAAGGGAGTTGCTTCTTCCCTCATGCAAAGTGAAGGATGGTAGATGCTCCAGATGACCCATGTACACAAACTAGAGGTGCCAGCAAGGAGAGCTCACTATCTCATGCTCTGCAGGGATGCTTGCTGAGTTGCAGCAATTTACAAGGTCCCTCTTGGTGCACCTAGAAGAGCGCTGTGTGAGAGTCTTTGGAGTGGCTTGACATGTGGTGTTTGGGGTCTCAAGTGAAAAGAGCCTCTTTCCTGGTTGATGCCAGCGTGGGAGGACAACAGCAGGGCAGCCCACACTTGGAGTGTATTTTATGGCAAGACTGTGTTTCCCATGAGTCAAGGAGCTGCCTCAGAATGTAATCTGGCTGGAGCCATCTTGGCGGAACCCTGACCAAGAGGGTTGTCTGCACAGAGCAAGGGGACCCAGGAGTGGCCGTGGGGTCACAGCTGAAGGCAGGAGCTGAGAGTACTGCTGAGGCCAGCTGCAGAGTACATGATGATGCAGGAGCAACCCAGGACAGAGACAACATCTGGATACTTGCCACACCCTGGGCATTAACAGCCAAGAGGGCACTGGCTGCCTGAGGGACACGAGTACAGAACATGCTGTTTAAGTGGTTCTTTCTCTTTTCCATGATCAGACTCTTGAGTCCTTTGACATTCAGTAACAGCATGCAGCATGAGGCTGAGTACATAGTAGATGTTTAATAAATGTTTCTTAAAAAAATGAGTATTTAAATGGTACACAGGAACTGTAAATAGATATTGTTTTAAAAAAATCAGAGTAATATAAAAATAAACAGAGTAGGAATACTTATTTTACCTTGTTTCTTTAGGAACCAGGTATCACAGTATCTTCTGTCCTGCTTGCACAGTTAAAAACTGTCCCTCAAAATTAAGAAATACAGTTTGACCACATTTAATTCTTTTTTTTGCTATGTTTCAAGTCTGACTTCAAAAAATTTTCAAGGTAAAAAAGATCTTAGATATCAACATGATTCAATTCCTCCACTTTAAGAAGGAGAGAGCTGATGACCAGTGACATGAAGGGATGCACTCAGGGTCCTGCAGCCAGAGTAGCAGGGACTAGACTGGCTTCCTGATACGTGCTGTCCTTTCTCTCATACCAGAGTGTCTTGGCTTATATTAGAATTCAGTAACATGGTCTCATGCCAGGAAGACACCTTCAGCAAATATTCGGGAAAAGAACTGTAGAAAATGCCATTTATAGGCTGTAGGGAAAAAAAGTAACTAAATGTGATTTTTTAAAAAATAAATAAATTTATTTTTGGCTGCACTGGGTCTCCATTGCTGTGCGTGGGCTTTTCTCTAGTTGTGGCGAGCAGGAGCTACTCCGTTGCGGTGTGCGGGCTTCTCACTGCAGTGGCTTCTCTTGTTGCGGAGCACGGGCTCTAGGCGCGGTCTTCAGAAGTCATGGCACGCGGGCTGCAGTAGCTGTGGCTCGTGGGCTCTAGAGTGCAGGCTCGGTAGTTGTGGCGCACGGGCTTAGTTGCTCCGCGGCACGTGGGATCTTCCCGGACCAGGGCTTGAACCCGTGTCCCCTGAATTGGCAGGTGGATTCTTAACCACTGTGCCACCAGGGAAGTCCCTAAATGTGATTTGAAAGACATTAGGCAATCAACTACAAGCCTTGCCGTATTAAAGAATGTTAGAATCCTAATCCTTGCCTGGCCAGAAGATAAACATTTCAGGCTTTGTGGGCCATATGGACTCTGTCACAACCACTCAACCTTGCTATGTATGTGAAGGCAGCCATTAATAGTCCATAAATGAATGGGCATGGCTGGGTTCCAATAAAACTTTATTTACAAAAGCAAGTAGCTGGCTGGATTTGACCTGACAGCTGTAGTTGCCAACACTTGCTCTAGAAGCTCAAATTCAAGGCGAAGTGAAATGACAAAATATATTTCTGTTTGTTGTTTGCTTTCCTGCCTTCTGAAGATTTCAAGTGTATTTGTAAAGCTGAGGTGTAGAGGGTGAGGCAGAGGGAGGGAAGACTGTTAATAAATTATTCCTAGAGAGAAAACAAGAATGACTGTATTACTGTTTGTTTTCTCTTTCTAATGAATTATCGTTACCCAAGTTCAGCACTTTTTATTAAAACACACACACACACACACACACACACACACACACACACACACACACACACACAGAGCCCAAGGCAAAACGAGGAAATGTGAACAGCTGCAAGGGGAACAGACTCTTTCACGCTGTCTCACTAACAGACAGGCCTGCTCACTGCCAGTCTCTGGCGCTGGGTCAGATATGACCCCACACGGCTACACGGACATGCTTCATCTTTCTGTCTTAAGGAGTAGAAAAGCACAGTTCTGTTAAAAGGCCACATTCTGTATTTGGGATGGGTTGTTTTAAATAAAGCAGAATAAAGTTGGTGGTAATATTAAACTGAACTCTCCTGAGATTGTACTTTCAAACATAAGTTAACAAGTTAATGTCATTTTTTATTTACATTTAAAACACTAAATCAAGTTTCTTTTTTTTTTTTTAACCATACTCCATGGTACCTCACTTTCTTCTGATTTTTATCCTCAAATAGAAATCTTTGTTTTGCTCATAGTTTATATGCAGCACTTAGTGATATCAACATTTAAAATGGAGTGGTTGGTGGAGAACCTATAAAATTACTATCACCGGGTTATGTGTCCCACTAACTTTCTAGCACAGAGAAAACCAAATCTAAGGACCAGAATGTACTTAGTTGAGAAAGATTATAACTTTTGCAACTAGGCTACAGACATGAGCCAAATAATGAATGGGTTTGTAGAGTTTCTGGGAACACAGAAGTATATTAGCAACCATCATCTTACCACTTAAATCAAAGATACCAAAGAAGCTCCCTGCTGGAAAAGAATTAAAATTTTCAAGAGTCAAATATTTAGCTGCAAAGTATGTAATGAAATGTGTCTGTGATCCTAGTAAAAGATAATAACAGTGTTCACAAGTTTATATTGCACAACAATAATGGGAATTGAAATGACTTGCACTGGAAACATAGACTATCGTATTAAGAATTTCCTTACAGTTGCTGTGAAGAAGCTGGGTGATTAGGAACAAAGTTCCAGTATCACATCTTTTCAGTGAACCCAGCAGATCAGCTATTGATATCCAACAGTATTTTTTTTTTGTGTGTGTGTGTGATACGCGGGCCTCTCACTGTCATGGCCTCTCCCGTTGCGGAGCACAGGCTCCGCGGCCGTGGCTCACGGGCCCAATCGCTCCGCGGCACGTGGGACCTTCCCAGACCGGGGCACGAACCCGTGTCACCTGCATCGGCAGGTGGACTCTCAACCACTGCGCCACCAGGGAAGCCCTCCAATAGTATTTTAAAAAATATATTTGAAATCTGGAAAAATGTTAAGGAAAGGTGATTTAATACTAAAATATAAGGAACTGATATTCAACTACTGCACTGAAGCCAGTTTTCTGAAGCTAGAGATCAGAGAAAATCTTCTGAGATCTAAAAATCTATCTTTCCTGCTCAAGTTTATATATAAACTTACTGTCTTTAGGTTAGAAATATGGAAATGCCCTTTCAACAATCTTTAGTGTCATTAAACACGACATAGTCACAAAATGAAAAGACAATCTACTGAATGGGATAAAATATTTGCAAATGATATGACTGATAAGGGGCTAATATCCAACATTTATAAATAGTTCACACAATTCAACATCAAAAGCAAACAAACAAACAAACAAAAACACAACTCAATTAAAAAATGGGCAGAAGAACTGAATAGACATTTCATTTTTCCAAAGAGGGAATGCAGACGACCAACGGGCACACAAAAAGATACTCAGAATCACTAATCATCAGGGAAATGCAAATAAAAACCACAATGAGGTATCACCTCACACCTGTCAGAATGGCTGTCATCAAAAAGATAAGAAATAACAAGTGTTGGCGAGGATGTGGAGGAAAGGGAACCCTCGTACACTGTTGGTGGGGATGTAACTTGGTGTAGCCACTGTGGAAAACAGTATGGAGGTTTCTCAAAAAACTAAAAATACAACTACCATATGATATGACCCAGCAATTCCATTCCTGGGTATATATCTAAAAAAAAAAAAACACTAATTGGACAAGCTACATGCACCCCAATATTGATAGCAGCAACATGGATGGAAATGGAGGGCATTATGCTAAGTGAAATAAGTCAGAGAAAGACAAACACTGTATGATATCACTTATAGGTGGAATCTAAAAAATAAAACAGGGGCTTCCCAGGTGGCACAGTGGTTAAGAATCTGCCTGCAAATGCAGGGGACACAGGTTCAAGCCCTGGTTTGGGAAGATCCCACATGCTGTGGAGCAACTAAGCCCGTGCGCCAAAACTACTGAGCCTGCGCTCTAGAGCCCGCGAGCCACAAATACTGAAGCCCGCGCGCCTAGAGTCCGTGCTCCGCAACAAGAGAAGCCACAGCAATGAGAAGTCCACGCACTGCAATGAAGAGTAGACCCCACTTGCGGCAACTAGAGAAAGCCCGCAGGCAGCAACAAAGACCCGACGCAGCCAAAAATAAATAAATAAATAAAAATAAAATAAAAAGTAAAACAAACTAGTGAATATAACAAAAAAGAAATAGACACACAGATATAGAGGACGAACTGGTGATTACCAGTGGGGAGAGGGAACGGGAAGAGGGGCAATATAGGGGAAGATGATTAAGAGGTACAAATTAATAGGTTTAAAATAAGCTATAAGGATATATTGTACAACACAGGGAATATAGTCAGTACTTTATAATAACTATGGAGTATAACCTTTAAAAATTGTGAATCACTAATTGTATACCTATAACATATAATATTATATGGCAACTATACTTCAATCTAAAAAAATGACATACTACAAACTTGGAAAAGGGCAGTATATTTAACAGTGGTTTAAAGACTGTGTGATGGGAAACATTAAGTGTGAAAGAAACACACTATAAAATTTAAAATGGCATTTAAAAATATTTAAGGAACTACAATTAAACTTTGGGAAGAACTTATATAACCTGTCCATCTAGCAAATCTAAGAACGATTATGCACCATTGGGATATTATGATTTAGAAAAAGAAATTAAATCACCTAGGGCATCATTCTCTTACAGGATAAAAAATGCCTATTCTATCAGCGCTAAAAATTGTTTTGCCTAAAAATTTATATTCTGTAAAATTTCTAAAAATCAATTCAATTAAAATAATTGAAGAAAGCACTCAAACATTAGTCATGCAGATGACTCTCCATCTGAATGGAGTTAACGTACTCCATTCATTTGAAGAGTGTACTTTCATTATTTGAACATTATCTTTCACAATTTGTACTATGTGCTAACTTTCCCTCTAAAAGTTCAGAAAACATGGAAATAGCTAAATTTTATAAATCTTAGACTAAATTTGTTTCTCACCTTAAAAAGAAGTGTATCAAATCCACAAATCTAGTGATGATAATAAAGTAGCAGGAGTCCCAACTTGGAATTTAGATTTTTCCTAGAGAAAGGTTCAGGGCTGCTACCAATACTATGGCCCAGTTCATACTGGGTAATGAGAGGTAGAAATGGATATCCGATGGACTGCATTTAGTGGCCAATAAGAATGTTGCTGGAAGCCGTTGGGTTAGATGTCCCAGGAAAGCTTTAACCTAAGAGTATAGCAGTGAAATGCTAGCTTAGATCAAGTTTTAGACAATCATGATGGGGTATATACCCTTTCAAGTCTTAAGAAGGGGCTTAGCTGGCCTAGTAATATACTACTCTACCTAAATCCATTATGAAAGTTTTCTTCTGATGGCCAATAGGAAATTAAAAATCAGTATATCTGGGCCATTTTAAGATTTCCTGAAAGGGTTGCAAAATATGTTGGATCTTGACAGCAAAATAACCCTAAGGAGGCCCTTGTTTGGTTTAGGTTTTACTTTTCTGTGTACAGAGCTGCTTTTGTTTCAATCCCATTAGAACATAGCTCTTAAAGGGATTTATTTTTGAATCCAAGAAATTAAGACCTGCTTGACCTTCTAGTTCAATCTAAAAAGACTGTCGGTGGCCTAACAGCATAGGCCACTGTGCTGGATTTCTGGTCAGTTGGCAGCTCTTTCTGAGAAACTCAAACACTGGCCTCAGATGACCTGTCTTGACTGTTCTCTAGGCTTTTTTCAGTTGGCAAATAACTCTAAAATGAAGCCTTGTAAGAAACAAATCATAATGCCTATCCTTGAGCAAGCAAAAGAAAGCATGAGGAAAAACAACCAGTTAGATGATACAGGCAGGCTTCATTTTGCTTTTAATTAAATCTTATGAAATAGGGCACATTTGAATACTAGATCTAAGAGTTTGCCCAAATGTGAGAAATTTCACTATGATAGAAATTTCTTTTCCATTTAAAAAAACCACTAAAAATTTTAAAAAGTGTTAAAACCTCATTTCCTAAGGTGTTCTTCTGAAGCATCTACATTAATAGTTAAATAATATTTACAGTAAATGAATATCCTATTATTAATTTGCCACTTTAAAAGAAAACATTTGCATTAGGGGTATCATATGATATGCAGTTACTGAGGCAATTCAATAAGTTTTGACTTAGGGTATGAATTATTTGTATAAACAAACACCAAGCATTTGTATAAGTAGCTGTAGCAAAAATGAATTTCTGTTGTGGAAAGTTAAAAGAGAACAAAAAAGACAGTTTGGCAGAAGTGGTTTTACGAAATAATGTTTGAAGGACCACAAAGAGAAGAAAGCAACGATGTTCTTGGATGTGAATGCTGCAAGCCAACCCCATCGAACATTCTTCAACTGAGCATATCACATTCCTTTCTGGGGGGGAACCCCCCCTCTTTTCCTTGAGAATAGCATGAAGAAGAATCAGAGCTTGCTGCACTCGGAAGGCTTTTTGAACATTCCTCTGCCTTCCGGTAAAGTTGACTATGGTGCTATAAAAAGAGAAGGGCACTCAGTGGGAAACACTTGTACTGGGGACAGCTGATTCTTGGTATTTTAGAGTAAACTCCAATCACTGTTTTAAGAAGTAATTCACCTGAACAAATAAGGGAATGAGAGGGACTGCTGTAGTTAATAATAGTTTCAGTGAAAATCACACATTCCTTTCACAAAGATGTATATCATAGGAGACCAGATAGAGCAATTGCCTGGGGATGAAACTAAGGCTGAATTCCCTACTACTGGATAGTTTTATTTAGAGAATTTGGCTTTTCCTAGTATATAACTGTCTACCATAAAACACTGATATTGGGTGAATGGATAAACAAAATGTGGTACATATATAAGATGGATTATTTTTCAGTCTTTAAAAGGAAGGAAATTCTGATACATACTACAACATGGATGAACCTTTGAGGACATTATGTTAGGTGAAATAAGCTAGTCACAAAAGAACAAATAAGGTATGATCCCACTTATATGAGGAACCTACAGCTGTCAAATTCCTTGAGACAGAAAGTAGAATGGTGGCTGCCAGGGGCTAAGGAGAGGAGGAAATGGTGAGTTGCTGTTTAGTGGGTGCAGTTTCAGTTGGGGAAGCTGAAAAAAGTTCTGGAGATGGATGGTGGTGATGGTAGCACAACAACGTGAATGTACTTAATTCCACCAAATGGTACACTTAAAAATGCTTAAAGTGGTATATTTTATGTTATGTATATTTTACCACAGTAAAGAGACCAAAAAAGTGGAAATTATGTCATATAAAATCTGCCAGGAAGGTGTGAATTGGGGGAAATGACTATGCATTTGAATATAGAAGAAATGAACTAAAAGAATAAACTAAAACATGTTGCTTTGCAAAGATGCCCCCTCCCTTACTGAAAAATACATACAATTATGTAATTCATAATGTTTTTAAACAAAAAAGAGACAATTTGGACTTCTTTCACAAGTCACAACCACACATTGGTTAATAAAACAGTTCTTGGGAGAGAAAAACAAATTTAACATTTTAAAGTCAATGAACTTTAAAATGATAAATTTTAAAGGTAAATTCTTAGCAATAAAGCTAAATGTTGAGATGGGGAAATCAGTGTAATGATGCTGTGAAATCTACTGGGATGATCCCTTCAGTGGGCTTTGGGCACTGCAGAGAGTAGGCAGCTTGGCTTTGCTAGATTGGTGTTAGGACACAGGGACAATGCCAGGAGACACTGGAAACTGCTGTCATAGTGTCATACAAATGATATTTTGGGATGATCCACAGTATACTATAACCCATAGCACATGGAAGGAACTTGCAACAGTGCTTTACCTTAAAATAATGCAAAAAGGGTAAAATAAATTTTTTAAAATAAAAATACATTACTTCTCATTTTTTAACTTTTAAAAGCTTTACTGAGTATCGTTTATAAACTGTACAGTCTGCACACTGTAAGTGTACAGTTTGATGACTTTCAGTAAATTCATACAGCTGTACAACCATCACCTCAATCCAGTTTTAGAATATTTTCTTCATCCTCAAGTGCTCTTGTGTTGTATCTTAGAACGCTTTGCTTAACCCAAAGTAATGAAGATTTACTCCTTATATTTTCTTCTAAAATTTTTTATAGTTTTCAGCTTACAATTTCCATCTTGTGGAAATCTTTGTGTAATGGTGTGAGGTAAGGGTCTAAGTTTATTTCTTTGCATATGGATAACCAATTGTTCCTGCACCATGTTTAAAAAAAGCACTATCCCCTCCCCACTGAATTACCCTGGCACCTTTGTTGAAAATCAGCTGGCCATGAATGAGGGTTTATTTCTGAATGCTATGATCCTTATGTCTATCCTTATACCAATACCATACTATTTTCATTACTGTAGCTTTATAACAAGCTTTGAAGTCAGTTCTCTAGCTTTGTCTTTTTACAAAATTGTTTTTGGCATTTCCATATAAACTGTAGGATCAGATTGTCAACTTCTATTTAAAAAATTCTGCTGGGATGCTGATAAGGACTGCATTGAATCTATAGCTCAATATGAAGAAAACTTCCATCTTAACAATATTGAATCCTCCAATCCAACATTTTATCTCTCTCCATTTATTTAGATCTTCCTTTCTTTCAGTAACAGTTACAGTTTTCAATGTATGAGTCCTATACTTCTTTTGATTAATTAACTAAGTATTTTATCCTTTTCAATGGTATTGTGAATATTTTTTAAAATTTTATTTTCACATTATTTGTTGCTTATATATAAAAGTACAGTTAATTTTTGTATGTTGATCTTGTATCCTGCAATGTTGCTAAACTTGCCTATTAGTTCTAGTAGATTTTTTTGTAGTGTCCTTAGGATTTTTTACATGCAAGACTATATCTCTGTGAGAATATGGTTTTACTTCTTCTTTTCCAATCTGCATGCCTTGAATTTCTTTTTCTTGCTTTACTGCACTGGCCAGAACCTCCATAACAATGTTGAATAGAAGTGGTAATAGTGAACAATCCTTGCTTTGTTTCTAGTTATATTACTTTTCTATTGCTGCGTAACAAATGACCATATTCTTAGTAGCTTATTTTTTTCCTTTAAGTTTATTGATATTTACATTAAGAATGAAGAAAAACTACTTTGAAGATATTTAGGACATATAATATTTCTAGCTCTCTTTATTTAAGGAATTTTTGTTTCATGTGATACTTTCCTATTGACAGTAATACTTCAATACTCTGATGGAAACAGACATGGGAGTTTTTGCCCATCCAGTTAGAAACAGTGGAACGAGAGACCCCCATATCCAAAGCAAGCTTCAGGGTACTTCAATCTCCAGCCCCAGGAAGCAGGTAGCACAAGGACCACCACCACTGCCCTACTACCCAGATGGTTTCATATTTGCTGAAGTTCACTCTTTAAGACTACATGGTCAATAGATGCAGAGAAAGCTTTCGACAAAATTCAACACCCGTTTATGATAAAAACCCTCCAGAAAGTAGGCAAAGAGGGAACTTTCCTCAACATAATAAAGGCCATATATGACAAACCCACAGCCAACATTGTCCTCAATGGTGAAAAACTGAAATCATTTCCACTAAGAGCAGGAACAAGACAAGGTTGCCCACTCTCACCACTATTATTCAACATAGTTTTGGAAGTTTTAGCCATAGCAATCAGAGAAGAAAAAGAAATAAAAGGAATCCAAATAGGAAAAGAAGAAGTAAAGCTGTCACTGTTTGCAGATGACATGATACTATACATAGAGAATCCTAAAGGTGCTATCAGAAAACTACTAGAGCTAATCAATGAATTTGGTAAAGTAGCAGGATACAAAATTAATGCTCAGAAATCTCTTGCATTCCTATACACTAATGATGAAAAATCTGAAAGAGAGATTAAGGAAACACTCCCATTTACCACTGCAACAAAAAGAATAAAATATCTAGGAATAAACCTACCTAAGGAGACAAAAGACCTGTATGCAGAAAATTATAAGACACCGATGAAAGAAATTAAAGATGATACAAACAGATGGAGAGATATGCCATGTTCTTGGATTGGAAGAACAACATTGTGAAAATGACTCTACTACCCAAAGCAATCTATAGATTCAGTGCAATCCCTATCAAACTACCACTGACATTTTTCACAGAACTAGAACAAAAAATTTCACAATTTGTATGGAAACACAAAAGACCCTGAATAGCCAAAGAAATCTTGAGAAAGAAAAACAGAGCTGGAGGAATCAGGCTCCCCGACCTCAGACTATACTACAAGGCTACAGTAATCAAGACAGTATGGTACTGGCACAAAAACAGAAATATAGGTCAATGGAACAGGATAGAAAGCCCAGAGATAAGCCCATGCACCTATGGTAACCTTATCTTTGATAAAGGAGGCAAGAATATACAGTTGAAAAAAGACAGCCTCTTCAATAAGTGGTGCTGGGAAAACTGGACAGCTACATGTAAAAGTATGAAATTAGAACACTCCCTAACACCATACACAAAAATAAACTCAAAATGGATTAAAGACCTAAATGTAAGGCCAGACACTATCAAACTCTTAGAGGAAAACACAGGCAGAACACTCTATGACATAAATCACAGCAAGATCCTTTTTGACCCACCTCCTAGAGAAATGGAAATAAAAACAAAAATAAACAAATGGGACCTAATGAAACTTAAAAGCTTTTGCACAGCAAAGGAAACCATCAACAAGACC
Organism: Kogia breviceps; assembly: GCF_026419965.1. Lineage (NCBI taxonomy): Eukaryota > Metazoa > Chordata > Mammalia > Artiodactyla > Physeteridae > Kogia > Kogia breviceps. The sequence goes on along the minus strand of NC_081330.1, from coordinate 98,467,502 downwards.
AAAAGACAACCCTCAGAATGGGAGAAAATATTTGCAAATGAAGCAACTGACAAAGTATCAATCTCCAAAATTTACAAGCAGCTCATGCAGCTCAATATCAAAAAAAACAAACAACCCAATCCAAAAATGGGCAAAAGAACTAAATAGACATTTCTCCATAGAAGATACACAGATTGCCAACAAACACATGAAAGAAGGCTCAACATCATTAATCATTAGAGAAATGCAAATCAAAACTACAATGAGATATGTCACACAGGTCAGAATGGCCATCATCAAAAAATCTATGAACAATAAATGATGGAGAGGGTGTTGGAGAAAAGGGAACCTTCTTGCACTGTTGGTGGGAATGTAAATTGATACAGCCACTATGGAGAACAGTATAGAGGTTCCTTAAAAACCTAAAAATAGAACTACCATACGATCCAGCAATCCCACTACTGGGCATATACCCTGAGAAAACCATAATTCATAATGAGTCATGTACCACAATGTTCATTGCAGCTCTATTTACAATAGCCAGGACATGGAAGCAACCTAAGTGTCCATTGACAGATGAATGGATAAAGAAGATGTGGCACATATATACAATGGAATATTACTCAGCCATAGAAAGAAATGAAGTTGAGTTATTTGTAGTGAGGTGGATGGACCTAGAGTCTGTCATACAGAGTGAAATAAGGCAGAAAGAGAAAAACAAATACCATATGCTAACACATATATATGCAATCTAAGAAAAAAAATGTTCATGAAGAACCTAGGGGCAAGATGGGAATAAAGACACAGACCTACTAGAGCATGGACTTGAGGATATGGGGAGGGGGAAGGGTAAGCTGTGACAAAGTGAGAGAGTGGCATGCACATATATACACTACCAAATGTTAAATAGATAGCTAGTGGGAAGCAGCCGCATAGCACAGGGAGATCAGCTCGGTGCTTTGTGATCACCTAGAGGGGTGGGATAGGGAGGGTGGGAGGGAGGGAGATGCAAGAGAGAAGAGATATGGGAACATATGTATATGTATAACTGATTCACTTTGTTATAAAGCAGAAACTAACACACCATTGTAAAGCAATTATACTCCAATAAAGATGTTAAAAAAAAGAGAAAGTAATTGAGTTTAAGATATGACTTAATTTTCTTTCTCAAATCCTCAGATCTAAAATTTCTCTTCTGATGAAGTTTCAACAGATATGTTAGAATTTTTCTTCAGAGTTGTTTGTGGGGGTGGTGTTCTTAGAATTTAATTTTATATTCACAGATCAAGTACCTACCCACTCCTAGTTAAGCAAAGAAACACATATATTACAAAGTTTCATTCTGCACATCTCTGAGAATGGCAGCATATTCCGTAAGGAGGTGAGGGGTGGGTCCCAGATGGAAGATAATGCCATGGATGGAAAACATGACACTTCATAAGCAAAAGTGGTAGGACTCAGCATATGATGTGAGGTTAGCCTTTTGAATGAACTTATTTTAAAAGTGCAACTGAGGACTTCCCTGGTGGCCCAGTGGTTAAGAATCCGCCTGCCAATGCAGGGGACATGGGTTCAAGCCTTGGTCCAAGAAAATTCCACATGTTGTGGAGCAACCAAGCCTACACTCCACAACTACTGAGCCCCTGCGCCTAGAGCCCTTGCTCCGTGGCAAGAGAAGCCACTGCAGTGAGAATCCCGCTCATTGCAACAAAGAGTAGCCCCTGCTCGTCGTAACTAGAGGAAGCCTGCGCACAGCAATGAAGACCCAATGCAGCCAAAAATAAATAAATAAAAAAAATTTTTTTTTAAAGAAAGTGCAACTGAAAGAAGTAGCACAAGGGAATTGTGGAAAGCAGGTGTGGGTGATAGATGTGTTTTGTATCTTGATTGGGGTAACAATAACATGACTCTTATGCATTTGTAAACACTCATAGAACTGTATACCAGAGAGTGAACTGTACTGTATATAAATTTCAAAATGTAATCAGCATCATCCCCCATAAAAGTAATATACACTCATTGTCAAATATTTGGAAAACAGAAATACAATGTTATACACCATTCAAGATACTGGATGTTAATGTACCAGAGTACAAAAGGCTTATTGATATGGTTTCAGATTCCACATTGGAAATAACCTTTAAGAAACTACCATGCTACAAGGTTTGGTGTAGTGACAAAAAAGAATACCCACTATTAATGGAAACGGCTATTAAAATACTCCTATCTTTTCCAGCTTCAAAAAAAAGACTACATGGGACCCTGAGAAGGTACCAGTAGCTCAGCCTCTGAAGGTCCTCAAATAGGCCTTATTATTCCAGACATATAAGTGCTAATCGACCAGACTACAGATTTATGGGTAACTTAGCTTTGGCATTTCCTGACTGGTAACCTATTTAAACATCCAAACTTAACACTGTATCAGCTTACTTCTCAGACCCCAAATTGCTCAAAAACATCAAATTATTGCAGAAGTTTCATTTTTTCCCTTTTAGGAAGCTTCTGAGTTCTAAAAATAAGCTATTCCCAAACATGACCACTAATTTAATATCATCTTAAAAAAAGCAAAATAGTAAATCAAGAGTTGTAGTTTTCTGGTGTTAACTCCAGGTCAGATAGAAAAACTCTCTAACTCTCCCTAAAAAGCAGAAAAGTCATAATAAAGATGTGAATAATATAAAATATGGAGGATTAAGGACATCAATTTATTTCTAATGCAATATTTTAAAATATTATTCTATTATAAAAATTGCTTATAAATTAATATAAAACTGCTAAATTAAGTTGCTATTGCAGTTAGTTTTTGCTTTATTAATCTAATCACCGATTATTTTTTAGGACTTCTCAGAAAAATGATCTTAATTAAGTGGGGGCATCACATTTACCATGGAAACAGCAGTCTGTAACAAACGCTAACAGCTGCTCAGAGGTATGACAGATGGTGGGTGAATGTTTAAAACTTAGCTGTCAAAGTTTGGCAGAGAGAAATAAATGTGTAATTTAACAATGTTTTGTAACATTGTTAACTTACAAAATAAACATTAATTCTGTAATAGGAAAATTTCTACAAAAACTTAATAAGACTGAGAATCACCACCAAATAACATTTGCAAAATACTTTTTATCTGGAAAAAAACTCTTGATTTTTCAGCCCATCAAAAACACCTCTATCATCTCACCATCCAACGTTATCACGCAGAAGTTCCAAAACTGATTCAAAATATTAGTAAAAGACATAATTACACTTTAACACCAATTCCCAAGAAAGCCTAATTAATGAACGACAGGGTAACGTTTCATTATTTTAGATTTGATTTTTGTAATCTGCACTCATACTTGAAAAATCAATTCTAGGCAAAATTAGTTTTCCATGCTCTCCTGGGCTGAATATTTTCCCCTCAAAATTCATGTTGATCCAGAATCTCAGAATGTGACCTTATTTGGAAATCAGGTCTTTGCGGATGTAATTAATTAAGACGAGGTCATACTGGATTACAGCGGGTCCTAAATCCAATGACTAATGTCCTTATAAAGAAGGCCATGTGAAGACATATAGAATAGAATCACACACATACAGAGGAGAATGCCATGTGAAGATGGAGTCAGAGACTGGAATAATGAAGCCAAAGAACACCAAGGATTGCAGGCAACTACCAGAGCTGGAAGAGGCAAGGAAGGATTCTTCCCTGGAGACTTAGAGGGAGCATGGCTCTGCTGACACCTGATTTAAGACTTCTAGCCTCCAGAACTGTAAGAGAATATAATTTATCTTAAGCCACCCCGTTTGTGGCAGCTTCAGTAAACATACTCCAAATTGTATTTTATTAAAATTGATCTATATCTTTCATATACAGACCATCACTGTACCACTGCTTTTAATTTTTGGAAGTAGATATATTGGAACAAGCTGGACCAAGCACACTTCTTCCTCAAGCCTCTATTTCTCCCCACAAAATGAGAAGCAGCATATGTGTGCCAGGTAGAACTGGTTGAATAGCAAATATTTAGACATTCTAGGACTATTTCTAACTACAGATTATACTAGATGTGTTTTACTAGAATTTAAATCAGAAAGCATTTCCTCCCTCAGTGGAACCACAGTATTTCTCTTTTTGTTTTAATGTAAATTCTTTCAATAAGACAGATGTTTTGTTTCCTCCAAACCAATTCTAATAACATTTCTTTGAATTTTGAGCTTGTTAACTATTTTAAAGGCATGACTAGAAAAAATAAAGTACTACATAATCTTTTATCTTCCTCAGGAACTTAATCTTGTTTCTTTTTGTCAGCTGAAAAATGATGGCTGCAAACTTAACGATTTTTAGTGTTATTAAATTAATAGGAATTATTTAAATATAATAAAGATATTTCATGAAATGGCTCAGTGGGATTAAGTAACAATCAAGCCATGGTCCACAAAACTAGGTCACTAGGTTTCACTACTTGGAATTCTTGAAAAGGAACCAACAATGATTCTGCAAAACAATACAATCCAAATTCAAGCATGGGATATGGAACGCTAGAAGAAAGAAGAATGAATGGTCAAAGTTTGAAAGGCTTCTTCTCAAGTGTTGGTCATACCACGATTCTTTTTTTTATGCATACCATAAGTACTGAAGTATTGAAACTTTTTTTAATAGTTAGATTTCTCTACGTGGCAGCCCTTTGAACACTTCACTGATCATATTATTGAAATGTAGCCTGTTAACTCTGAAACAAGAGCTTAATGAGACATATTTAAGGGCTGTAGATCATGAGGGCATTATTTCATTCATGACAATTAAGCTTTCATTGAAGGATGGCTCAGTTTGGATCTTCAGAACCAAATGCATCCCAACACTGCCCAGGGTCGGCTTTATAGTCAGTCATTTCAGGAGAGTTCTGGGCTTCACATGTAGTGCTTGTCTGCAAAATTCTGTAGACACGGTGTCCTTTAATTGGGCACAACTCATTTTCAGCCCACCAACTCCTTTTCAAATCGAGATGCATTGACAGGGCACATACTGATAACTACAGATACTTCTTTAAGTGTAATTAATAAAAATTACAAAGGAATATAAATATAATTAATAAAAATCCAAAGGAACTTTAAACATGTTTTTCCTCACTAAAATCTATGAATCTCTTCTGAAGTTGTAACAATGTCTACCCAAGAATGCAGCAGTTATTCAAAATAATTATTTTCAGTGAGGTCTGGCAGCCTGGTTCAGTTCCAAAGTCCAGTCTGTGTCTGAATATCTGCCCCTCCTTGTAGAAACTAGCAATGTTCTTGCATTTCCCCTGCAGTCTCAAGCTTGGTATGCTCAGGTACCTTGTTACATTAAGAAAAACCCAACTTTGAAAACTAATTTGGGCTACTCTTAGCCTTTAAATGACAAAAAGTCCTTGATCTAAAGGCCAGTAAATCTTACCAATGACAACCACTGACTGCACTGAAATAAACCAAATCTCCATGTTCTGCTGCAGCTTCTTTCAAATATCCCACTTACTAGTTCTAGTAAAGGCTGTGACTTCTGCAGAAAATTCCCAATTTTCAAAACTTTCTGCATCTGGGACTTCCCTGGTAGTCCAGTGGTTAAGACTCCGCACTTCCACTGCAGAGGGCGCGGGTTGGGGAACTCCCGCATGCCCTGCTGTGGCTCCGCCAAAAAAAGAAACAAAAACAAAAAACAAAAAAAAACCTTTCTGCATCATATGAAACAATGATAAAGAAGAATAGATATTTAAATAGCCAATGAAAAGAGGTCAAACTCTAATTCAAATAACACATTAACAATAACAATGATGACAACGAAGGAGGAGAAAATGGAATGTTAGGAGCTATCCACAAAACAGAATGAATTTCAAGGGCTTTTTGGTGTCCAAGGAAAGTAACAAGTTACTTGAAATAAACTTAATCTGAAATGTCCTCAAATTACTCAGGATAAATTTCACTAAAGAGAAAACCCATTTCCTTATCTTCCTGAGCACATTTAAAAATCTTTACTGAAGTATAATTGACAAATACGATTGTAATATATTTAAAGTGTACAACATGATTTGATAAATGTATACATTGTGAAAGGATTCTCACAATCAAGTTAATTAACACATCCATCACGTCACATATTTATCTTTTTTTAAATGAAAATACTTAAGTTCTATTCTCTTAGCAAATTTCAATTATAAAATGCAGTGTTAACTATAGTCACCATGCTATACATTAGATCCTCTGACCTTATTTATCTTATAACTGAAAGTCTGTACCCTTTTACCAACTTCTCCCCATTTCCCCCACCTCCCAGCCTGGGCAACCATCATTCCACTTTGTTTCTATGAGTTTGACTTTTTTTTTTTTTTTGTGGTACGGCGGGCCTCTCTCTGTTGTGGCCTCTCCCGTTGCGGAGCGCAGGCTCCGGACGCGCAGGCTCAGCGGCCACGGCTCGCGGGCCCAGCCGCTCCGCGGCATGTGGGATCTTCCCAGGCCGAGGCACGAACCCGTGTCCCCTGCATCGGCAGGCGGACTCTCAACCACTGCGCCACCAGGGAAGCCCGAGTTTGACTTTTTTTTTTAAGATTACACACATAACTGATACCATGCAGTATTTGTCTTTCTCTGTCTGGCTTATTTCACTTAGTTCATTTAAAAACTATTTCCCAGTTCTCTTGCATCTAGGTAAGCATGTAACTAGTACTTGTCAATGGAATATGGACAACTGTGATACAGGCCACTTCCAACCCTGACCCTGAAAAATTCTCCATTTTCTCTCATCTGCTGGCTGGGTACAAAGGATGCAGTGGAAGATTCCCAAACCTTGAGAGATGGCAGAATCACAAAGTGGAAGAAGCCTGGATCCCTGAATGCCTCTGTGGAAGAGACTCTTCCTTCTCCTCCCCATCTCATCTACCTGCATTGGACTGTGATGTGAGCAAGAAATAAACTTCTATCCCGGTAAGCCACTCAAATTTTAGGATTGCATGCTGTAGCAGTTAGTCCTGAATTAATACATACACTATTTAAAACGCCTAACTAATTAAAAAATAATAATTAATTTGATTTGACCAAATCTATGGATAGAAGCAACTGTTAGATACCTATGACTGCACTTAGTGTGAAGCTGAAACATACTGTGACACTCTTAGCTTAGCTTTTCCCAAACTGGTCCTTACCAATTCGACAGGATTGTGAATAAAAGTTCTCTGCCCAAATTAGTTTCAGAAATGCTATTAGAGTTAATCAGGTTTCTTTGCTATAGGACATCTTAGAGCTGCTATATACTAATACCCATTGTGAATCTGTATAAAGGGAATAAAGAATGCAGCATTTTCCAAACTTATATAGTCAATAAATAATTTAACCAATAAATTTAAGATCTACTCCACCCTCTCGAATGGTAAGACCCACCACTATCTCCCAGAGCAATGCTCTGTAGAATATATGCTGGGAAATTTTGCTTTAGTTTAATCCATGTCACATGGTCGATTAATCAGAGTGAGCACCAAAAGTTCTAGACATCCCAAAGCAAAATAATTCTCTTATTAAGGGAAGATTTTTCTTGTAAAAAGACTTATATGTACTAGTAGACTAATATGTACACTAAGAAAGTTTTCACTGCTGAAGTTAACCAAGTTCTATAAGAAAGGTATTTTACTTAAAATGTGACTGAAATGAAGGCAGATGTGAACTGTCAGCTTCTGACTTTTCCTTGTATCTGTCAGTGGAGCCTGTCACATCTAATGATGGAATATATTCTTATGTTTTAAAGAGAAGACACTGAGATTATGAAAACCAGCAACGTTAAGTATGAAATGTAAATGTGAATACAGTCCATTGCACAATATCTTACTTTTCTCTCTCCTATATTCATGTTTGAGGTGCAATGTTTGAAAACAATGTTTAAAAGCAATAAAAGGTAATCACAGCTAAGATCAATGGATCCTTCTAATAGAAACACATATATAAAATATATAACTTTTTCCACTGTGACTTGTTAGGCTATACTGCATTTGTACCATATACAAGATACTATATTTCAGTTATGAATCTATGATGGATGACTTCCCACATTTCTCACAGACTGAAGGCAACTGAAAAAGGACTGTTATGATGGACATTTGGATATTCATGTAAAGTAAAACGGTATGGTAAATGTTCAGTTTACCCAAAAATATTAATAAAAAGAAAGACTTACATCTAGTAGTGTGTGAAGATGCTGATCCTGGAAAACACTGTGTAGGAAATCTAAGTCCTTTTCACTGCAGTCTGTAAGTGCATGAATTTCTTCCAGGCTGTCCAGCACCTGTGAGACTGCTCCTAAGGGGAACAAACAGAAACAGCCAGTGGAGAAAGTCAATGTCAAACTAACCTTCATACGCTAAATGTTACACCTCAGAACTGTGGGCTAACAGACAGTACTTCAAAGGTTCAGGTCTTTACTGAAAAACAGACTTAAATGTGTTTCATATCACTTAAGGATAGAGTATTTGTAGTGAGTTTATGTTCTTAACAATGTATTTGTGTGTTCCTCATTTTTCAAAGTAAATTGAATCTTGTCTTACTTGAATTAAGGAAATTTATCAACTATAACTGAGCTACTAGAAGATCTGGGTGCAGAACGTTATATCAATACATCAGAAACAGAGTGTGGGTTCCAATGACCCCATGATGTTTTGAAATATTACAGAAGTAACATAGGTGGCCATTTCACACAGGTGCATTCCATCAAGAACGGAAGGTAAAGTCGGCTGTAGATCTGAGGGACAAACCTTCAACTGGGAGCTCCTGCTGTGTAAAATAGGCTTCTTAGGATTTTTAAGGCTCAAAATTAAGTTAGCAAAAATCCCACTCCACTGTTTCTCTTTCCTTTACATACAAAGTCAAGGGAACCAAGTTGTTCTTAGTCTATTGGGGTCCTTTTTATTCAGAGGACAAAGACAAAGGGTAGGTATACTGACTGACACTTTCAAATACCATATTAGATACTAGGGGAAATCATTTTTGCAGGGCAGTGTGGTCACTTTCTTTAAATTTCCTCTAATAACCAGGAATCCAGAGAGGTAACAGCAGGGAGAAATACACACCAAGTAGTAACAAAGTCACTTAGCCTTAAAGAAATGATTAGCCAATTTTACTTTGCAGACAACATGCACATACACACTTCAGAGAAAGAAAAGCACCCTGAGAGGCTACGCTTCAGAACGTTAGTGTTCACAGTGTCAGAGACATTCTAACGATAAGTGCCTCACTGCACATGTAAATCTTAGATTCATAGTTTTCAACCAGAAGCAATTTTGCCCCTCAGGGGGACGTTTGGCAATGTCTGGAGACACTTTTGGTTGTCACAACTGTGGTGGTGGTCGGAGTGAGGAGATACGTTGTGCTACTGTCATCTAGTGGGTAGAGGCCTGGGATGCTATTAAACATCCTCCAATGCCCAAGATGGCTCCCCAACAAGAATGAATTACGTAGCCCAGAATGTCAATAGTGCTGAAGTAGAGAAACTCTGCTTTACATAAAGATAAAAATCTTGAATCTTTCTGTTCTGGAACTCTATGCTGTTTTCTAGTTACTTCTGGTCTTGGACCTCATCCATTCACATGCATTTATTGGTGAGAATGTAAATTAGTACCACTATTCCAGAAAGCAATCTGGTAATTTATATCAAAGAGCCTTAAAAATGCTCATGCACTTTGATTCAGTAATTCCATTTACAAAAACCTACATTAAGGAAAAAATAGGAAATGTAGAAAAAGCTTTATGTGTAAGGATATCTATCATATAAAATGGATAAATATCTAATAATTAGGGAATGATTACATAAATTATAGAACATCCATATAAGGGAATATATAGCCACATGAAAATTGTTTTTGAAGAATTTTAAGACAGAGAAATCTGCATGATAGAAAATTCAAGAAAGCAGAATGCAAAACCTCATAAACTATATATCCCCAATTATAAGCGAAAAAAATATATTTACAAATTCAGAAAAAAACCCCAACAGAATGAAAAATACCAAAAAGGTAATAGTAGTTATGTTTATTTTCCTATTTATACTTCATTCTGTTTTTGTCCATATATTCCAAGGTTTCTACAATGGAAAAAAAAAAGCTGCTATATAAGCAACCGCTTTTTGCAGTATTTAATTATGTTAAAAATCTGGGGCTTAAGACACACATCAAGTGGTTATCCACATGGAAATTACGGTAGCTAATTTTTTTAAAATTTGACTTTTTATTTTGAGATAATTGTAGTTGTAAATAAATGCAGTTCTAAGAAATAGTACAGAAAGAGCTCATGTACCCTTCACCCAGTTTCCCCCAATGGTAACATCCTGTAAAACTGTCATATATCGTAACTAGGATATTGACATTGATATAGTCAAGCTACAGAATATTTCCATCACCACAGGATCCTTCATGTTGCCCTTTTATAACTGCAATAATTTCCCTCCTGCCCTTCCCCCTCCTAACCCCTGGCAACTACTAACCTGTTCTCCATTTCTATAAATTTGTCATTTCAAGGATGCTATATAAATGAAACAATACAGTATGTAACCTTTGGGGACTGGCTTTTTTGACTCAGCATAATTCTCTGGAGATTCATCCAGGTTGCTGCATGTATCAATAGTTTAATCCTTTTTATTCTTGGGTAGTATTCCATGGCAGGGAGGTACCACAGTTTTTTTTCCTCCACGGTCACCCACCCTTTGGAAAAGGGTATTTTATTTATTTTTTTAAAGATATTTATTGGAGTATAATTGCTTTACAATGGTGTGTTAGTTTCTGCTGTATAACAAAGTGAATCAGCTATACGTATACATATATCCCCATATCTCCTCCCTCTTGTGTCTCCCTCCCACCCTCCCTATCCCACCCCTCTAGGTGGTCACAAAGCACCAAGCTGATCTCCCTGCACTATGTGGCTGCTTCCCACTAGCTATTTCACATTTGGTAGTGTATATATGTCCATGCCACTCTCTCACTTCATCCCAGCTTACCCTTACCCCTCCCCGTGTCCTCAAGTCCATTCTCTAGTAGGTCTGCGTCTTTATTCCTGTCCTGCCCCTAGGTTCTTCGTGACCATTTTTTTTTAGATTCCATCTATATGTTGTTAGCATGCGGCATTTGTTTTTCTCTTTCGTTTTTCTTTTTTTTTCTGTAGTACGCGGGCCTCTCACTGTTGTGGCCTCTCCCGTTGCGGAGCAAAGACTCCGGACGCGCTGGCTCAGCAGCCATGGCTCACGGGCCCAGCTGCTCAGCGGCATGTGGGATCTTCCCGGACTGGGGCACGAACCCGTGTCCCCTGCATCGGCAGGCGGATTCTCAACCACTGCGCCACCAGGGAAGCCCTGTTTTTCTCTTTCTGACTTACTTCACTCTGTATGACAGACTCTAGGTCCATCCACCTCACTACAAATAACTCAGTTTCATTTCTTTTTATGGCTGAGTAATATTCCATTGTATATATGTGCCGCATCTTCTTTATCCATTCATCTGTCGATGCACACTTAGGTTGCTTCCATGTCCTGACTATTGTAAATAGAGCTGCAATGAACACTGTGGGGATGTACCACAATTTGATCATTCATCTGTTGATGGGACTGTGGATACTTTTAAATTTTGAATAATTACACATACCAGGCTATTGGTATTCTTTCATTGAAAATATTAAGTGGATACTAAGCGGAATAAAAAAGGTACAAGGCAGAAACCAGTCCTCATTTCCCCTGCTATTCCTGAAAACGTATTAACCTAATCCACTTCCTTCTACTTGCTCTTCTCAGGACTTTTACTTTGTTCTGAGTAGGAAAAAAAATCTGGAAATTAGTTAAAAGTCGGCTCTCTTGTCCCTTATTGAAAGCCTTGGAAAGCAAGAGATGATGTAAAGATATTAGTCCCAAATATCCCACTGAGCCCCTGACCCCAGCACATCATCAACAGGAGAATTAAATGATGCCAGGTTTATAAATTTAGTAAAGCTAGTTCTAAGGCTTCTGGAATCTTATCTAGTTTTTATTGTCTCTATCCAGCACTGCTTATGCTGATATATAATCTAGGTAGTAGTTTATTAATACTATAAGATTAAAATAAAACAATCTTGTATCTAGTGAATACTAAGATGGAAAGTCTAACCACTGGGAAGCAGTTTTGGCTGTACCCGATCAGGGACGTATCATTTGTTGGTCTGTGAACTCCCAAAGCTCTGTGCAATTCCTGTCCTACCAGCACTACCCTACGTTTACATCTGCTCACTGTTCGTTTCTGTGCTGTGAGGTCCTTAAGGCAGGTGGATATTTGATCCATTTTATTACATCCACAAAGTATGCCTTGAATTAATTAAGTACCAAAGAAACAATAATAGCAGCTCCCAATTAGTAAGTGTTTGTTATGTGTCAGGCACATCCCCAGGACAACACAGTAAGGTAAATATAGTACCTGACCTTTCCAGATAGGGAACTGAGGTTCAGAGAGGTCAAGGAAGGTCACAGCTAGAAGTGGTACAGCCAGGACTCAACCCCAGTGTGTCTGGATCCAAAGGGTATGCTCTTCTTGACTTACTACAGTAACTGGCCGTACTAGGAAACATAGGGGGAACCTTCAACAAGAAGTGATGTGTGGTTTATGCATGGATATGGAGGTTAGAAAAGAACTTGAACCCTACTGGGTCAGACAATAACCAAAAAACCGTTACCAAATGTTCCTTCTTTTTGCCAGGTGTGAGGCAGGGGGTTCAGGGAAAACAGGTATGATCCCTGGTCACAAGGAAGGGGCTCTCAGGCTGGTGTGGGAAGTAGGCATACTATACCCTGAAGCAAACAACAGAGAAGAGATAAAAAATAAAGCGGTACAGAAATAGGGCTGCCCAGGGAGGAGCTGGGACAGTCTCAGAGAAGAGGTGGATGAGCAGGAATTCAACACCTCCACCTAAGTTTCCAATGTGCTCTGGCAGACCCAGTGGATGCTTTGCTGGAAAGCACAAAGGCATCTATTTCCTGTGTCTCTAGTAGGCAAGACCCACCAGGTCAACAGGTCTATTTAATTTCCTTGGATCTGTCACCTTTTCTGAACTGATTTATAGTCTTATCTTGTACCCAAATGTGATTAACTTTGTAGGTTTTAAATCATGAAAGGAAGCATTTGCACAGGTGTACTCAAGTTGCCTATTTCAAGCTCTGAAAAGTGCCCCTAATTTAAAGTTTCTGGAATTAGCTAGGAAAATTATAGTTTTTATTCAATTTCTCCTTTGTCTTTTCATATTAAATAAACATATATATTTGGTCTAACCTCAAAACCTTTCTTTACCCTTGATCATTTTAACACTCCCTACTGACACCTCTTCTAAGTTTTGTTATTTCTTTGAGTATGACCAGCAGAACCGTATCTCACAGATGTGTACGATTGATATCCGCAGTTCAACACCAAGTTCATGTAAAAATCTCATAATTTTTCAATTCATTGTAAAATATAAATGTACACAAAGACATTTCTGGGGCTTTTCCCTTGCTATTGTTTTAAATACTGAGGCAGTAGTAATAAGTAATACAACACAATACAACAACACAACACAACACACACAAGCTCTTAAGCTGTTACTGGTATTTATTTTGCTGATCAATACTGTCATATCTGAAAGAGCTATTGACTTTCCTCAAAAACTGAAAAGGACGTTTTTCTCTCACTGAATAAACTTGTAACTATCTTAAAAAAAAAAAACCAACAATAGTACATAAGTTCACCCCAGAGGGCAATTTATCTAATGGCAGGACTGTAGGTATTCTATTCACTTTTGTATTCCAGGCTGCATTTTGCAGTGTGCTTTGTACAAAAAGACACAATAAAATAGGTTCGATTAAAATGATTGTTTTCTAAGCAAATTCTAAAGAATTGCAAATAAAATATTATAATGAGAAATATGTAACCACTGAAAACAGTTTATTTTATAGCAGTTTCCTCAAAGTCACAATGAAAATTATTTTAATACTTATATTTGGGTAACAGTTTATAATTTCCAAAGTGCTTTTCACACTTATTAATCTTATGTGATTCCACAATAACCCTGTCCTGTAGACAAGTGTATTTATATTTGAAAAATCGGATGCTCATTGGGGTTAAATGACTGTGGAGCCACAGCAGTGAGTACGAGAGTGAGCCTTAGAATCCTGGTCTCTAACACCTAGTCCTTCCACTACAGACTGGTCCCTCCTGAAACCATGTTTTACCCTCAGCAACACCCCTGAATAATCTGCATTTGGTAATGAGATGATATCCAATTTCTATTTTGTTTTTGATCTGAATTTTGTTTACCATATAAGGTTTATTTTCTTAGGCTTTGGTCCAAACTTTCACAATGATAAATTTATTAGAAAGTGATCAAGCCCTGTCTTCAGAATAGTATTTTGCTTTAACTTTAGCATAATTCATTTGGTAATCAAGTTTGTATCTAAAAATTAGGTTGATAATCATACATTTTAACTTTGAACATTTCTACTTTTTCCAAGAATCTCACTGATACTTTCTAAAAAGCTTTCTACCACTGCTATGAAGTAATAATCAAAGGAAGCATAAATACATCACCTGTTTTAAAAATGTTTTCTGAGTCTATTTCTTTAAAGAGAAATATGCTTTAAAGGTCAACAAAACTTTGAGTCTAGAACAGTTTCATTACAAGAGTGGAAAAGTCTCATAAAAAAGTTGACCGAGTAAAAATAACCTGAAAGGAGGACAGAAAAATAGTAGAATGTTTAAGACGTTCTCAGTGTCAAAGTAGGTTGAGTCTGTCTTAAAACTATTTCCCCCTAGCTTTACTATGAAAAGTTTCAAACATATGGAAAGTTGAAAGAACTGTACTCACCACCTAGATTCTACAATTAACAGTTTGCAATATTTGCTTTATCACATATCTATCCACACATCAATTCATCTTATTTTTCATTCATCTCAAAATAAGTGGCAGAGGGTCAACATCAGTACACTTCACCTCTAAGTACATCAGCATAGATTTTAATACTTCTCTCTCTCTCTCTCTCTCTCAGGTAAAATTTACATAGAGTGAAATACACAAATCTTAAGTGTACCATTCAATGAGTTTTGATAAATGTATACACTGCATACATCTGATAAACCGCATATACACCCATGTATGCAGTTATTTCAGCAACAAAGATTTGTATGTGTATATTAAAAAAATTATATGTATAGCTATAAAACCTAATATCACTGAGCAAATTCAGCATCTCAATCTAGTCTAGTTTCTCCTGAAGAGTTATCAATAACCTCTATTTCCTATTACATTAGCAGTCCTATTTATATAACACTGAATCAGTACACATACATTCATATCACCCACTCAATCAAAGCCCTTCCTTGCAAGCACAGTAGCATTAAAAAAAAATCTGCTTACTACAGTAGAATTAAGTTAAAATTCATCAATTTAGGTGTACACTTCCATCACTCCACAAAAGTTCCTTCTTGTCCCTTTGCAGTCAATCTCTTCCCCCTACCCCTACCCCTGGACGACAGGTTTTATTCCCACTGTACAAAGCAAATCCTGGTTATCAGTCAAGTTATAAGCAATAGTGAATCCTGTAATGAAAATTGTATTTTGGACTTAAGCATCTGTGCTATATCCAATTCAAGTTATGAAAACTTACATGGTGATAAATGCTTTAGATTCTTTATGTATAGATTATAGTGCGGATGCCTTAAAATTTATTAGTTAAAAGAAGTAAAAACTCTGCAAATGTATTCTGTCAGAGTACAGATACCATAATTCTAATGCCATTTTACTTGTTAAAACAATCTATATTTCCAAATAGCAACATCGTTGGGCACAAATTTGTCAAAGTAGTTTAAATAACATTCTGCTGGTTGTTAAGTGCCCATTCATATAAGGCCTTACAACTAAGGAAAAGCACTACTTCATACCTCCAAGATGCTTTCATTCCCAAATGACACAATAGGTCTGCTGATTGAAAAAAAAAAAAAAGAAAAGGAGAGGGGTACTAAATCTGGAGAAACAAAAAGTTACAAATGGGAAGTGTCTTACATTCCGATGGTCATTAACTTGTACATAGTGGGCAGCCTCTGAGACGGCCCCCAAGATCCCTGACTCCTGGTATTCACACCCTTATATAATCAATTCTTTCCCTGGAGTGTGAGCTGGACTTATTAACTCACTTGTAACAAGCACAAGAAGGCAGAAGTGATGGGATGTCACTTCTGAGATCAGGTTATAAGGACTGTGGCTTCTGTCTTGGGTGCTCTCTCTTACTTTTGCCCTCTCTCTTTGATCATCTGTGCCAGGTTAAGCAAGCTTCTAGGCTGTGAGCAGCCCTATGGAGAGGCCCAACAGTCCGTGAGGAACTGAAGCCTGTCAACCCTCATGTGAGTGAGCATGGAAGAGGATTCCCCCTACAGTTGGGCCTTCAAATGAGATCACAGCTCTGGATGACATCTTGACTGCAATGTCATGAGAGATCTTGAGCCAGAGGTACTCAGCTAAGCCATGCTCAGATTCCTGACCAATAGAAACTGTTAGATGATAAATGCTGTTTTGAGCTTATTCAGAGCAACAGATAACTAACATACTGTGAGATTTTTATATTAAATTGGCTGCAATTTGAGCTACAAGTAATTAATGCAAGAAAGTGTGGCAATGAATTTAATTAGTAGCACCCAGATTTTCTATTTATCTTTGTCTCTTATATACTTCCCCCCAGTAAGCACAATGTTGAGGTAAAGATTTATTCTATTATTTTAATTGAAATTATTATTGAGATAATTGTAGATTTATATGCAGTTGTAAGAAATAATACAGAGATCCCTTGCATACTTTGCTTGGTTTCCTCACTGGTAACTTTACAAAACACAGTGTAATAGCACAACAAGAATACTGACATTGATACAATCCACCCATCTCATTTAGATTGCCTTAGTTTTACTAATACTCATTTGTATGTAATTTCTTACATACTTTTTACTTTACTATTCTCACATACTCAAATTATATCCCTTTGTAATGAAAATCTAGCCATTACATTATTCTTTATAAATGTTCTTTCTGATGGTAGAAGTTGTTAAGAGACATGAATCCAGGAGTTTATTTCATAGCTCCATGTCAATAAGCTAAAAATAGAATCAGTAACAGAGTAAAAAAAAACTGCTTATAGATTATATAACTGTTAAAGGAACGTTCACTTACCCTGAAAGTTTTCTTGAAAGCAAACTATAAAATAAATTGTTAGCCTTTCCCTGGAATTAATGTATTTGTGCTTGAAATTCAGATGTGAAATAATATTAAGTGCACTTAAAATTTTAACACTGCCTCTTTTTCCTCTTATGAAAGAAGTAAGAAGTTAGTATTATTTGTATAACAATGCTTCAGGAAATCAATATATCCAAGTTTTTATTGTATGGTCAAGCAGTGTTAAAATTCATAAATAAACATCTAAGCAGAAACAGCCAAGGAAAAAGTCAAGCTGATTATGAACCATGCAAAGCCAAACACTTTTGCATAAAAGATAAACCTTAGAGGAAAGCAAAGGGATACCTACTTTCTGCTGCTAGAAGTCCTAGGAGGAAGGCAGCATATGGACAAACAACAAACAGTATGATTTTAGAGCAAGCGGGTTATCAAGCCACAGTTGGGCCCAGTAGATGAGCCACAAGAAGCATGGTCTCTTAGCTGAGCCCAAAGTGAGCCCTTGTGTTCCATGAGAACATCCCCTGGGTTCTGATTCTGACTTCTTTGATTTGAAAGACAAGAACAGAATATTTCCACTTTGTTAAGTAACAAAGCAACAATACACTGTTTATCTTAAGATTAAACCTAACAAATGCTAGAGAATGTATAATGGACTAATTTCAATAATCAAAATAGGAAAAAAAATCTCTTATATAAACATAATTTTACAATGTAAACAGCATACCTAAACATGTTAAACTCTTCTTTAGATGACAAACTGATTCATTTTCAATTATTTTTTCCACTGTTAATGAAAGGCTCTGTTAAATTATTTTTTAAAAATTAAAATTATGATTTTGAATAGAATTTGTGGGGAGGAGAATAGGATTGCCAGCTTTTAATTTTGTCAAGCAAGGTCATTAAGGAAAAAAATTTAACAAACTACCATTTACTATCATTTCACAGAAAGAATAGAAAAGGCATTATCTAAAGATGAAAAACAGTCCATCTCAAGAAAGGACAGTTGGTGACGTTATACTGTTCTCTCTCTCTCTAACTCCTCCTTCCCCACCCCCTCAACCCTGCCCTACAAGCACATGCTTTATGATCACTTTTCTCTTTTCGACATGGGCTTTCTGGAAGAACATTCAGGTAAAGATGAAAAGTGCTTTATGTTTTGTACTGTAAAACAAACCCATGCAAATTTGAACAGAAAGGCAGTGGAAAGGATAACATTGGGAACTTAAAATAAATGATGGAGAATTAAAGGGCTAGGATTAAACAGAGAAGAATTTAGGCTTAAAATTAATGAAAATATTAAAAATAAAAATGCATTGAAAAATGAAAATATAGATGTGTTAACTTATGTAAGTATAAAGCCCTTATATGAGTCTAGATAAAACATCATAGGCTTTCTGCAACTAACCACACAACCATTGCTGTTAGTTGCAGTAAAGGAAATTTGCAAAGACAGATGTTTGATAAATAATGCTGACAATAATAGATAATGCCTCCCTTTAAATGGCCTAGTATTAAAAGTTAATTTTAGGAACATATGATAATTCCTGATAGCCATGTGAAATTTAGGAAAACATTAAAATTTTTTTCAAAAATTTCCTTTGTCTTTGACATCTGACCATGTAAAAATTTCCTCTTCATTTAGGGTAGGTAACCAGACACTTACACTGCATAACAATTTTATCTTTTATTGATAGCAGCTGGACAGTGCCCTCAAAAATATTTTAGAGACATTTAGCACATTGAATGAAGATACCGACTGCTTGCAAGATGGTTAAGATCCAGAAACTTAAAAAAAAAAAAAAGGCATAGGGTGAGACTACAGGAAAGGGAAGCAATATATGCAAAATTGTGAACAGCTAATTTGAGGGCTTGCAGGCTACCCACAAGGCAGTGTGAGAAATTTCTTTTTTTAAAAAGCAAGTACTGTAATCAGAAACTATTTCAACCATATCGTTTAGATTGTACTAAAAAAACCCCAGAAAATAATTGGGTAATAAAAATGTATTTAATAGAAAATAAGTATAACTATAGACAATTCCTTTTCCTAAAAGAAAAATCCAGCTCTTCACAGAAAGGAATACTTAAGAACTCATTAAAGTCTTGCTAAGTAGAGGTAAATATTAAGGGGCAACATTAAAGATTAGGTCTATGAAGCTGTTGCAAGGCCCATCCTGCTCTCTTCCGATTTCTAAAGATGAAAATGGTATTAGAGATCTTGACCGAAAATCTCTAAATATATTCCAAGTATGTGACTATATCATGTAGCCACAGTACAACATAAAACTGTTACTAGATTCACTCCCCCTAGAAAGGGTTAACTATAATCTGAGTGTGAGGAAGGAAGAAGGAGGTTTGAGCTAACAACAACAGAAAGCTACAAAATGGACTGGAAGAAAAAAAGACAGATGTAAAACAATAGGGAGCTGTGGGGAATATACCTATAACACAACTACGGCCTTGCCTTTCCTGGGGGAAGGACTCTGGATAATTACCAAGTCAGCACAAGAGGAAAAGAGCAAGTCCTCCTCAGAGTCTCTTCTCTAAGATTCCCACTTATGTATGCTTTTGGAAATCACCTTCACTCAAAAGAGGAAGATTCACATCCCAATTGGTACAGGTCAAAATAAGGAACTATATAGCTGCTGGAATGGGAAATTTGATCCTGTTATTTTGCACAAGGTATAAGCACGTACCAATTGATAAGAAACTCTCTGTATGTATATGTGTATGTGAGCAGGTATGTGCACATACGTGTATAACAGAGGAAGGAAGAAGCATAAATACTGACAAATGCTCATGGTTCCAACATGTAAGAAGCTTAGCACATCCATTCTTCCTATATGGCTACCGGTGAAGGACAAACAACTCATGCTTTAGGAAGGGCCCTGGGCCTTGATTCCAACGCTGATGCATGAATATTGAATGAGCCAGTCCGAGAGTACAAAAATCAAATCACTAGCGCAAAGTCAACCACATGACAAATACTGAGTAATTCTAATGAAAGAAAGAAAAGTTGAGGCCAGAGGACATATGATATAGGAGTTAAGTAAATAAATATGCAAATAAAAATTAAAAACTGTAACACATATACATGCATTTACATATACATATAAATGGATCCTATGTATTTTTAGTAAATAATCCTTGAGAATACCTCACTGGTAAGATGGAAATCTGAGTATTTATTTTGTGAACATTAGTGGGTTTTTTCAGGAGTACCTATATACATTTCATCAAAATAGGCAATTCTTCTTCTATGTTCCTCTCCCTTGAATGCTTGTGTAGACTTGCTATAGACTTTATAAAAAGAGATGAACCTGTAAATTGTTTCTAGAGATAATTCACAAGACAGCTTTACATTGAAAGATTCAATTAAAAGCAGTGTTGTTCCAAAGTCTGATCTGCTACAGTTGACATGCGGAAAATCTTACATTGAAATTTTTGTTGAGGTAGAAGGTAATCACAAAGATTCAAAAAGACTGACTACAAACGTTGGAACGGATGAAGTGCAGTGTTGGGTCTGGAGGGGGGAAAGGGGAAGAAGTATTTCCGAGATTAAAAAAAAAAAGTGAAACGTCAGTTTGGAGCAGTAGGGGAAAGCAATTTTGGTATTAAAATGAAAAGGAATCGGACACATGTGGATGGAATTTGGCTGCTGACAAACTTCCTTAGAATCCCTTGGAGGATCTGACTAGATTCACAGAAAAAGGTCATTCATAATGGAAGAGAAAGGATGTAGACACTAAATGATTTACACTGGTGAATGAATGAATGATTCAATTACCTGAGGAGGTAGGGTCTTCAGAGAAATCTGGCAACTCTTCAGGGGGATCCCCATAGAATGAGTTGAATTTGTGACTTGACACAGCTGCTAGTACTGCACCCTAAAGCAAAGAGATGAAAAAAATATATATATTTTTAAAAATTTTGTTTTTGTTTTTGGCCATGCTGCGCAGCTTATGGGATCTTAGTTCCCTGACCAGGTATTGAACCCAGGCCCTTGGCAGTGAAAAGTGCCTAGTCCTAACCAATGGACCACTATGGAAGTCCTGAAAAATATATATTGATATTATTAAAAGAAATACAATAAACAACAAGGTCCTACTGAATAGCACAGGGAACTATATTCAATATCCTAAGATAAACCATAATGGAAAAGAATATAAAAAAAGAGAATGTATATATGTATAACTGAATCACTTTGCTGTACAGTAGAAATTAACACATTGTAAATTACCTATACTTCAATAAAAATATTGATAAAAAAGAAATACATAAATACAAAAAAGTTAATTACCAAATATTTATTTAAGAATTATTCAGAAGGTCAAATATATAGGAGATGATAGCTAGAAAAGAGGTGGTTTTAAATAATTTTGGATTCCTTTAGATAGATCACACACGCACATACCAGACTAACACTGTTGGGGATTGTAAAAGTATATGAAACCATTTACATCTTAAACTTAAACATATACTAGACAATGAAATATTCTGCAGTCACTATAAATGATGCTGCAGAAGAGTGTTTACTGAAACGATAAGATGTTTGTGATGAATTACAGAAAAAATGGTTTAAAAAATCTGTAGTAGTATGATCTTATTTTTGAAAAAAAGTTAATAAAGATATAAAAGACCGAATATATACCAAAATGTTAATAGTATTAATTATCCCTGGGTAGTAGGAATGTGAGTCATTTTTCTTTTTTTAAATCTTTTTTTCCTTTCTTTTTGATATTAATAATGACTATGTGTTACTCTTGTACAGTATTCTCACTCAGGCCACCCAGCAGAATCAACTACATGTTGACTCTTCTAAACCACATGCATAGCCTCCCTTGATTCCTAGTTGAGAACCACTGTCATATTGAGTCCATGATATCTCTTAAGAGTATTGGGTAGGAAAATGTTGGGAATTATTGTTTCAGTAACAATAAGAACGATAAAAGTTATTTTGTATGTGTTGAATCACGTGAGTGTTAGGTGTAGGTTAGAATCACGTGAGTGTTAGGTGTAGGTCAGAATATCTAGGTGTGTTCCTGGGCTCTGCCACTTTCCATCTGCATGACCTTACTTGATTTAATCATTTAACCTCGAGGTTTTCTCATTTGTAAAGTGAGGATATTAAAACTGACATAGCTTACCTTACGTGATTGTCAGAAGTCGTAATGTTTATGAAAGTGCTTTGCAAACCATAAAGCATTTTGTAAGTGCAAATTATTACTAACCCTACTAATATGTAGCTAGAACCTGAGTAGAGCCTTTGCTGCTTTAGGAAGAATTGCTCACTTAGGTAGTCTAAGTATCATACCACCCTAGTAGTCTAAGTGTAAAGTAGCTTAAGTCTAAATTTTAAATATTGAACTCTTAGATTTTTCTGAAAAGAAAGATCAATCTTTTGTGTATACAGGTATTTATTAAATATCATTAATAATCACAATAATAAAATTTTTAATAATTACTAATAATTCTAATAACATTATTAATGGAAACATATTTCTACAAGGTTCATTTTTTGGGGGGTGGTTATGTTAGGGATTCTTTCTACAACTATAAACTGAAAAAGAGCAAATATAAGCAGAAAGGGAAGAGCAAAAAGTAGAGAAGTGATCTTGATGATACCATTCCAGGCAACTTTTTAAGATTTCCAATAGCCCAGGGTTAATGCACGAGAGGTTCTTATGCAGAATTTTATGGTCAGCTACCGTGATGAAAAAAATAGTACTGAATGTTGAGTTCTTCTTTCTGTAGTAGAAGTTTATTTCACTTTACATATTATACATGTTCCCTAAAAGCTGGGTGAAAATGGAATTTTTATAGATCAAAGCACATGTTTCCTATACACTGAAACTAAAATTTTAGAGATGCTTTATTTTTATTTCCAAATGAAGTTCAGCTGAGTTTCTTAATATGTTAGTTTTATGTTTCAAGGCCTGTTCTAGTTACCACTATAGTCAAAGATCTAGAAATACTTATACTGGGAAAGCACTATTTAAAAGAGCCCTGAGAGGTAAATTCTTTTGAAACAATAGTAGCAAGTTCCTAATTTATCTTTCTTATGGTTAGCAGTTTTGTTTATTTAGCTCCTAAACTCAGTGACTGCATGTAGTTCAAAAATTCAATGCAAAGCTATTATGTAAAACAGCAAAATGGTTCCAAAACAGTTTATGGATTTATAGAATTTTATTGGGAGTTGGAGAGTCAACCTTCAAGATGATTCATTCTAGGAGACTCATTTTGCAGATGAAGAAATTGAGGTCTAGAGAGGCTTAGTAACCTATTAAGGTTGCTGCCAACTTAGAGATAGAATCAAGAGTAGACACAATGGAGGTCTTCTGACTACTCTCCCCAGTTCAAGGGTTTTTACTGTACTAGGGGTCAAAAATATTTTCCTGTAAAGGGCCAGACAGTGAATATTTTAGGCTTGCAGGGCATATGGTCTCTGTTGTAACTATTCAACTCCGCCATTTAGTGTGAAAGCAGCTATAGACTATATGTACATGAATTTCCATCACTGTGTTCCAATAAAACTTTATATATAAAAATAGAAATATAGATGTATTAATTTGTGAAAGCATAAAGCTCTTATGTGAGTGCTTTGGTCCCCAGATTGTAGTTTGCCAACCCCTCTACTACACTGTTGCTATTGAGAGCCTGTGGATATAACAACATAAAACCAGATCTTATATAAGTAGTTCTTCAAACTTTCCAGTTTATTAAATCCTTCGTAAAGAAGTTTTCTATCTACTTTAGTTTAGAAGATATACTTCAGTATATCTTACTTATACTTCAGTAAGTTTTGAGAGTAAAACATAACAATTTTGAGTTAAGAAGACCATTCACGGGCTTCCCTGGTGGCACAGTGGTTAAGAATCCGCCTGCCAATGCAGGGGACACAGGTGTGATCCCTGGCCTGGAAAGATCCCACTTGCCACGGAGCAGCTAAGCCCGTGTGCCACAACTACTGAGCCTGCGCTCTAGAGCCCGTGCTCTGCAACAAGATAAGCCATGACAATGAGAAGCCTGCACATCGCAACGAAGAGTAGCCCCTGCTTGCCTCAACTAAAGAAAGCCCATGTGCAGCACCAAAGAACCAACACAGCCAAAGATAAAAACAAATAAATAAATAAATTTATTTTTAAAAAAAGACCATTCACGATCTGATTACTAATATTAATGATGCAATTTTCTACTAAGCAAATTAACCTAGAAAGGAGAAGGCAGATTTTAAATTCAAAGAAAAAGAGAACTACAAGTAATTAAGCTCAATCATAATCGTAGTTAATATGTCAGACATCAAAATGGAACACATCCCACTAGATGATTCTGTGTCTCATTTAAGGAAGTGGAAAACAAACAAAGAAAATGGTTAGCTCAGACTTCTGCTAAGTTAAACTACTGTACATGCACTTAGGGAAGCAACAAAGTTATTAAGTAAGGAACAGGAGAGTTGAACACAGATGAATTACTGACTTGAAGACAGAGTGAAAAGCCAATACCCCCTTTCTGGTGCCCCCTAACTGAGCTCAGAAACAAGTACCATGAAGTCTGATAGGCACAAGGGCAGGGAGGTATATTTTTAAAAGTCTAAATACAAAACACACAAGTATGAGATATAGAATACTGGCTTTGCACCCAAGTGGCAAGGTAAAACAATCATTTTGTGATATACTGAGGGGGCAAAACGCATCACAGGGACATACAAGTTCAAGTGTGACTTAAGAATTTGAGAGAGGATCATCTTACTAAGATTCAGAACACAACTCAAAACCCTATAAAGGGTGGAGAATTTGGAGTGGTTGAGGCTGACCAAAAGGCTAGAAAATCATTTCGAGGCAGACATGTTAAAGGATTTAGGTTGACTACATGTAAGAATTGAGTCCTAAATGATAATGAGGTAAGATCATTAATTAAATCAGAACTTCCCATCTCTCTCCATATAGTCACAACCAAAGTTATCATTCAGTTTAGTCAGCATAGCCAATATGTATTTGATACTTAAGCATAATCTAAACAAAAGTCTAAAAGCTAGAGTTGCAAAATTAAGTCGGGGCATATGATTAAAGGGAGCTGTGCTACCTTCTCTGAAGAAGATTAAAAATGAGACTTGTTAGTGTAGTAGATATGGCTATATTTCAGAGCAATTGCATGGAATAGATATCTTAGGAATCCTTTTGGGACTGTGTAAAAGTATTTCATAAAGATGGTCTTTTAATGTATATAATAACTTTCAAAAGCTAGACTGTCTAACTTTGGGAGTAATAAACTATATTTCAGAATCAGCAACTAATAGAATTGCTTTATAAAATATAAGGTCAAACTCACGTCAATTATTATTTATGTAACTGTTCATACCAGAATAACTGTTTTCAGGTTTAGAATCCAAGGTGCCTTTTGGATACCAGATTTACTGCTCTGAGGAGCTGGAGCCTGCAACCCCCTCTGCTAATTTACTGTTCTCTTCTGCAATTAGAGGATTCTGGGTAAGTGCTGGTTTTCATTAGGGCACAAAGGTCCTCGATAAATCTTTAAGTTAGCTCTTGATGAATTGATAGAAGGGCGGAAGATTGACAAAAGGCAGATAATTAAAGTTTCTTGGTTGACCTCTCAAAAGGTGCCGCTTAGGTGTAGCATTATTCTTGCAGATAGCAGTGCTGTACAACAGAACTTTCCGTGGTGACAGAAATGTTCTATACCTGTACTGCCCAATACTGTAGCCACCGGCCACATGTGGTACTGAGCACTTGAAATGCGGCTAGTGCAACCGAGAAATCAAATTTAAAATTTTATTTAATATTAATTAAAAATTATGTAGCCACATATGTCTAGTGGCTATTGTATTGGATAGTGAGTACCGGAAAACGGCATTCCTAAACAAATTTTTTCTAGTTCTACAAACTGCAGGAACCCAAGAGACCGACTGGTAAGTCAGAGAAGTAATGCAGGCTATATTTTTGCAATTTGCAAAATCAATAAAGGAAAATTATAGGAAGTTATCAGAAATCTCCCTCACTTTCTGTATATACAAGGAATAAATGGTTTTATCCTCTAAATTGAATTACATGGATTCAACTCACCCTTTCCTGAAGTGATTGCAATAAACTAACCCAAATACAGAATATTGCTTCTATTTGTACAGAATATCTTTGACATACTTCACTATAGGGAAATTTGCTTTCTAATTCATGAAGCAAAGGGAATGATTTCTAGAACAGGTTTCCTGCTGAGCCTCTTCTCTAGACAAGCTCAGACACCCACAGCCCCTTTCCCCACCTCGCCCCCTTGCACAGTAACTCCTTCATGTAAATGGCACCCAGAGTTAGAGTACAGATATGCCTCCTTAAGAGAAACATACCCATAGAGCACAGATTTTCCAGACAGTCTGGATCACACAGTCTGTCCCATGCATCCTAATATTCAGTCTGAGAAAATATAATCCTCATATCTAGTCCTGTACCCAGGACTATGTAGTTTATATAAGAAGTATTATTTCTAGAGGATGTAAAAAAACTGAAGTATTAAAATTCTAGATCTCAGTATGAAATAAAAGGAGGGGAAAAATTCAACATATGAAATGTCTGATAACCAAAATGGTGAAAAGAAATTTTCCATCATCATTCACACGTGTAAAATAAAATAATGAAAGAAAGAAAGGAAAATAAAAAGAAATGTGTGACAATTCAAATCACATGTAGGGTTCTATAAACTTTAAAAACCGACAGTTTGAAAGATAGTCTGAAAAATGATGTCAATGCTTTATACTTGTCCAAATAATTTTCTCATTAGGGATTTGTTGTGTCCTGTAGCTTGTTGAATAGGTTAAATGCCAAAATGAATGTATGAATATGCAAAGGAACAATTTCTGATTGCTGAGTACTGACACTATTATAACTAATAATGCGTAATAGTCTTGAAATTTCAGTAGAGTAAAATGAATAATGTTTTATGTTCTGGCATAAAATAGTTTCACAAAACTTTCAGAATGGGAAAAAGGTTCAACTGCACAAATAATAAACTCACTACCAAAAATACATTAAAATTTATAAACAGCTTATAAGCCTTTTGGAAGGTAAGTTATTCATAGAGATCAAAAATCTTAAATACACGTATACACTCTGATGCCAACAATTCCAGTAGCAAGGAACTTACCCTAAGAATATAATCAGAGGTGTACAAAGATTAGTGAAAATAGAGTCAATGCAATAGTATTTATGGTTGTGGAAAACTGGAAGCAATGTCCATGTCCAACAGCTGGTTAATTAAATTATGATACATACATATGATGGAATTTTGTAGACCAATTACAAGTTTGTGCTTTAGAGTAATGACTCTCAATAAGGTAAACTTATCAGAATCACCCATGGGGCTTTTTCAATAAACGCATGCCCCTCCAGCCTCCTGCATGCCTGGGGCTGAGTGGGGGAGGGACGGGTGGTATCTTGGCTGAGCTGACTAGTGTGGTGAGCTACTGTTACTAGGCAAATGTGTCATGTCCTTCAAGTGTGCCAAAGTGAAAGCCAGTATTTAAGAAGACTATTTTGTCATATGATTTTAAAAAAAAGTAGGTTATGTGGAATTCACATAACATAAAACTAACCATTTTAAAGTGTACAATTCAGTGCTAATAAGTACATTCACAATGTTATGCGGCCACCACTTCTGTCTAGATCCAAAACATCCTCATCACAACCCCAAAAGTCCCTGTACCCATTAAGCAGTCACTACCCAGTGCCTGGCAATCACCAGTTTGCTTTTTGTCTCTATGGACTTACACACATAAATACCTATTCGAGATATTGCAAATAAATGGAACCATCCAATATGTGGCCGTTTATGTCTTTTACTACATGTCAATATCCAATTGTCCCAGCACCATTTGTCGAAGAGACTATTCCTTCCCCATTGAATTGCTTTGGCGTTTTGGTTGAAAATCAACTGACCATAAATATAAGAGTTTATTCCTGAACTCTTGATTCTCTTCACCAATCTACACGTCTAACCCTATACCGTACCAGTACCACAGATACTATAGCTTTATAGTAAGTGTTGGAAAATATAAGTCCTCCAGCTTTGTTCTTTTTCAACAGATTGTTTTGACTATTCTTGGTCCTCTGCATTTCCATGTAAATTTAGGATCAGTTTGTCAATTTCTGCTAAAACTTTGATAGGGATTGTGTTCAACCTACAGACCAATTTGGGAAGAATTGCCATCTTAACAATATTGAATCTTCCAATCCACAAATATTAAATATCTCTCCATTTATTTAGATCTTCTTTTAATTTCTCTCAGCAATATTAGTTTACAAGTCTTAAAATTCTTTTGTTAAATTTATTCTTAAGTGTTTCATTCTTTTTGATGCTATTGTGAATGGAATTATTTAATTTCATTTTAAGATTGTTCATTGCTCATATATAGAAATACAACTCAATTTTATATACTGATCTTGTATCTTGCAACCTTGCTGAACTTATTATTTCTAATAGATATATCTGCAGATTCCTAAGGATTTTCTTTATACAAAATCATGTCATCTGTAAACAAAGACAACTTTACTTTCTTTCCAATCTGGATGCCCCCCCCCTTTTTTTTTTGCCTGACTGTACTAGAGCCTGAGAATCTGTATTTTTAATAAGTTCCCAGGTGATGCTGATGCTGATGGTCTGGGGATCACACTTGGAGAGCCACTGCTCTAAAGAATGTATATCACAGGATGGATATGACACTAGAGGAAAGATACTAGAGTCACTAGAAGGGGAATGACTATTACAATATATCACAGGTATAAGATCCTTTCTTTCTAGAAACTGTGAAGGAAAATATGATCAAAATGGTCAGAAAAGTCTAAGCATCATTACTTTGGAAGAAATACATAAATAGAGATTATTCAGCGACATTTTTGGTGTTCTGTAATTTTTTGAAAGCCTTTAAAAATCTCAAAAATGTAAATGTGTTACTGGGGAAAAGCTAAAATGGTATAGAGCATCCATTTAGGAATTACAGTTGTTAATAGAGACCAAATCAAAGGTATTAAATATTAAAATAATAATAAAACAATAACAATAAAATGTTAATAGAAAATAATATCTATGGAGCACGTATGACTGCTAGGTACTATTCTAACTGCTATATTAATTCATTAAATCCTTCCAACCCTATGAGTTAGCTATTATTATTATCCCCATTTCATAGACAAGGAAATTGAGGCACACAAAATTTAAATAACTCGTTCAAGGTTACACAGCTAGTGCAGAGTCAGAATTCACCTAAGGAGATGTAGCTATAGAGGTCACTCTTTCCCATAACACTGTACTCATTCACTTTCTTCTTGCCACTGACAATAAAAATTTCCTACCTCTGACTTAGTAATAAAATCA
This sequence comes from Kogia breviceps, assembly GCF_026419965.1. NCBI lineage: Eukaryota > Metazoa > Chordata > Mammalia > Artiodactyla > Physeteridae > Kogia > Kogia breviceps. The sequence continues at coordinate 98,437,963 of NC_081330.1, read as the reverse complement.
ATTTTCTACTGCTTTGTGGGAACTTCAAAGGGAATCATAATAATTAGGGTGTTTCCCACCATTTGATGGGCTTAAAAACAGTGTCTAGATAGAAGGATGGGTAGGTACCTAGCTGTTCATTTGTGAAAATAAATTGTGTGGTGGGCTCTGAAAGCCAGGGAAGTTGCAATCTCTGTTCTAGAAGCTCACAGAAATGGCAGAATGAGAATCAGTTTCTTGAAGAGAGTAGGTATAACAAGCTTTAACCAGGGTGGCTGAATACACAAAGGAATACAGCCTTACCAGAAGCTGAAAAAAACCTCAATGATAACCCTGCTGATGCTCCTAATTCTAGGTTGTTTGGTGGGTCTTAAATTTTAAAGAGGCTTGCAAAGGGATGTGGTAAATTCACATGACCCCTCTCTGCTGTGACAGCTTGCTCCTGTCCAAATGAATCTTAGTCACCACTTTGGCTATTTTAGGCCCAAGTCTGATACAGTGGCACTGGGAGAAATACAGCATGTGTTTCTTGTGAGGGGGCAAGCCTGAGCCCTACAGTAAACGGCCTTTATTTGGGCAATGAAAGGCTCAATCCCAGACAGGGTAATGTCACACAGGCCAAAGCAACAATAGAGTTAAAAAGACTTTAGGGAAGAACTGAGAAAGAAGTATAATTAATAGCTTCTTTGGGAAAGAAATTAACTTCAGAAACGGCTAACCATTCGCTTTGGATAAGATTTTTTTTTTTTCTTTTGTAGGCCATACTTGTTCAGGTGTATAGCAAAGCAAAAAACCAAAAGCCTTGGGAAACTTCTTTGGGCACCATCTCAATAATGGCATGTCATTAATAATTATTGTTTTGCCGAGGATTTTTAAATAGAGAAGAGACAGTTTGTACCCCTGACTGCAAAAACAACCAGGAAAAAGGCTTAACTGGGAATAATCATCACCAACAGTGACATGTTAGAATTTCCCTTGCTCTACAGTTGCACTCTCCAATAGAACTTTTTGTAATGATGGAAATGTCCTATATCTGCTCTGTCCAATATGGCAGCCACTAGCCACATATGGTTGCTGAACGCTTGGAATGTGCTAATGTGACTGAGGAACTGACCTTTTTTTTAAAAAAAAAAATTTATTTATTTATTTATTTATTTATTGGGCTATATTGGGTCTTCGTTGCTGGCGGGCTTTCTCTAGTTGCGGTGAGCAGGGGCTACTCTTCGTTGCGGTGCGCAGGCTTCTCTTTGTGGTGGCTTCTCGTTGAGGAGCACAGGCTCTAGGCACGTGGGCTTCAGTAGTTGTGGCAAGAGGGCTCAGCAGTTGTGGCTTGCAGGCTCAGCAGCTGTGGCTCGTGGGCCCTAGAGCGCAGGCTCAGTAGTTGTGGCTCACGGGCCTAGCTGCTCCGCGGCATGTGGGATCTTCCCGGACCAGGGCTCGAACCTGTGTCCCCTGCATTGGCAGGCAGATTCTCAACCACTGCACCACCAGGGAAGTCCCGGAACTGACCTTTTAATTTTATTTAATTTTAGTTAATTTAGATTTAAAATGCTACATGTGGCTAATGGCTAATACGTTGGCCAGTTCAGCTCCATATGATAATACTGTAGCCTACATAGTTTCCTGAAAATTCATATAAATGTTCTTATAAATCTAGAGGTGAATACAATTATTCACATATTTCAGGAGTCAAATAACAATGAATTAATAATATTATTGCAACTTATGACATATCTGAAAATACTTATGAAGAGAAGTTTTATAGTTGGCAGGAGTCACATGGCTAAGGAGGATTCGTCTATCTAATCAACCACTTAGCGGACAGAGCCAAGTTTTTTAATAGTAATTAAAGTAAGTCAAATATAAGTTAATTTTAAGACCATAATATAATAGTTTCCTCTGTTGGGGGAAGGAGGGAAATGCTGTCCCATAAGATTTTTGCCCAGTGCTGAAAGATTCCATTATTTTATTCTGGGTCTTTTTCAAAAACCTCAAAAACCTTTTAAAGTCAAATGGGCCCTCCATATGAAGTAAATACTGTGTTTGTTTTGTTTGTTTTTGGTGGGGTGGAGGATAGGGAGCATGGTAAACGGGAGAAAGGTACCCTAGGAAGAATAAAGAAAAAGTGAGAAAAGCGATTTGAAAATATTTTCTAGTAGACCAAGGTAGTGGGGATTTTTTACTGCTTTGTGATGGCTGTTCAACCCTAGTTCCAATTCTAATTTGGTATTATTCCCATTGAACTAAACTCACATTTTCTGACAAAATATTTAAGTTTGAGAAAGCATGGCCTAGATTAAAATTCAACAATAATGGACAATAATAGCAAATTACCCTTTTTAAAGTAATTATATCTCTGCTATGAATTTTATATAACATAAATCTAAAATATGATTAATCTTCCATTTATTATAACTTGTTTGGATTTGTACTTAGATATTACCTTAAATGACTTAAAAAACCAAAATCTTATTGAAATAATGGTAACTTTCAGAAGTAAGAATTTAGCTGTAAGAAAGCAACAGCCAATACCAGGATAATATTTATGGGTACTGAAACAGAATAAAAACATTATCATCAACTGCCTCTATCTGGCTTTTTGATGATTTCTTTAATTTACCTTTAGTTTCCTCCTTGCATTAAATTTCCTCAGTTGTTCTACTGTTTCTGGAAGATGAATCTTGTAGGCATAACGATCCCGCTCCTATAAAAGATGAAAGATAATGAACACACATAACTGTTTAAAAGAGTGAAGGAGCTTAATCTAAACAAACAGTAAGCCCAAATTGGATATGGAGGTCAAAACTGATAGTAAAATATTATTTCATTTTCAGCAATAACAAAGGGCTAAAACAACGGTCCATGTAATTTTCAGATATATGGCTATGTGGCTAAAACAATTAATCATAATTACTATGAAGGTATGAAGTTACCTTCGATACAATCTTGTCAGGTAAAATGAGCCTTTAAAACATTAACTCCACAACTAATTTCAGCATTCTGAGTTGTCAGGAATAACTGGATTTTTAAAAAGTCACAGTATCTTCAAACTAGGACAAACTTTTCAAGGCCATCTAATTCAACCACTTCCCAATGTGGGATCCCCTGCAATCCCTGATGGATGATCATTCTGTTTGACCTCATACTACAGATTACTTTATGGCAGCCCACTACAATTTTAAGAAAGTGAAAAAATTCTTACTCAGCCTGGTCCCACATCTGGCTTGTATGGACTAGCTCTTCTCCTTGGGGATCATAGAGCAAACATACTACCTCTTCCATATAATACCCCTTTAGTAGTTAAGAGGGGGATCATGCTTCCACTAAATCTATTCCTCTCTGTGATAACATCTCCAGTTGCCTCAACTTCTCATGTATATTTCAATCTGCGTTTCATTCTCCTTGCCTCCCTCTTTGATTCTAGTCTAATTGTCAGTGTATCTGGAAGATTTTATGCTACAAGTATTTATTTTAGAAATATTTCTTGAGTGCCTACTATATGCCAGGCATTGTTCTATGCTCTTGGGATTAACAAGTAAACAAAACCAGCAAAGATTCTGGCGCTCATGTAGCTCATATTTCAGTGGGAGAAGATAAGAAAATACGAAAAAAAGGTAAATTATAGGGTATGTTAAGAGTGCTATGGAATAAAGCAAAAAGTAAGGCAGGGTAAAGGTACATTGCAATTTAAAATAGGATGGTCAAAGTAGGCTCAACTGAGAAAGTGATATCCCAAAGAGGTGAGAGAGTGGGTCTAGGCAGATAGAACAACTAATGCAAAGGCCTTTCAAAGGAGAGAGTGTACCTGAAATTTTCAATAAATAGCAAGGAGACCCGTGTGTGGAGTAAATAGTAGATCAGATTAGAGAAGTGGCAAGGCTGGTGGAGGGCATAAAAGGCCTTTGGCTTTTATTCTGAGTGGGAGATGGAGCAACTGGGGGGTTTTTGAGCTGGAGTGACGTGATCTGACAAGTTTAGGGGAACACTCCGGTTGTTGTGTTGAGAATAGATTGGAAGGGGGCGAGGGTTTAAAAAAAAAGGCAGGGAGACCAGTTAGGAGGTTATGGTAGTAATCCAGGGGAGAGATGATGGTAGATGAAACCAGATGGAAACAATAAAAAGGGTGAAAGGGAGATAGACTCTGAATGTAATTTGTTTTGTTTTCCCGAAAACGTTTTACTGAGGTATAATTAGCATACAATTAACTGCACATGTACGATGGGATAAGTTTTGACATATGTATATAAACATAAAACCATCACCACAATCATAATGAACATATCCATCACTCTCAAAAGCTTCCTTGTGTCTCTGTCATCCCCTTCCCCATCCCCAGGCAATCACTGATCTACTCTCCATTACTTGAGATTAGTTTGCATTTTCTAGAATTTTATATACATGGAATAATACAGTACATGTTAATTATTGTCCAACTTCATTCACTCAGCCTAAATATTTTAACTTCACCCATGTTGTTGCATGTACCAATAGTTCATTCCTTTCTATTGCTGAGGGGTATTCCATTGTATAGATGTACCATAAACTTGTTTATTCATTCACCTGTTGATGGATCCTGGGTTGTTTCCAATTTTTGCCTAGTATGTATAAGGATGCTGTGAACATTAATGTACAAGTCTCTGTATGGATATATATTTCATTTCTCTTAGGTAAATACTTAGGAGTAGAATGGCTGGGTCATTTTACAAGAGTATGTTTAACTTTTTAAGAAACTGCCCAACAGTTTCCCAAAGTGGTGTACCATTTTACATTCCCATATTATTGTATAAGTTCCAGTTGTTCAACATCTGCACCAACACTTGGTGTGTTTAGTCTTTTTGATTCTAGCCATTCCGATATATGTGTGTATAGGTATTTCGTTGTGGTGTTAATTTGTATTTCTCTAATGACTAATGATGCTGACCATCTTTGCATGTATTTATTTGCCATCTGGATACCATATAATATTTTCAAATTAAGTCCAAGATCACATTATTATTATTTTGTAACTAAAATTTCTCTTTGTATGTGAACTACTTCTAAAATCAAATGTTTTGGTATCATGTACTTACAAAATTGACTTTTGAATTTAAGTAGGATTTTACAGTCAGTCCTGTCAATGCTTCACCTTATTATCAGTGAAAATTCCTAAGGAATGAATACAAACACTTGAAAATTTATTTTCTGTATTAAAGACTAATAGTAACTAGAGTTCCCTGGAGAGCAAACTGATAATCTTGAGTACACATACAACACTCAAATGTCAAAATGATTCCAATTTTTATTTCTGCTAGATTCCATGTGCTAAACATCTTAGAAATAATTTCATTATCTTTAGGGGCTTAACATCCTTTTCCTGCACTGAGCCAAAATAGGTTCACCAATACAGAAGACATAAGAATTTATCAAATAATTAACTAGCAGAGAGAAGGATAAAATTACTATTTTAGAACAAGCAATGGAATCTTTTCATGGATTTCTGTTATTGCTTGTAGATTACAAATTTTAATTGTGTTAGGTCTGGTGATATTTAATTAACGTATACTGAAGAACAAACATCAAAATGGGTTTTACATTATTTTTTGAATAAGAATTATTTTGTATCATGATAGAAGACAGGGGAAGAAAAAACCCAGGGAAGGTTTTATAAACAACAAGAAGAAAAAAAACGAACAAAAAGGTACCGCATGGTATAGTAGGAAGACAACGGCCTTGGAGTTGAAAGACTTGTTCAAATTCTGGATCATTTAGGTCTAGCTGTATGACCTTACATTCTCTCAGTATCAGTTGTGCCTTTTTGCAAACTAATCTTACAGGATTGTTATTAAGATTAAATGAGATGCTGTATAGGTACATGTTTGGTTTCCCTGAGTTTTAATAATCACTTTTATTAGTCAAGACATGGAAATCTCTGACATAAAGAAGTTTGGGAGCTTTTTTTTTTTTTTTTTTTTTTTAGGAGCTTTTTAAAGTGTGTGTGTGAGAACAAATAGTTTACTAAATAATCTTGGCTATTTTCTAACTGAAAACATGTTCCTATTACATAAGAAAAATGGTAAAAATAGAACAGTGAGAATTAGAGGAACAAATCTGTAACCCATTTTTAATTTTTAAAACTTTGTTTATTTCCAAAAAAGGTGAACCTAGTTACAGCATGTTTTTGAATAGAGAGTCTAAGGCTGCTATGTCCAGTACAGTAGCCACTAGGTAAGATATATTTATATATTTATATAATTTAAATATAATGATAAATATTTAAATATAATTAAATATTCAGTTGTACTAGCTACATTCAAGCGCTTAACAGCCAACATGTGGCTAGTGTCTATAACATTGGACAGTGCAGATATAAACACTGCCCTCATGGCAGAAAATTCTTATTGGACAGAGCTAGTAGGGGGTCTTTCCTTATTACTACTACTGAACTGAGGCTAAAATCTAACTAAATTTCACTTAAAATGAAATTGTTCAACATTTTAGGCATATGTAACAGAAAAAATTTCCACTGCTTTTTAAGAAAAAGGGGGGTTTCATTCCCTTTCTCAAGCCCTTTGTAGTCTTTGCAGATAGTAGAACTGAGATCAAGTCTGGCTGATGCCGTGTGTGTGTGTGTGTGTGTGTGTGTGTGTGTGTGTGTGTGTGTGTGTGTGTGTGTGTGTGTGTGTGTGTGTATGAGAGAGAGAGAGAGAGAGAGAGAGAGAGAAAGAGAGAGAGGGAGGGAGGGAGGGAGTGGGAGAGAGAGAGACAGGGCCTGGGGAAAGCGGCTTTAAAGATACATGTCATGTCTGGATTCTAGAGCCAGAAACAGACATTGGAGCTGATTTTTAAAGCACTCCCCAATCCACAGAATAAACTCTTCTTTTTCCAAAGTCTACTTTTTTAGTTAAGAGTTCTTGATAACAAGGAAATTAATGACTCAAAAGTGAAAGCAGCTAACAGAAGATTGAAAGCTTGAGAAAAGAAGTCCGACAGCGGAGGGACCCTAGGACTCAGAGGTGTGATCCTGTGGTGATATATCTGGGGTGTTTTTTTTTGGCCTCCTAACATATCCTCACCTGGGTGTGAGAGCAGCCCACAACCTGGAAACTCCCAGGGGAGTGCAGACAAAATGACCCCCAAGAAAAGCCTCCTCTCTTTAGCCAAAGGACTGAGAAGAGGTTGGCTCTGCAGGACAGAACCCTTTTGACTTCACCCACTCCATTCCAGGGGATCACCATGAAAGAAGCCAAGTTCCTCCCCCTCAGAACACTTTCCACCAAACCAGCCCTGCTGAAGCAAAGAAGAGCAAAGAGGTGGCACCCCACCCCTAGAGAACAGGGGCAGGATTACAAAGAGGAGGTAGCTGGGGAAGGAGGGGCTTTGGCACATCCTTAGTATACCCATGTGTAAAACCAATGACAACCAACAGAGCAAGAACTTTGAGACTAAACTATGGATTATGAAGTACCTCCCAGGTTCCAAATGAGCCTCTGGGTAGCATACAAGTGGGACAGACTAGATGAGTATTGCAAAGGCATTGAAAATGAAATTGGCATTTGAATCACAGCCCATAGAAGTGGACTAGGACATGTGTTCTGAATCTAATTGGGTTAACTGCCTACCAAAATAGAAGATTTAAATAAGAATCATAGTCTTATAACATAATAATACTAAAAATGTGCAGCACAATATCCAGAAGTACTCTTCATACTAAGAACCAAGAAAATCTCAACTAAATTAAATTTAAATTTTGAAAGTTTAAAATAAATCACTTCCACTCCACATGTTTAACCCTTCTACAGCCTCCCTAATTCTGAATATCCTGAATCACTCAACTGAGCCTCATCAATTTTCCTTCCTTAATCACTCTTGGTCTGGGTATTTCTTTCCCACTCCCACTTTTACTCCCTGCTCCAGGCCCCTGTCGCTTCCTAACTGGACAGCCCAGCTTCTGTAGGATCTCTTTGCCTCTACTGCTTGTATCTCGACAGGCAACCCACCTGTGCACAGCGTCCACAGGAATTATATGAGCATACCGCTTGCCCTGTATCATTGCTCAAAAGCTTGCAGTAGCTTTTAACTCTCTATACCCTAATATCTAAAGTACTTAATTTGGCATTCTAGATATATTCTTCCCTCAAACCAAAATTTCAGGCTACTACTACTGCAACCCTTCAAATAGCTGACTTTTGTATTATGCCAGTGTTCCCTGACCCCATCCCTGAATGCCCTGAACACTTATAATGTTTTGCCTGTGCTCCTCTGTACCTCCCACATGGGCCCCCTTCAGTCCTACTAACACGTTACGTGCAGCCCTCTCTGGAGCGCTGGTCTACAGTGACCTCTCATGCCCCCCATTAGTCTTCCTGGGCTCATACTTCTGTATTCTTGTGAGGTGCTTCTCATGTGTGACTTCTTTGAGGTTATCTTTATGTTTCTTTATGTTATATTAACAGCATTTGAAAATTCATTTCACGGGCTGACTATGCCTTTCTCTCTCTAATAGGTTGGGAAGTTTAGTGCATAGCAGACTGTGAACTCTTTCTAGTGAACACCTCTTCTGCTCACCATTCACTAAGGTGAAGTGGAGAGACAGATAAGGACACAGTCAAAAATTTTTTTTTAATAAAATTATGCTTAAATTATGATTCCTGATATTTTCTAAGCAGATGAAATCACAAGATTAAAAAAAAAGTCTTTTAAGGTACCTCATACCAGAAAACAAGTAAATAATAACAACCTCAAAGCATTATAAAAATGAGATGGGGGCTTCCCTGGTGGTGCAGTGGTTGAGAATTTGCCTGCCAATGCAGGGGACACGGGTTCGAGCCCTGGTCTGGGAAGATCCCACATGCCGCGGAGCAACAAAGCCCGTGAGCCACAACTACTGAGCCTGTGCATCTGGAGCCTGTGCTCCGCAACAAGAGAGGCCGCGACAGTGAGAGGCCCGCGCACCGCGATGAAGAGTGGCCCCAGCTCGCCACAACTAGAGAAAGCCCTTGCACAGAAACGAAGACCCAACACAGCCAAGAATAAATAAATAAATAATTTTTTAAAAAAATGAGACAAAAGAAAAAAATAATATTTTTCTGGATTAAACAGTCCTACCTGAAACTAACAGTAATGTGATATGAATTCAGAAAAATGTCTATAGCAACGATGAAGTACTTGATTCACTGTCCCTTGTGCACACTAGATGCTGAATATACATTTAATTGGTGTTGATTGATTTTTCCAAAATTCAAATTGATTAGCCTAATATAAATACCCTTTTCATCTTTATTATAGTCAATATACTTGGAGTCTATATATATTAAAGCTACAAAGGGTGTGAAAAGAGCTCAGTCATTTATAAGAAAATTACAATCTTATTTGGACTTACTTTTGTTGGAATGAATATTTATAGCAAACAGCACTAATTTAGATAAAAGTGTTAAATACGTATAATTTAACAACCACAAGACATTCACATATTAATTGGTCTATTTACTCAAATTCCCTTTTGAGATGGTATGATTGAACAGGACTTTTTTTTGTAGCTTGCCAAAGAAATAATAATTTTTTTTGGACATAAAAACAACGGTATCATGCCTTTGGGTACTCTTCATTACAAGGACTTTCATCATTTTATTTCTCTACATTGCAGTTATTCAGGAGCTTTTCATATTTAAACCATAGCTTAAATTTTAGCCATTGCTAAATTACCACCACTTATATGTACATAAATGATTCAAAAGTATACATGGAAAAGTACTGAAATATAAGCCTGTTCTCATCAGCTAGATAATATTCTCATTGAATTCTTCCATCTTCAGATAACACACTGCAGTGAAGGTAAACTATGGTTCAGACATGGCATGTGACGCTAAGCTCAAACAGTCTCCTGGAATTTTTTCATTTAAGTTACAGACACTTTCTGTCTTTTGTCTTTCTGGTGCCAGAAATCTATTGTGTATTAAGCTCAGATTATTTGGAAAACGAACTATAATCATTGCAGGGATAAGGGTTTCCAAAAATAAATGTTATTAGTCAAGATATGCAAGATAATGAAAGCCAAATTTTCTAAAGGATCTTAAAAATGACTAATATGGCTGCTATTTTCACTGTTATTTGGCATTTAAATTAGCTTCAAACAAACAAAAGATCCCCATTATGAGAAACTGAGGCAAAGGAAAAATAGGAGTTCCCTCAAATGGTTTATTTCTGGGAGAAAATAAGTACAAGAAAGTATCTCAGAACTGTTTACTCTTTCCAGGAATAGCTACGACTGGGGAAATTCAAGTCAAGAATAACTAGAACCAAGTATCAGAGGGTTGAATGCAGATGTGAGAAGTAATATTCTTAAGGAGAATCAAGATCCACTGGAATCTCAACATTGTTTGATAATATTATTATTCCTTGTCATCGCTGTTAAGATACATTATTAATCTATGTTTAAATATACATTATTATTTTGCATAATTTCTGGGTAGGTAATATGGTATAGTAGTATGAACATTTATTTATTCATTCACTCATTAGATCATTAACTAATATTTATAAGCACCTACTACATGTCAGACACTTTCAAAGGTTCTATACAGAAGTGAAACAACCGCGAAAAATTCCCACTCTTATGCAGCTTGTATTTTATGGGAGTAGAAAGATAAACAAATAAGTAAAATATAAGTATGTCTCATGGTGACCAACACTATGGAAAAAACTAAGGCAGGGAAGGGGGATAGGGAATACTGGTGGCAGGGAACATTCCTTCTCTCAAATTTTAAATTGGGTGGTTAGGGAACATCTTACTAAGAAGCTGATGTCTAAGCAAAGACCTGAAGATGGTGAGGGAATAAGTCATGAGGATACCTTGGGGAAGAGTATTCTAGGGAAAGGGCACGACTAACACAGAGGCATTGAGGCAAGTATGGGCCTGCTGAGGAACAGCAAGGAGGCCAAAGTGAGGGAACAAAGTGAGAAGAGGAGAGTAGTAAGGGGTGAAATCAGAGAGGTATTGGAGAGCAAAACTGTAAACTAAATTAAGAATGCCTCAGAGGACAAGGCCTAGCCTAAAGTTATAAATTCAGGGTGTACAGATAGCATTTAAAGCCATTAAAACTAGATGAGGTTTCCAAGGGTCTGAGTGTAGATAGAAGGAGGAGGGGCTGTGGCACCCCACTGTGAAGACCTGGTGGGGGGAGATGAGAAAGAATCAGCACCATCTGAAAAGGAGCAGCCAGAGAGGTAGAAGGGAAACCAGGAGAGTGAGGTGTCCTGAAGCCAAGGGAGGACAGTGTTTTGGAAGGATGGATGTCAAATGTTGCTGATATGCCAAGAGGGAGAAACCTGATATTTGGCCACTAGGCTCAGCAATGTGAAGGTCAGCAGTGACTTGACAAGAGCTATTTTAGTGGAGCTGGTAGGATTGCAAACCTGACTAGGGTGGGTTCAAGACAAAAAGATGGGAGAAACAGGAGAAAGTGAGTAGAGATAAATTTTTCTAGGAGTTTTGCTGTCAAGGAGAGCAGAGAATAGGGGTAGAAGCTGGAGGGGGTGAAGATCCTGGGGGTCAGGAGAAGACATATGTGTGTGTGTGTGTGTGTGTGTGTGTGTGTACGTGTGCATGTGTGTGTAATAAAAATAAACTGTAGCTTGTTAGATCCAACAGAGATAGGAAGTTGATGATGCAGGTAAGCGGACAAATGTGAGAGTGGTTACCTTGAGTAAGTGAACTGGATAGGATCTTGCGTACAAAGGAAGGGGTTGTGGCAGGCTGAATTAAAATCCTGGTTCCACCACTGACAACTTTTGTGACTTGGGACACGATTCTTAACCTCTCTGAGGCTTAGTTTTCTCACATGTAAAGTGAGAATTTCCTGGAACTGTTGAGCAGTGTAATGTCTTCATCAAATAGTACTCTCTCATTGAGGTCCCAAGTTACACCTTTAATACTTCATCAGCAGGATGGGATATAAAAAGAACTTTTAAAATCTGCCTTTTTCCTAAGACGATAAACCCATATCTAGTATCTACTGAAGTAAAAATAATGCTATGAAGTATACATTCACACTCAAAATAATGATAATCACTTTTTATATTTATTTATTTATTTATTTATTATTTTTTTGTGGTACGCGGGCCTCTCACTGTTGTGGCCTCTCCCGTTGCGGAGCACAGGCTCCAGACGCGCAGGCTCAGCGGCCATGGCTCACGGGCCCAGCCGCTCCACGGCACGTGGGATCTTCCTGGACCGGGGCACGAACCTGTGGCCCCTGCATTGGCAGGTGGACTCTCAACCACTGCGCCACCAGGGAAGCCCGATAATCACTCTTTAATTATCACACAGTTGAGTGCTATTTCCGTTGTTCATGTTGCACATCTTTGGAACATGTGTTGGTAGAGAACAAATAGGCCTTCCTCCCTGATGGATTCTGCCTTAATCTGCTTTTGTACCCTCTTGTGATGAGAGCTGAATGTCATTCGAATGGTACATCCTCTTAGATGTTTACAGAGGATGTACAGAAACAGCAAATAAGATGAACAAAACTGTAACCATAAATGCTCAGAAAGAAAAAAGGGTGGAAAGGGGCACCTTACAGAGTAATGCATTCCTGTCACTGTAACTGTTTAAACAAAGTGTAGATGGCCACCTATGAGCTGATGTACCTTAAGCCATGGGTGATTCAGTGCTTCATAAACAGTGATCCTTTCAGCAGGATCCAGCATCAGCATGCGGCGTACTAGGTCTTTGGCACTTTCAGAGATATGGCTCCACTGCCTTGGATTCATCTGAAGAGGGGGAAAGGAAAATTACACAGTTATGTCCAGCGAGAAGTTAACATTCTCTGTTATATAATATTCCTATGCTCTTTCAACGTGAATAAAATTCTTGGAGCAGGGTGGAGAAATCGGATTCTAAAGGCTTGCTTTCTAAGGAAGAAGAGGACAGATGCAATTCTTTTTCTGTTGTTGTTGTTGAATACATGAGAATTTGCAGCAGTAAATATTCATCATACATGTTCTTATGGTTATATATGTAATAATATTTTTAATAATTGAAGAATAGAATGTTCATGATTCCAGGTTCTACCTCAGCTAAAATAAAGAGTCTAGAATGTAGACTCTAAAAAGGTTAGAATACTTTTATCCAGAAAGGACTAAAATAAAATTTAAAAATTTTAAAGTTTGAAGAAATATTTTTAATATTTTGCTTTTAAAACTTGGAATTAGCAGTAATTGTGAAGCTATGCAAAGTAACTTTTATTAATAGGAGACTTTGGTCACTGTATGTCATTTTCAGCATTTAGAAAAATTATACTATTACTAAAGGCCCTACAAAAAAACCCCAATTCATTTGTATATTGTTCTTAAAGAAGTGACTTTTCTTTCTCTTTTAGAGATGAGACAACTAAGCCACAAGGTAAATTAACTAAAGTTAAACAAAAAAATTATGAGTTGTTCCTAAGACATACAACTTGTGAGAAAGGCTGTGGATCTATGAGGAAAAGAGTTGGAAGGCTCCTGGGAAAAGGGGTATGTCTGAGACCAGGAACCAGGAAAAAATGGAAAGGGATGCTTAGGGCTTGGAGTTGGGAAGGTAAGTGGGGACAGGAGGGTAGAGATGGAGTAGGGTCTCACTCTCTATTTAATATGAGGAGACTGACAGATTGGGTGAGCTCATGGGAGCTGCCTGGTGCCAGGAGCTTTAAGCAATGCTATGGCTTTAATTGGCAGAGACCTTTGTCACCTCCTAAGGGAGAAAGATGCAGAATACAGTCCACAACTGGTTAAAGGCAAATGAAATCACAACTTGTATCACAGTACACATGAATTATTATGATCTTGCCAAGGGTAAGTATTAGACATTTTGCTCTGGCTAACGTGAGGCTTTGTTCTAGTAGATGTGGAGTGGAAAATGTTCCATTTTCTTTTTCTAACAGGCAGAATTCCAAACGATAGTCACTTCTCTTGTCAGATCCCTTAATTAAAATGAATGCCATGAGACTGTTGTAATATTGTCATCCTACTGAAATTGTGATCAGTTGACGAGTTTGAAATAAGGAGGTAAGTGATTAGATGGGGCTTAGATAGCCTTGTTTCCTCTTCCCCATCTTAGAGCTGATGTAGTTTTTAAAATGTGAATAATCTGTCCTCAGGAAAGGGGTTGAGAAATCATCTGAAAGTGGTGGTAAGACTTCTGAAGTGAATAGAGGTTGAGAAGTATACTCCCCAGTCCTTTTTACGAGGAAGCCCAATCCAGGCTTTTCTCTTCCTTTGGCAGAGAAGACTAGTTGAAATTAATTTGGGAGGTTGAGTACATAAGGGGGAACAAAACAGGGCTATAAAACAGTCTCACTTATTTGAATACTGAAGCCAGGCAGCTAAAAACTCCTGCTGTGTAGATACCAACTGGCTATCCAGAAATAAGTGATATAAGATGACACTGTATCTTTTAGAGACTTTGTGAAATATATTTCTGTCCTTTATAAAAAAATTAATTGAAATTAAATGTTAGCATATATTTTAGCTAAATAGTATTCTTCCATATTGACCTTAAAAGATCAAGTTAGCTAGTAAACAAGAATAAAAAGTTAAATTAAAATCATTTAAGACCAGTAGTAGTTTATAAACTATGACAATTTAAATGTACTGCATTTAAAATATGTCATCAAAATTTTCTTGAAAATACTCATAGAGATCAAGGATTTTAATATTTTTTTTTGTTAAGGACCACCAGGGTGATAAAATGATATTTTTGAGATCTGCTTCAAAATAATCTAGTAGCATGTGGAATATAGATAAAACAAGATTGGCTGTACGTTGCTAAGTGTTAAAGCTGGGGGTTCATTATACTATCATCTCTACTATTTTGTTTGTTAGAAATTTTCAGTAATAAAAAATGTAAAAATAAATGCCGACACAATCACAGCACAGTATTTTTTTTAAAGGCCCAATAGGTTCATCACTGATGGTGGAGATGGATCTATACTTCAAACTAAGATGCTGAAAACCTGAGGCTTTTGTAAGGAAAGCCATGAATATAAGTGAGAGGGGAGGTTAGCCAAGTAATAGTAAATACGAATTAACCTCAAAGCTTCAAACCCCCAGGTACAGAAATTATGGTATAGCTGCCACCATCCATCTGACTATATTATACTATAATGCTAAGAATAGGAAATTTTCAAACAAATTTTTGGACATATGTGAACAGTCCAAGTTTTTTTTTAAACAAAGAAACAAAGATAACTATTCAATGCTTTAAAAATAGACAAAATCAAATACCAGAAGCTGTTGGAATGAAGCACATTGCCTTGGAAACCAGGAAGTTAGCAACTGAACAAACACAAAGGAAGAATTCTATTATTAGCGAATGCTTATAGCTCAAAAAGGCAGGTGGGAGATTTTATTATATGGTACCTACGTCATAAGTTGCTGTGAGGATGAAAAGAGTTAATATAAGTAAAGTGGTTAGAATAGTTCCTGGAACATAGTAAGTGCTATGTATGAGTTAGCTATCATTATTGCTAGTATTATTATTATGCTGATGCATTACTGTGTTTATTTTCATATGCTAGTATCTGTGATTTCACTTGGCAAAATTCAACCAGAAAGCCATACCCGTGCATTCCTGATAGTCACTTACAATTTCAAGGGATTGGGGGGGGATGATTACTTACAAGCAGTTTCCTGAGACTTTTAGTTACCTTGAAAGGATTGATTTTATTCCCCAGTGGTCAACTGACTCTAAGAGAAGCAGAAAAACCTATACTTAAAACACCTTTCTCTGTTAACAGAGTTTTGGCATATATCATAATCCAAATAAAATAAAAGACAAACCTGTATGCCTTTATAAGCTGATGGTACATAAAGCCCAAGGGAAAAAAAGTACAGACAATTCTCACCTTCTCACTTCCACAAGCTTCAGTTATGGCTTAAAGGATAAAGCTACAACTCTGAAACTACTTTACTTTTCATTTCTTTTTTTTCTTTTTCTTTATTTGTTTCAAGTCCCCTATAAAATTCTAACATAACTGAGGAATTGAAAAAAACAAAAAACTTCAGGGGCCTCACAGTTTTGGGGTGTAGTGTTATATAAACCTGTGTGTTTCATTTTATGTTGCCAGGCAGCATGGCTGAAAATGAAACAGTGATTCTGTTGAATAGAAAGTACATGTGTTAATAATAACGGGAGGAAAAAGAACTTCCTCAAAATAAGCTGCCCTGATTTGATATCCAGACACATACTCCTCTGTGCTTCCCATACAGAGAATCCTATTCCGTCACCCATACAAGGTAGTAGAGGGCAATAAAGTATAAGAGCTCGGGTAGTGAAACCAACCTTAAGCTTATTTCTAAGAATCCCCTAGGTCTTTTTGGAATAGCCACTCATGATGTCAGTAATGACTTCTTAAATTACTTAGTAATGAAAGTAATAATGTACTAATCAGGAGTCTGTGAATAATACATGCAGTTTCCAATTCACAGTAGCCAAAGATGAATATAAATATTTAAATCACACCAAAATGGCTCTAAATTATATTATGAAATGCCGTTGTGATACTGGCATTTCAGTTTATCCTGGAAGGTAAATGGCAAATTTTTCAGCTGTGCTGGCTGACTACATAAAATGCAATAAAATAACATGTATGATAAAGCAAAATCAAATAAAGGCTAATAGACACTAAATCTAAAGTTAAGATAAAGAATGACTAATTACCTGGATGAAATTTCCATTTTAACTTTACAAATCAAGCAAAAAGTAATAAAAATAAAGCCCTTTTCTCAAATTACACAAAGAAGGGCCAAAGTTTATTTTCCAGCTTAGCCTGAATAAATGGGTTCAGTCGACAGACGGCTAATGGATACTATAAAATCTGGGCACAGGTTTGTCACAAACACCTTACCCAGGGTAAAATTAAAGGTCAAATTTGCTCACAATAAATTCCAAGGAGCAGTCCAAATTCTTTCCCTGAGCTAGAATTTTATTTGAAATAAGTAGGGCACTAACCAATTACTTTGACTTAGCTAAAGAGGCAGTTTTGCTAGAATGTACTTGTGGTAAAAAAATTTGATTTGTAGTGTGGCTTTATGACTCTGAGAGCCCAGGACTCTTACACTGTTGATTAGCACATGGAGGAAAAGGGGAACATCCATCTGATCTCTGGTTTTTACACTGTATCAAAGACGAGTGGGGACCCTGTTTTCTGGACTGAACACAGAGCTGGAATCCAAATACATGGGATAGACTTTAGGGGCAGCACAGAGGGAATGAGAAGGGAGGGGTTAGGCAATAGCTGTTTTTTTTTTTTTTTTTTTTAACATCTTTATTGGAGTATAACGGTTTTACAATGGTGTGTTAGTTTCTGCTTTACAACAAAGTGAATCAGTTATACATATACATATGTTCCCCTATCTCTTCCCTCTTGCATCTCCCTCCCTCCCTCCCTCCCTATCCCACCCCTCTAGGTGGTCACAGAGCACCGAGCTGATCTCCCTGTGCTATGCGGCTGCTTCCCACTAGCTATCTATTTTACATTTGGTAGTGTATATATGTCCATGCCACTCTCTCACTTCATCCCAGTTTACCCTTCCCCCTCCCCATGTCCTCAGGTCCATGCTCTAGTAGGTCTGTGTTTTATTCCTGTCCTACCACTAATCTCTTCATGACATTTTTTCCCCTTAGATTCCATATATATGTTAGCATACGGTATTTGTTTTTCTCCTTCTGACTTACTTCACTCTGTATGACAGACTCCAGCCAGTCATCTGGATGACAGTTCCACCAATAGGTCAAATTACTTGAGGCCTTTGTTGCCTAACAAGGCTGGTGGATCAATGATGCAAGCATCTCTGACTGGGTGACTATGTGACAACCAGTAAGTAATCCAAAGACAGCAACTTCAAAACACATTTTTCAGAATAATTTAATCTCAATGGAAAAATAAAATGTTCATAATATGTTACCTTATATTTTCCTTTAATAATGCCTTCAAACAATCTTTCCTTGGTTCCATAAAAAGGCAAACAACCGCTTAGCAGGATAAAAAGGATCACGCCACAACCCCAGACATCTACAGGTTTTCCATAAGGCTCTCTTTTGACAACTTCTGGGGCCATAAAATGAGGTGTTCCAACGCGTCCTACATTTAAAATGACAACATCAAGGAATAATGTTTACATAAAATGGGCTTTTTGTTTCCCATTTGAAAACTGAAAATAATAGAATAACACTGTGAATGACAAGGTTAACAATGCAAATATTCTCTTACCACCTCTCCCCTCCTCTATAAAATCAAGGAAAAAAGGCAGAAAGAAAAAAATTATTTATCTAATCACATCTTGAAAATATTGAGCCCAGGAGAGGTACTTTGTCTTCTAACACTGTTACTTCCTATTGAGTTCCATAGGATTCATGGTAAGTATTTACCTATTTGTTGCTTCATGAAGAAGTTGTTTAAATTTTCTAATTTTTACAAGTTTGAAAATTACTAAAAATACAGAGCAGAGGCAGGGGCAGGGAGGGGGGGCAAGTGAGAAAATATCTGTAGAGAAAAAGATTAATTTTGAACTTTTATTTGGAATATGAATCTGAAATACTGTTCGGCTGATTTTAGGAATTAATTGCAGCAATTAACAATGGTTAGTAATATTTTGTTATAATATGATTTTTTAGCTTCCTCCAAATGTTAACATTTGAACAGAATGAGAGCAAATATATGACATAAACCAAAATAAAATCATGAAGCTCCTCCCATTCAATTTTCTTTGACTTCTTTTTTGAAACGCTTTTCTTTTTCTTTTTTTCCTATCAAAGTTAGGTTTCAGGAAGGAATCTGAAAGCAGTTGTTTGTACACTAGTAACCATCTTTAACTCAGAATCCCCAAAGAAGTCTTTTCTTCTACTGGAGAGCAAAAGGCTTGTACCCTGTAGGGAAATTATTGTGGGAGGGGAACTGCCCACCAGACTTGACAGCTCTTCTAGCTCTATGCAGGCCCCTCCTCTCCTCCCTTTCCCCCTACAGCCCCACCCTCATCATCACGAGTCCAAGATAATTTTTATTTTTAAGCTTGCACAAAACTTTATGTAGAGCTCAGAACTGTGATCAGAGTTTTAAAAAAGACCTCAGAGATCTTCTAATCCAGCTAGAGAGAATATATCATAAAAGTCTTGTTGGTGATTGTCAAACCTGGTTGGGATGAGAAGGATAAAGCAGCTCTTAGCTTGTGTCCTGGGAATATTCCTTTGCTGCAGATCATAATGGTCCCTTCTCCTTCCCCCATAATCGAAGAGATTAAGTTCAGGGTTCAGGGAGTGAAAATATTTTTATTTAAAATGTATAGTAGATCAGTGAAAACTCTACTAGTTAGAAGGAAAGATTTTTATTTCTATATTGCCCCATCTGATTTCCTCAAGTAACAAAAAGAAGTTGAAATGATGAGAACTAAGCCTTCTACTTCATTAATAGCCTGGATAGGGCAGTGCCCTTGGATAATTTGCCTTGGTCTGATGGACAGGAGCTGATAAAAGTAGGGAAAAGCAGGGTAAGAGATCAGAGTACTGGTACCAGGGCACCAGCCAGGTAACTGCTGACGGTTGGGATACTGCTTTGAAATTCAACTTGACTCCTACTATTTCCCTTACAAGACAGGACTAAGCATGTCAAAATGTAGGCCTCAATCTGGGACTAGTCAGAGCCACCACAGCCAGCCCCGGCCATCCAGGGGAGGTTCTTTCCATTTATCCAGATTGAAGACTACCCTGGTTCTGGAGAATTAGGGTTAATTCTTGAGGAATATACATGTCTTTTGGTTCAAGAATTTGCTCATAGATGAAAGGGGAAAAGACCATGGTAGAAAGAATACATAGGAATGATTTTTTAATTTCATGAAGATCGGTAGGTGTGAAAGGACTGGAGTCAACCTTTAACATACACCAACCTCCCCAATTTCCTGGTTTGTGATCACTTGACTTTTCCTTCTTTGTGGTCACTTGATTTTTATGACTTGACCACAGAATTCTAAGAATGGAAAGCCAATTACCAAGCCAAGTTAAATGTCACTGTATATGAGACACTTCTGATGTACATTTAAATATTTAAATGTTACCTTTTTTGATAATATAATAAAAGCTTATTACCTAGAACCTCAGGGTGGGGAGAGTTGTTCTGAATAGGTACACATTCAATACTTTAGGACCTGGGTCTTTACGCACCCAAACCTTTTTACTTTAATAATTTTGGATGGCTCTCTTTCTACAATTTCCTCACTTCTCTTACACAAGATACTGCACATAATTTAACCTCCTCTTGATGACTCAGAATTATCATTGTGGATACCAGAACTCTGGTATGGAACCAAAATCGCCCTTGGGAACTTCAGAGGTATGCAAGGGTTCATTTCTTCAGTACCAAAAGGCTTCTGTGCTTTCCAACTTTTGGTGTCTGCTCAATGTATTTCTTTCTGTCAGGCTTTCATTTCTTTTCTTTCACTATGCTATTCTAGCCTTGTCTTCTCCTAATTTTTGCATAAAATCTGCTATAAACTGTAATCTCATTAGAAACCAGATTTTTTCATTTAGTAAAAATTTCCTAAGTGCCTGCTAGGTCCCAGACACAATCTAGGACCACTGTGGGCATACAAGAGATAAGCCATGGTCTCCCCTTGCCCTCACAAACCTCAGTCTTTGATATAATTACAAATCCCTGCATCAAATGCTACATGGAGGTATGTAGCCCAGATAGCTATGGTAATATGGGAGAGAAGGAATAGGGTTACCTCACTTGGGATGGTGAATATCAGCCTGCTTTT
Organism: Kogia breviceps; assembly: GCF_026419965.1. Taxonomy (NCBI): domain Eukaryota; kingdom Metazoa; phylum Chordata; class Mammalia; order Artiodactyla; family Physeteridae; genus Kogia; species Kogia breviceps. The sequence goes on along the minus strand of NC_081330.1, from coordinate 98,417,218 downwards.
AAGAGATGATTGTTAGCTCAGCCCTCAAGAACACTTAGTTAACTAGATACATAAAATGACAAAAGGCGTTCTAACCAGAGGGAAGAGCAGGTGCAAGGTATGAAGGAACATGAATCCACAAAAGTTTCTGAAAAATGGAAGCACATCAGCCTCAGAGTGTGTCTTGAGATGCTCACTTGAGAGAACCATGAACAGGTATTAAGAGCAGGAAATGCCTTGCTGCTATTATAATTATTTCCTAGGTTCCTAGATATATTCTAGATAAGTGAGTTTTCCAAAGAGCTGAATTTCAGATAGAGGAAGTGTAAATATACGTAAATGGTTTTTACTATATGCAACATATAAAGGAGAGAATTCCTTTCTATTTGGAGAACTGAGTGATCAAAGATTCTAATCTGACAGGAAAATAGCTTTCTGTTAAATATTAGCAAATGATCTGATAAATAGAAAAATTTTCAAAAGTATCGATACCTTAAACAACATGAAAGCTTTTTATAAGAGAAATCATTTATCCCTTATCTACATATGTAGACTGTATTTTAAAAGACATTGCAATGCTTGAAGTAGTTATTTCAAGACTGCAAGGAAAGGTATGTTTAAGAAACGACAATATTTTGACCATCACAAAGTATTTTAATTCTAGAAGAATTGAGAAAAATAAATTTTGCATAACCGACACACTGTGGGTTAAAAATCAGCTTTAAGAATATATAATTTAGGGGAAAGATTCATGGACTTTAGGAAAATAGATTAACATGTAAAAAATGTCTGGGTAAATCAAATGAATCCGTTTTTCCACTTCAGTTGAGATGCACAGTAAAATATGAAGCCCATACCATTTTTAATACTAACAGGATGAAGATCCAGATCAAGAGAAACAAAGATGCTATAAATGGCCAGTATATAGCATATAAAAGGAATTCGTTTTATTTCATATCATCCCATCAACCTTGAGGATGTAATCATCAGAAATTATGTGTTATTTAATTGTGTAGTCTTAACATGGGGGTGATTTGTACAAATACCGGATTTGAGAGAGTTCATTTAACAGCAACGTTTGTTTAAAAACAACAATTTAGGATTTGTAGTTGACTGCAAGATTAATATGAGCCAGCAGTGTTACAGGGTTGTCCAAAAAGCTCATGCAATTTGGGGAGCCTGACAGAAATGTAGGATCCACGGCAAAAGAAGTGATAACCTCAAGCTTCTGTGTGCTTGGAAGTACCTGTAGTTGTACTCAGTTTTGGCTCTGTACTTGGTGCACAGTCAGGAGACTCTGAACCAGTTTATGTGAGGAATGGCTAAATTAACCTAGGCAAGTTAACTTGGATAGGACTTAGGGGGATATTATAGCTGTTTTCAAGCATCTGAATGACTATCATATGGAAGGATTAAAATTGTTTACTGTGGCTCCAAAAGTCAGAATTAGGACCACTGGGTGGAAGTTACAGGAAGACAGACTTCCATTCAATGCAAGGATGAATGTTTCAATACTTAGGAGCTTTCCAAAAATGGAATGAACTGTCTCGGGACATAGTGAATTCTTTGCCACGTGAGGAATTAAACTAGAGCTCAGCCTTTTGCTGGGAATTTTATGAGAGAATTCAATCATTAGTTACAAGACTGGAGAAGTTAAGGCCCTTTCGAATTCTGAGATTCAATGATTCTGTGATTAAACTGTTCTTTGTTACCTGACCCTATGGTCAGCCTTCTAATCACAGATGAAAAATTTCAAAACTTTTCATTAGTTTTGAATTCACTAGTTCATTAAAATTAGAAGGAAAAAAATCAGTTTTCAAAACTATACTCAACTTGCAGTTTCTCATATTCTTGGAAATGATTAGAAGAAAATGCAAAACTAGAAGAAAATCTAAACACAATTTAATTTTAGAGGGCAATGTGGTAAAATAATGATTTAAAGAATACAACTATGACTCATGACTCATTTTTCAGAAGATGGTCTATGTTAATACTGCTTCGATGTTTTGGAAATAGTGAATTAAATGAAATATCCTGTGTAAAAGAGTATTATTTTGATAGTTATCATTTGTTAGGTATTTGAATTTAATACTGTTGATATTTTTCCTCTTTGTGAAGGCTGGCAGTACTTCGAGATGGAAAATATAAAGCAATGACTAGAAGATTGGTAGTCTGCAGAAGGGAGAACTAAGTAATTTGCAAAACTAAAGAACAAAACTAACAACAGGGCAGCATTCTGAACTGGAATCTACTGAAAGGAATAAATAAAACCAAATACTTGAATCTGTAATTAGCATCCACCTCTGTACACTGGTGAAGAAAGTTTCCGTTTGAACTTTTCTTCTTTTTTTTCTGGCATGGGAATTTTCTAATTATGTTTGTTTTGGCTAACAATAAAATCAGTCCGTACTCACATCTGCTTACTCTTCCCAAATACACAGATTGATGGCTTGAGTGGGACTCTTTCACAAGTGGAAAGAGGAAAACTGTGAAATTAAAAATTAGTCATAGATGTAACCTGAAAGTAGTTAATCCACACATTTTAGATTTGACTTCGTTTGGCCAGTTCAACTTTAAAAGTCACTTTGCCTCGGGCTTCCCTGGTGGCGCAGTGGTTGAGAGTCCGCCTGCCGATGCAGGAGACACGGGTTCGTGCCCTGGTCCGGGAGGATCCCACATGCCGCGGAGCGGCTGGGCCCGTGAGCCGTGGCCGCTGAGCCTGCGCGTCCGGAGCCTGTGCTCCGCAACGGGAGAGGCCACAGCAGTGAGAGGCCCGCATACCGCAAAAAAAAAAAAAAAAAAAAAAAAAAAAAAAAAGTCACTTTGCCTCAAATATCATCTTCCAATACTGTTTTAATCTTTGTAATGTTGGGTCTCTTCCCTGTTAAGTGTTGGGGATACAAAGAGTAAAAAGACAGAATCTATTATCTTAAGGGACTAAAATTCTAATTATGACTACAGAATTATTAAATTCAAAACCACATTATGGCACTTTTGTGGGTGGGTTAGGGTGAGGTGGAATGCGGTATGAAACACTGAGGATGGATTAATATTTAGTTTGAAAGTTTTACACCAGCCTGAAAGTGACGAGGTTTTGAAGGAAATTTTAAAAATAGTGTTCTTACCTCCAGCTACAAGTCCAGACTCCCCTAATTGAATAGCTACCCCAAAGCCCCCAAGTTTAACAGGTGCAGAGTTTTCCTTTGAGGCAAGGAGAACACAGTGGGGCTGAAAAGAAAAACAAACAAACAAGCCAAAGATAAGGATTAACTGAAGATGAATAATTCAATTTATACAAAACTGAATAACATGATCATATTGTAACACTTTAAAAACTCCTGGAATTACTTTGGATGCTTGAATTATTTCTCTATTCTCACTTCTGGCTGATTTCTCCAAAGACTTACCTGTTTTATCCAATATTTTTCAGGAATTATTTGTTTCCAAGACTAGGGTATGGTGCTAGGAATTACTTAGGAAGCATGGATATTCAAGACAGACATGTTTTCTGCCTTTTCATGCAATATTTTCTTCCTTTGAGTGACACTCTACATTTGTTTAAGGAAAAATATATTTTATACCTGTGTTTCTTGTTAACCTCTGACTTGACCTACAGAGCCACTGTATCTTGGCCCTTAGGGGATGTTGATGGCCCTTTCTTTGTCCACTCTCCCACCATCCTATTTCTTTTCTTTATTCATTCCACCCCCAAGTAAGAAGAGTCAGATTTAATGACTTTAACTGAGCCTGGCTCCTGAGGAATTCAGTGCTCTTCCTGGGGTCTTTTCTCTGGACCTGCCTTCCTCTCTGTGGGAATGGGAGGTGAGAAAGGAGAAGGGGGAAAGGAGACTACTTGGCTGGCCTCTAGTCCAGGGTGAAGACAAACTCCCTGAGGAGTAGCTGCTTGACCAGGGCTAAGAATCATATGCTTTGTGGTCACAATGAGAGTTTCTTTGGAGGAGCTTGTCCTCTGCATCTGCCTCTTTCTGGGACCTTGCTGGGGCTGGTGTCAGGAAAGCATTTAATTGTAGGGAACTTTGGTCTCTGCTCAAATACTATGCTCCCCAACATAACTAACATTACATATGCTATGACCTGTTCTTAAAATACCAGTTAGTGAAAAAGGCAAGCCTCTTCAGGTTTGGAAGATAAAAGTATTTTTTATTCTGTCCTATACTTGCTCATACATAAAATGACACAGTTTTAGTTCAGGTTTAGCCTACATGAGAGTGGGCATGAAGAGACCTGTGCAATAAAACTCTGAGCTGGTACACCCGGAGAGATGTTTGATGGATACGCAAAAGTGGGAGGGATCCTTACTCTGCCCAATGAAAGCATCAGGGTTCCACTTTGGAAGTTACTTTCTGTCCAAGGCTGTTTAAAGACCTTTACGATAGATCTAGCACAAAGAAAGATGAGCCCTTGAACATAAATGTATGTATGAGTGTGTATGGGTTAGAGAAAGAGAGGAGAGAAAAAGCAAGTGTACATGAATGGTGAGCAAAGTGCAGGAAGACACAAAGTAGCCAGAAGGGTCTATGGAAGAACAAGCAAACCTTTATAGAAACCAACTGATAAAGAGTGCTCTCCCTTAATGAGAACTTTCGGCTGGTTCAAGTAGAGATCAATGACAACAGACCTGAAGAAAAAAGCAATAGCCCTAACATCATTCTAGTGTGGGGCACAGCAAATGAACCAGCCTAGAAAAGGATGGCCATGATGCAGAAGAAGAAAATACAAACTAGACCCAGACAGGGTCTCCTGGCCAGTGTCTTCATCACCTTCTTAGGAAGGAGTAGTAGAAGCTTAAATCAGAATCCCAGAGTATATACTTTATATAGTTTGTTGACTATATTTATGCTTAAGTTAATGTTACACTGAGATCTATGTATCCATCAGAGCGTGGATTCAGTCACTCTCAACAAACCTTTAAGTAAGGTAAGTCATAAAACTGGAACTTAAGATAGAGAATAAAAAAAGAAACCAACATATGTAAATGAATACAAGACTAGGTAGTGTTAAGTGCTATGAGGTAAAATTAGGCTGGTAGGGAAGTAGGTGTGACAGGTTTGAAGACTAGGGAGCTGCTATTTAGTAAGAGAAGGGGTGTCAGAGAAGGCCTCTCTAATAGGGTAATATGTGAACACAGACCAGAATGAAGTCGCAGAGCAAACCACATGGAAGCAAGATCTTGGTGTGGAGGATAATAAGTACAAAGGCTCAGAGGCACGAAGGGGGTTGGTATGTTTGGAGAAGAGTAAAGAAGCCAGTGTGTTGGGAAAGGAATGAACAAAGGGAAGAGTGGTGGGAAATGCGATTCAGATGATCAAAGACCCTATGGTCTAGGGTTTTGAAGTCAAGGCCAGAACTCTGGGTTTTAGGCTGAGCAAGATAGAAAACCACTGGAAAGTTTTGAGCAGGAGAGCATTTAGATGAGTTTTAGGTTTTGAAAGGATCACTTGAGCTGCTGCGTGGAGAAGAGATTGCAAGGGCACAAGAGTGGAAGAAAGGAGACCAGGTAGGAGGCTTCTGCGGTTGTCTATAATGATTTATAGATTTTTAATATTTTTGATGTGTTTTAATCAATTGAAGTCATTATTCATTTTGATGCTCGAATTGTCCTGTTTTTGGCCAGTGAGAGCCCCTACTTAAGTCAGCTTTTATGTCCTTTTGTAAGACTCTAGGAGTCTGATAACTTCCTTGCTTTCAGGCACAAGGTGTTCAAGGCTTGTCTTGTTCATTTCTTGCCCCAGAATTGGAACTGGCCATTTCTCCAAACAGCCCCATTTCTGTTTAGTGGGTAAAAGATTTAAATCCACAATATGGATATTAGGTATTGCTATTAGGTTATTGCCGCTTCGACTCTTCAAGTGGACATAGCTAAAAATTACGTATTTTTTAGAAGGAAAAAAATAAATCAATTCATACTGATGCTTCTTCCTACTCAATTATAGTTTTTAATTTTACTTCTTTGATTTTGTCAGATAATGTTGGTACCTAATGACATTAACATAATCATTCATCTGCTTTTTCCTTTAATGTGTGTGTATAAAAGTTTCAAAATAACAACATTTCCATTACCAGTAACAACAAAACCACTGTATGCTGTTTAGGATTTCTTCGTGATTCTTTTTGTCAGAGATGTATCAAAATACTGTTATACTATTCAACAAAGTAAGAAATCATGAGTCTATGCTGATGTAAATAAATAAGTAAATGAATGGGGAGAAGGAAAAGCTTTCCTTTAAGTAGAAAATCAATTCATAAATGTAGAATAAATTCAGGCATTAGAAAATCACCATTTGGCAGTTATCATCATAATAACTGAGTCAGATAAGAACCAGCAAAGGGTTCTAACTAGTGGGTGAAAGCTTGAAGAGTGACAGGATGTTTGTATAATCTCAGAGTAGCTCCCCACAGGATACTTACTAACTACAAAAGGTAAAATGTTAACGTATGGGGAATCTGAGTAAAGGGTGTCTGGAATTCCTTGTACTTTTCTTGTACAATAACTTTTCTGTAAATCTAAAATTATGTAAAATGAAAACAAAACAAAACAAACCACCCTATTTTAAAGTCACTTGAAAGAATTCTCCTTGTGGTTATACTTTCAATTTGTTACATAGTGAGGCCAATTTGTTTTAATTAGATTTTGACTTAATTTGGTGTTTTAATTATACAAAACATGTACACAAAGTTCCAAAGGCAAAACCATAAACAAATACCTTTCAGAGAGGCCTAGCTTTTGTCCCCTCTCCTCGTGCCCAATTTCTCTCCCCTCATTGGCATTAGTTTTTGGTTGGTTTTGTTTTGAAAATGAGACAATACATACAAATCCTCAAAATTTTCACATAACAGCACGTGCATTAGATGACTCCATAGCATTACCTAGACATCTTCAGGGAGGTTTGTTTTTTTGTTTTGTTTTTTTAAAGAGAGACATTTGCGTGCTGATGGGAAAGATCCTGTAGAAAGGAAAAAACAATCCCAGAAGAGAAAGGGGATGGGATATAATATGCAATTGGGAAGGGGGTTGGCCCTAGTGACAGCGAAGAAGGCAGGATACAGGTGCACCTGTAGATGCAGGCAGATGTGGATGTAAGAAGATGAGGAAGTTCTCTTCTGAGCACTTCTATTTTCCACTTACTTGAAATAAAAAGTGATCAGCAGGTGGGAGTGAGGAAGAGAGGGGGTTATTGGCAGAAGAGTGAAGGTGTGAAAAGGGTTTTCAAAGAACATGAAAATGAACTAAGACAGTGGTTGGTAAACTTTAGTATCATAATCACACAGATCTGCTGGCCTACATCCCCAGAGTTTCTGACTCATAAGGTCTGGGATGAGCTTAAGGATGTGCATCTCTAACAAGGTCCTGAGTGATGGGTTTTTTGTTTGTTGTTTTTTTGTCCTGAGTGATGTTGATGCTACTGGTCTAGGAGCCATGCTTTGAGAACCACCAGACTAAGGAAATATAGCAGGACTGTTGGCAGCATAGTGGCCCACTTGAGGTTTGTGGTCATGAGTTTGAAGCAAGACCAATCAGCACTATTCTGTGTTTGTACCCAGCAGTCCTCATTTTAGCTGGTGAGGTTCAGGCCTGGAGCAGGTGGTGAGCTGAATTTAACAAGGGTTGGGATCTAGATAAAGAGAGGCCGGTAATATCATAAACGGATGGCACCAAACAAGCATATCCATTTATTTCTTCTTTTCTACTTCTATCTTTTGTATAAGTAAAAAGCTAAGATATCAACAGAGTTCGAGGAAGGGGAAGGGTGAGCAGAAGAGGATGTATGGGAATAAGCTGAGAACACCAAAACAAAAAGCAGAAAGTTCAGAATGAACAGGAAAAAGCTCATATAAAGGAAGAACTAAGAAAAGCTTACATTCAAATCTGGTCACAGTAGGATCATCAGGGAACTGAAGATTAAAACAGAATTAGTGTTTTGAAAAGGGATGGCTTAGGTGTGGAAAAATAGCTAGCATGATAAAAATTTTATATTAGATTTTATGAAATAGAACATACAATAGATAAACATTATGAAATAGAACATAAATAGATAAATTTAGTCATTTAAATAAATCCTGCCAGGATCCCGAAAAGATATTTGCACACCCATGTTTATTGCAGCATTATTCACAAGAGTCAAGAGGTGGAAGCAACCCAAATGTCCACTGACAGAGAATGGATAAAGAAAATATGGTATATACATACAATGGAATATTATGTAGCTTGAAAAAGCAGGAAATCCTGTCACATGGCACAACATGAGTGAACCTCAAGGATATTATGCTAAACGAAATAAGCCCATCATAAAAGGACAAATACTGTACGCTCTGACTCAAATGAATTACCTAGAGTAGTCAAGAATCATAGAAAGTAGAAAGGTAGTTGCCAAGGGTAGGGGAAGAGGGAGAGGGGGCTAATGTTTAGTGGACACAGAGTTTCAGTTTGGCAAGATGAAAAATTTCTATATATAAACACAATAATAAGTATATTTAACAGTACTGAACAATATACTTTATAAAGTATAAATATAACAATATAAGTATACTTGCACAATATAAATATACTTAACACTACTGAACTGTACATTTTAAAAGTTAAGATAGTTAATTTAATGTTATGTATTTTTTTAACAACACACACACACACACACACACACACACACACACACACACACACACACACACAATTCCTCCTAGACCAATACAGTAATCATCTTCCTTCTCATAAGTTCTAGAGTGAAGTAAGAGCTACAAAATATTTTTATTCTGGCAATTTAAAAACATTCTGTCCCATGTGTCATATTTATAACAAACTAAAAGCTCTGGAGGATATGATGTTTAGCAGAGTGTATGTACCCAGAAATAATTAGAATGTTAGATAAAGCCCAATGAGTTAAATATTATTTAGTGTAAAGTAAACAAAGCTACAGGGTAACAATTATGGGGAGGATAATAACTAACTTTTCTTCATTTCAGATGACAACAAAAAAGAAGAAATGACATTAAACTGCAGGGCCAACAGTTACATAGATGGACAGATAGTGGTTAAATATTGGACTAGGACCTAAAAAAAAACCCCTGCAGAATTACTTCATTATTTTCTTTAAAATATAGGAGATATTTTAATTTACTTGGGAGAGTTCATCATGGTGCTAAAAAGGAGAGAATACTATCACAAATTTCATCTAATCCTAAAATTATAAGATTGTTTTAGAAAATAAATCCAAGATCTTAAGGGAATACATGAAAATATACTAAAATAACACACAGATCAAATAAACCTTTTAAAAATTAAATAATAAAATAATTCATTACTCATGTTACTATAATGCAATACAGGTGTCGACTTAAAAAAAATGCACAACGTGAGAGTTGCGAGTTACGTTTTATTTGGGGCAAAATGAGGACTGCAGCCTGGGAGACAGCATCCCAGATAGCTCTGAGAAACTGATCCAAAGAGACAGGGAGGAAGGTCAGTGATTTTGGTGAAGGGGGAATACATACAATCAAGCACATATTTTTTACAGAAGGTTTCTGCTAGTCTCGTGCAGGTTACTGCTAGTCATCAGGAGCAGACGTCACCAGGAAGGATTTTAGTGCTTCTCTAGATATGAGGAGAGACAAGAATTGGGCTCACACAATTGTCTCCTGAAAATATCTAACTATCTGAAGCCCTGTTCTGCCAGTTTTTCCCAGAGCACAGAGTGCCTCATTTCAGCTCTCCACCCTGAACTCCTTTCAGGGCGTGTTGAAAGTCAGCAGCTGCAGCAGCACATGATTTAATCCTTGTAGAGGTAGATGGCAAGTGCCAATGGAAAATACCAATTTTTTGTTGACACAGGAATGCCATTTTATGTGATTGTTAGTTTCTAAAATGAATCCAGAAAGAAAGAGAAATTAAATGCTTGTGCTTTAGAAGTACACATAGCATATTATGTATCATTAGTTAGGAAAAACAGAAAAATGCATATTTCTGCTTAGAATTTATAAACTTTATGCGGGGGGGGGGAGGGGAAACTTTTCACAATTGTCAAAGTGGAAGGTATTCATAGAAAAGATATAAATAATTTCTTAAAGTTAAGTGTTGGTTAAGCTTAAAGATAAAGTTGTTGCATAGTGGTAGGGTTTTCTTTAATATTTTCACAAGGAGTCTAAGGGTTTTCATATTGAAAAAAGAAAGAAAAGAGAAAAAAACACACCTACCACCACATGCAAATATAAAAAATAAAAAGACAACCCCAACCAATTGCACCACAACCGGATGGAGGAACCCAGCTGACACACCAAGACGAGTCTCTGTGTCTAGGGAATCTTGGGGTTCAGCTCCTTTTACTTCAAGAGAGCCTGAACTGTGAGTATGCCTTGATTTCAACTTTATAAATGATCCATTTTTTAAAGTTACATTGTGATTATCTGAGTAATATAAATGAAACCTGCTTCATGGTGACTAGCAACACTTTGCTTCTAGAAACCTGAGTAAACTGAATGATACCTCTGCTGTGACTTGACTTAAAATGAGGCTGTCTTCTTAGTTACTTGAAGTACTTTAGGACATGAGATATTTACACTCATACTATCAATACTGTCACATTGTTTATACTGTATTTTGTATACTGCCACAAAGACTTGCAGATCTACTTGAATCAATTAAAAGTTATTTTCATATGCAACAAATTTTATTTCCAGTTTATTATAAGTGATCTGTAACTTATTAACTTTATTAAGTTATGCTGACTCCCTATTTTCAATAATAGTATTTTCTTTATTACATGATTTCTATTTTATGGTAATTTACCAGACCAATTAAATTTTAAGTTTCGTGTTTCAGAAGTTAATATGGTGAATATTAGAGAAAAGAAAAAGCAAAATACACTTTAGTGAATTCACTTAAAATTAAAAAATGTTTTAGCCACAGTTAAATTGATAACAAAAGCTAATGTACTACTAATAATATTCTTTCCAAAGTAACATGCTTTCAATTTTCACTTTGTATGCAGAAATTAGTGCAATTTTTAAAGCATGGCCTGAATGATTCAGTGATTATCAAGTCAAGCTACAAATGTAAACGGCTGCTACCACTGCCAACTAGGTATGTATTTTAACACAGCAATGTGATGTTTTCACAAACAGACCCAAACTGCATTTAAAAAGTTTTTGCTCATTGGAGGCCACAGTGGAATCTGTCGGGTCCTGCCCTCTAATACAGAAACTCCTGTAGGAGCCAGTTGAAAAATTACAGGCAAGGGGAGGGTGGTGCTGGTGGGTACAATGCAGCACTAATACAGGGTTGCGAACTGCAGGATTTGTCAAGTAACGACATTAAAAACCATTAACCATCTATCAGAAAACCACTGTGACCACTTCACACCAGTCACAACTAATGTCCACTGGGAAACTGGTCCCTATGTGAATGCAGTGGTTTGTTTCTATCTTCACTGGCCATTCTTAACAAATCAAGTAAGTAGTTTTTAAAACATCAGTAAATGGCCTTAGGAACAGCGTAAAGGAGGCAGAAATCAGCCATTAATTAAGTTCCAAACAGAATCTAATCTGTTAATTCGTTAATAAATGACTGAACACTAGCCATTCAATACAGAGTTCTAAATGACAGCTACTACTACTATTTAAACAAATACATTGTTCTCTTTGAGCTTGAAAATAAAGCAAAACCAGAAAGGTTTATTGGTGATCTTGTACAACTATTATTTATTTATTTTATTTGCAGATTAGAGCTGAGGCAAATGGTTTCAGGCTACATGCTTTGGGCTAATGGCTTTCTAGAAACATCTTATGACAATCAGGCCTAGAAATAAGTTTGAAAAGATATGCTCTGGGGGATATGCTGAACATTCTGATGAATGATTTGTGATTCTGTAAACTCTGGACTTACTTACTTACTATAATGACATAGCAAATAAAAAGGTTAGTACCTTTTCCAAAGAGGTAAAGCTAGATGACAATCTTTTCTTAAAATCGCTAATGTGGATAATGCTAAAGGAATTATGTCAAAATGCCGCTGACAGAACTCATCATTAATAAAGAAAATGCTGATCATATGTGATTAGGAGGAGTGAGGTTTGGTGAAAAGGATCATGGGCTCTAAAAGCTAGACGGATCTGAGTCTCAACTTGGGTACAGACATTTAAGAGCTGTGTGGTCATGGGTAACAATCATAACATCTTTATCTTTCATTAATACCTACCTCACAAAGTTATTATAAGGATTATGTAAATGAAATAATATAAATGTGCTTAACACACTGTCTGGTACACAGCATATGCTACATAAATATTAGTTACTGGTTCAGTCATCTAGCTCAAGGGTTCAATTCTGACTGCACATTAGAATCCCCTGAGGAGCTTTTAAAGGAAACCATTGGGGGATGGAGCCAGGCATCAGTATCTTTAAAAAGCCCTCAAGAGGATTCTAATATGCAGCCGGGATTGAGAGCCACTGAGAGTCTCTTCTACAAAGTATCCAACTGTGGTAGTCTCAAAAAATCTTCCCTGGTAAAACCTTATTGCCTCCCCAAATAGATTGTTTCATTCTAAAAAAGCATTTCCTTAAAAGCAGGCAACATCTGTCTCTGCATTTTTACTCAGTGGTCCTTCTGCTTTCAGAAGACATACATCAGGAGGTGAAATCCTTTTCTCTCTCCATGGCCTTGAAAGTGTTCACATCTCTAGGTGCCTGTTTCCTTCCACTTGCTCCTCTGACATGATTTGGGCTCTTCCCCCCACTGGCTCTGTGGCCTTTTTTAAGTGTGCTGCTGAGTATGAAACACTGTATTCCAGGTGGAACACTACCAGCTTAGGACAGTACCGATTAGTAGTGACAATCTTCGTTTAAGACACTCCATAGGTATGAAGTCAAAGACAGGTTAGTTTTTGCTGCAGCCACATCACACTGCGGACACAGCAACTGCAGTCAATTGCAATTGTATTTTTGCTCATATAGCTAAAGCCCTTCCTGTACTTGAAGTTTATTTTAATATCCACATGTAGGACTTTACATACTTTTCTACTAAATTCCCTTTTTCATTCAACAGCATTTATTGTGCTAAACACTTGGTACACAGAGGCAAACAAAACAGACTTGTTTCCTAACCCTAATGGAGTTTAAAATATAGCAATGGAGAAGAAAAAAAAAACCAAACAAAAACTCTATGACCTTTAAAGTCATTTCAGCTGTCTGAGCTCTCAAAATCGTGTCACCTGTCATGCCTCAGCTCACTTTCATCAGTGGCTATGTTTCTACCTGAGCCTCAGCCAGTTCCCTATGTGACCATACAACACAGATCCCTCTACAGGGGCCCTTCTCCTCTTCCTGGTAATTTACATTGCATTATCAGCTCCATTTTTGGCAGCCTGCCATTCTTCCTGGATTGCCCTTTCCTTTTTTAGAATTTCAGATCACCAGAAACATGCGTGTAAGTTTCTACAAGCTTTGTGAAATCTGTCTCCGTGCAGTTGAGACACATGACAGACTAGGCTCAGTCCTCTTGCCTCCCTCCCTCCGCTGTCCCCAGCTCTGGGGACAGGCTCTTACCAGGGATTACATAACTTCCTCTTCACCAGTCAGTTCCTCTACCAAGATTCAATTTCCCCCCTTGACAAAATTTTAAACAGGAATTTCACACTCTACTAAAATGGTTTCTTCTTGATCAAATTATAGGTAGCTTTAAGAAAGGCTAAGTTCTTCCAAATGCTTTTCTCTGTGTATAAGGTCAAATCAGGAAATTAATTATGGTAATTCAAATCCACTGTACAGCATTCAAAGTTTAAATGCACACTCCTGAAAAAATATTTACTGAGAGCAGGGTCTCTGTCATTTTCACCTTCGTTTTCCAAGCAGTACTTAGCCAAGTGTGAGATATTCACTAAAACAAAATTAATCAAAAGGTGGTTGTTTTTTTTTTAAAGCTAACTGTCATTGAACACTTGTTATGTTCCAGGGTATACATAACACTTGGTATGTTCCAGTTTTGTTGTTTGTAGAATGCATTTTTCCATTTCTACAAACAAAAAAAACCTAAGGCTTAGAAAAGACTAAGTTGTTGGCTGAAGGTCACAGGTTAGTTAGGTCTGATTTTGATAACCTTGCCCTGAATGTCTTTATGACACCTGCTAAGAAGCTTCTGTAAAGAAATAGGGAAGTCACTCTAAGAAAGCAATGTGACAAGACCCCCTGGAATCCTCTCCTCACATCTCTTTATGATGGCATCTCAGACTGAGCTCTTCACAGCAGCCAATGCCCAGCAAAGAGCCAGTAACAAATAGCACTGCTAACATTCTCTGCTGCCACAAACAAGTGGAATTCACACACTATTTTACAAACAGTCTCACATGACCTAGCCCACAGAATATTTCAGCTGCAGTTACTTCCTTCCAAAATCTTGGATTACACATCCTCGTTCCCATCTACATTATCACTCTATGTTCTATGCTTCTAGGTCAAGGAGACTCTCCAAGGTGCCTAACTGGCGGCTGTCACCACCTGACTTGGTTTTGTTTGGCTACTTTGCTCTCCTGTGCAGTGTTACGAGCCTGCCTAATGAGGCAAGTGCTGTGCTCTATTGGTCTGTTACGGTAATTGCATGCTCCCATGGGCAAGTGATTTTAATACGCTCAACTTGGTGTTAGGTTGAAAAGGAAGAAATTTAAGACCATTTCCCCTATTCCCACCAAGGAATGAGAGACTGCCACAGTTTATCTGTCACATACCATGTGGCAACACGTGTCAAAATGAATGAATGCCACCTATGAGGGAAAGAGTCAAGGCACGAAGCTGGACAGGGGCCAGCAGTGGGCCCAGCTCACTCATGTCTGTAACTACCTTTAGGAAAACTGACACTCATCTTTGAAAAATATGAGCTGTCATTTCACCTCCATCTCTATTCCCATAAAAACTGTCCTAAGAAAAGATGATTCCATAGTTCAGATATTTATTTTAATATAATAAATGAAACAAACCTTGAACATTTATCATAGCATAGAAAAGGTTAGAGCAGGACATTCCACAAGATTCTACTATATGTGCTGCTTGTTTTGTGATACCATAGTGCTGCTACATATGTTGTGTAGATATCCAAATGGTCCAAAGTAGGATAAAAGGAAAGGTTCTCACAATGTCTGAAAATAAATCATTTACTATTTGTGCTTTGAGCTAAAGTAATTGTTATTAAAATAACAAGTGACTCACTCAATGTTTGGCATTCTGTTGCAGGAGAAATCTGAAGACATAAAAGCTACAGTCAAGGAACATGTCATTTAGCACCTTCACTTTTTGATCCCTACAGAAGACAACGAGAAGTCAGATGGTAACAATGACAACAACTTCAGTCAGCAGCTGGCCTTGCTCCTCCCAGGGAGTGCACTTTATAACTAATCACAGCGTCCAATGGCCATACAACTTCTCAGGAGCCTCAAATTTTACTGCCTGTTCCATGGATGAAAAATTACTCTCTAATGTGTTAACAACATTCTACTCTGTTATTTTCATCTTGGGCCTCGTTGGAAACATAATTGCCCTCTATGTATTTCTGGGTATCCACCGCAAAAGAAATTCCATTCAGATTTACCTACTCAACGTAGCCATTGCAGACCTCTTACTTATCTTCTGCCTCCCTTTCCGAATAATGTATCACATTAACCAAAACAAGTGGACACTAGGTGTGATTCTTTGCAAGGTTGTGGGGACACTATTTTACATGAACATGTACATTAGCATTATTTTGCTTGGATTCATCAGTTTGGATCGCTACATAAAAATTAATCGGTCTATACAACAACGGAAGGTGATAACAACCAAACAGAGTATTTATGTTTGCTGTATAGTATGGATAATTGCTCTTGCTGGATTTTTAACTATGATTATTTTAACCCTTAAGAAAGGAGGTCATAATTCCACAATGTGTTTCCATTACAGAGATAAGCATAATGCAAAAGGAGAAGCAATTTTTAACTACATTCTTGTGGTAATGTTCTGGCTAATTTTCCTACTAATAATCCTTTCATATATTAAGATTGGCAAGAATCTATTGAGGATTTCTAAAAGGAGGTCAAAATTTCCTAATTCTGGCAAATATGCCACTACAGCCCGGAATTCCTTTATTGTGCTTATCATTTTTACTGTATGTTTTGTTCCCTATCATGGCTTCCGATTTGTCTATATTTCTTCACAGCTAAATATGTCGTCTTGCTATTGGAAGGAAATCGTTCACAAAACCAATGAGATCATGCTGGTTTTCTCATCTTTTAATAGCTGTTTAGATCCAGTCATGTATTTCCTGATGTCCAGTAACATTCGCAAAATAATGTGCCAACTTCTTTCTAGACGGTTTCAAGGGGAAGCGAGCAGGAGTGAAAGCACTTCAGAATTTAAACCAGGATACTCCCTGCATGATACATTTGCTGCAGCTAAAATTCAGTCTACTTCTTAAAGCACTTACAGTAAACATATTAAAAAGGATGATAAAATACAGCCTAATTCCTTGAAGAACAAAAAATTATGAAACAAAGCTCTAGCATTTACAAAGCTTAGATCCTCCCAAAGTTCTTTGCTTATTTGTGATATTTCATTTGCTTAATTACAAAATATTTTAAGTGTAAGCTTACACTCATCACTAGATTTTAAATCTGTATATAAAATCTTTTAGGCTGACACTGTTAACATAGATTATAAAATTAAATGAAATTTATGGTTTTAACCACAGAATAATTAAAGAAAATGTTATAGTTTCTCAAGTCACTAAAGTAGCTATCCAAAATCAAGTACCTAATACTAATTTAAAGTGTGCTTAAAAGTTAACTGATTTGAGGACCGACTTAAAATGTCAGAAAATATATGTTCATTGTCATTTAAAAAGCTTGTATAATTTGCCACTGTATTCATTTATGTCTAAACCTCTATTAACAGATGAAATAATAAAATTTTAATAAATGAAATCACCCACTATCTATCACTGCTTAGTACAATAGGTGAGCTAAAATTCAAGAGCCTAGTGACAGTACTTAAGACTGCACCTTACTTAAAACAGATTTATAAACAATTCAGCCATCTTGGACCATACACTTTGATAAAGCAAAATTGAAGATGTGTACACCCTATGATCCAGCAAGTCCACTACTAGGTATACATCTTACAGAACCACTCAAACATGTATACAAGAAAACATGTGTAAAGATGCTCAGTGACCTACTGCTCACAATACTAAACAAATGTAAACAACCTAAGTATGAGTATGCATCAGCAAAGGAATGGAGAAAAAAACTTCATCTGCATGCATCAACGTGGAGAATTGGCAAAAATAATGTTGAATAAAAAACCAAAAACTGCAAAGGGGTATGTACCCTATGAAATCACTTAAGTAAAATACAAAACCACATAAAACAATACCATATTCTTTACAGATCTATACATATGCAATAAAAATATAAAACATATGTCATAATATACACAAACATATATACCAACTTAAGGTTAATGGTTACATGTGGAGAGATTTGAAGCAAACATGGCAAAATATTAATAATGTCTATTAAACCTGTGTGGTAATACATGGGTATTTGTTATATAATTTTTGGTATATATCTGAGTGTTTGAAATATTTCATAACAATAAAGAAAACCTGTAGGTTAGAATTAAAAGGAAAAAATTCCGAAATTTTCATGTATGTTCAAAAATAACTAGAGAGTAAGCTCTAAGAGAAAGGGCCCTTATTCGTATTTTTAAACAAATTATCTTATTGAAGTATAGTTGATTTACAATGTTGTGTTAATTTCTGCTGTACAGCAAAGTGATTCAGTTATACATATATATATTCTTTTTCATATTCTTTTCCATTATGGTTTACCACAGGATATTGAATGTAGTTCCCTGTGCTATACAGTAGGACCTTGTTGTTTATCTATTCTATATATACTAGTTTGTATATGCTAATCCCAAACCCCCAATCCAGCCCTCCCTCATCCCAAGGGCAACCCCCTTGGCAACCGCAAGTCTGTTCTCTATATCTGTCAGTCTGTTTCTCTATCGTAAATTCATTTGTGTCATAGTTTAGATTCCACATGCAAGTGATATTATATGGTATTTGTCTTTCTGTTTCTGACTTACTTCCCTTAGTATGATAATCTCTAGGTCCATCCATGTTGCTGCAAATGGCATTATTTTATTCTTTTTTTAATGGCTGAGTAGTATTCCACTGTGTGTGTGTGTGTGTGTGTGTGTGTGTGTGTATGTGTATATACCACATCTTCTTTATCCATTCATCTGTCGATGGACATTTAGGTTGTTTCCATGTCTTGGCTATTGTGAATAGTGCTGCTATGAACATAGGGGTGCATGTATCTTTTTGAATTATAGTTTCCTCTGGATATATGCCCAGGAGTGGGATTGCTGGATCATATGGCAATTCTATTTTTAGTTTTTTGAGGAACCTCCATACTGTTTTCCATAGTGGCTGCCCCAATTTACATTCCCACCAAGAGTGTAAGAGGGTTCCAAAAGGGCCCTCACTGACTACCCAGAGCATAGTTGCATTGCCTGGCACAAAGAAGATCAATACATATTTGTTGAATAACTGAATGAACGAGTGAATGAATGTATGGATGAACGAGAAGGGAAGGAGAGAGGGAAGGAGTGCTTAACAGAACTGAAAAAGTCGGTTATTTTCAGAGTCAATGTATCTAGATATAGCTGCAGAAAATGTCATATAATTGTAATCAGGAGATGTCATTAAGGCAACCATTCTCCAAAGTTTGGCCAGCATTGTTCTTTTTTTTTTTTTTAAACATCTTTATTGGAGTATTACTGCTTTACAATGGTGTGTTAGTTTTTGCTTTATAACAGTTTTTTGATTACACACAGAATCAGAATGCTGTTGGCTTAATATGTAAAAGCCTGTTATGACAAACTGTAAGGATCCATTCATAAGTTTCTGTCACAGAGTATAAGAATTTTTTTTTTTATAGTCAGAATACTTCTTCAAACTTCAGGTAGGCCACTGACTGGGAAATCAATATTAAAGAGCATGAAGAATATCGTTAGGGCTGAATTTATTTTAATGAGATTTGGACCATATACAGTTAGTGTTCAGTTAGTTGTATGTCAGTAAGTATACACAAATGGTTGAACAAACAATAGGTCAAAGCAGAATTATATTTAAAAAACAAGAAACATTTGAGAATAAAAATAGAAATTTGCAGAAAAATCAGCTCAGAAAAAAGTAATAAATTTTATATTAATTACTCTGCTCTGACAATCGTTAACAAATGCCAAACTGAAAGTCAGTACTTCTGTTTGTATAATTTAAAAATATGACAATACTGATTTTCTCTCATGTTCTCAAAATTAAAATCTTTTTTACATTATTGGTAGACATTTTATATCACTACATGTGTCTATTGTAAACATACAGTTTGAATGGTTAAATTACATTATCTATTATTATTACTAGTAGTAGTTTTCTGGAACATTAAAAGAAACACATATACACTCATAATTCAAGAAGTTTTCTCATTATTTATATTAAATGAGATGATCCCTGTAAAGCCCTGCACAATGGCATTCTTAAAAAAGTACACTGAGTCAATTCTTGCTATAATATTTGTGATAAAATAAATTTTGTTTAAAGTCAATCTATCTATAAGCTCCTAAAAGATTTTCTTTACCAACAGAAGTTTCACTAATAACATACCTTGGAGTAACCTGAATCCTGAGAATGTTTCTAAATTTTTAGAAAAATTTGCTAAACTTACCAAATTTAAGGGTATTTACTACATATAATCTTCTATTTCTTATTGAACATTGGTGTACACACGTCAGAAACACTGTCCCTACCTCCCCCAGGCCAAGATTTAGTTCTAGAAGCATACAGAAAAGGGAAATTCAGAAGTATATATATATCCTCACCTTGCAAAAGGTCTTGAGAACAAGTTTCTAAATAACATCTCACAAATGCAAAACCAAACAAAGGCATAATTAACTGCCTGGTTGCGAGAGTAAGACCTAAATCCTGAGTTTTGCTGTTAGTTTTGGAAAAGTATTCTGTGCAGAGCTGGGTTTGATGGCAGTTGAATTTCTAAGATAAGGTCAATAGAAAAAGAAAATTCTGTTCTAGTACAGAAGATTTTGTTTTCAACTTCTTTTTAAAATGGATTCTTCAGTCCTGCTGATATGAAAGTAGAACTAATATAATTACAGCTCTGTGAAGCAAAGCCTTACTGAAAAGTTATCCATAAGAGAAAAACAGCATGAAATAGAGTTCTCTCAACAGGCAGCCTGGATTTTGCAGAAACATGTTAACAGGCTAATTATTTTTTAGCCTTTTGAAGTATGAATGGAAACTTATTTTTACCAGATATTAAAATATATTCTTATCCTTCATTAAGGATAACACTGGAGCACATGCAAGGATAAACTTATCAATGGAACAAAATGCACAGCTCTACGCAGACCCTCAATGATACATAAGAAGATTATATGACAAATTAATCACTCTCAACAGGGTAGGAGCAGGAACAAATCAGAGGGCAACCTAGGATTCTGTTAGTCAAGATGTGCTAGAAGCTTACAAAGTGGGGTTCAGCGAATTTTTTTTAACATCTTTATTGGAGTATAATTGCTTTACAATGGTGTGTTAGTTTCTGCTGTTAAATGAATTTTTAAAAAGTTTTCTGAGTGACTCTGATACACTTTCCTCCTTCAAGGAGAATCACTGCAAATAAAGGAGACATCACAAAAAGCATAGGGGAAGGAAGAAATGAATTAATAAATAGTGCTGTGCTTATTTAAAATAAAAGCCAATTTATAGCCTCGCCTCATATCACACCAAAAAAATTATAACTGGATCAAAGAGTTAAATGTAAATAATGAATGCATTAAAAGACTTAAAAATATGTGACTAACTCATCTGTGGAAGGGAAAAGACTTCCTATTAATAAAATAGAAATAACCAGAGGGAAAGATGCATAGATTTGATTTTTAAAAGTAGACTATTTTTTTTTTGTCAAAAACCATGAACAAAAATAAAAGCAAAAGCACAAAGTGAGAAAAATATTCACAATAGATATGACATTTACTGGAGAGTTTTTTATGTCAGGCACCAACGGACACCATAAACTTCCAAAGAAACTTGTATTTTTAATCAGAAGAAAGCATTTGAATCTCAGAATATAATCTGAACTATGACAACTCGAATGAGATAGAAGCTCTCACGATGGATGATGCAGTGTCCTTTTTCGTAGCTACATGGCCCAGTTGAGAACACATTCCTGTAAGTGGCTGCTATAGTGCCTCAGTTCAGTCTGGTTTTCAAATTAAGACATGGAGGACTGCTTGCGTGGAGGTAACAATAGACTCAGAGCTAAAATGGAAGTGCTAGGTTTGTCGTAAACTTCTATTTTTCCTCTTATTTCCCCCCTTCAAGTTTACATGCAACGGAATGGGAAGCAAAGTAAAATATATTTATGTACCTTTTACTGTGCTGGGTGCTCGCAATGCATTATTATCATTTACTCCTTATTGCATCGTGATTGAAGTATTTTCTGTATTTTCCATATGAGGGGATGCAAGTTGGCAGACTTTTATTCCACAGGCATTGTCTCTGCTAAGACACTGCTTTTCATTTTATTCTGCCCAAGCACAATGGTAATTACTGAGATGTCTTTTATTTTTTTAAAAAAAACCATAAATGGGTATTAATATGTATTTAGGGCAAAAAATTCTGCCTATTACTCATCAAAATTGTGTGATGTCAAAAGACCAAAATCTTAAAGAACTAGTTTTCTAGCTATCACACATTTGTACACTCTGTGAAAGCTCTGCCTGAAACATGGACAATAAAGCAGTACAAAAGCATACAGGTTGAATAGAAGGAGAAAAAAAAAGAAATCAAATTAGAGCATCTCACCCTTATTAATTTTGCTTCTAGCCCAGGAAATGCATAAAGAACCATCATAAGATGAGCTTTGGAAAAGGTTTCTAATTGTGGTTTGTACACAGGTATTGATGATGCATAGAATCTCTTTTTGTGTTAGTAAGCCATGCAAGTTATTCCAGGAGCAACAGTTAACTGTTACAGTTATACTCTGGTTTGGTAATTCTACATGTAATCATTTTTAGGTATAAAATATTTCAAACATACAAAAAAGTGAAAATACAACATAACAGGCAGCTAAGCACCCATCACCCAAATTGTACAGATGTTAATGTTTTGGCCCTATTTGCTTAACTGTTCTCTTGTACCTATACATATTCCAAGAAGATATACTAAAGCTCATCCGGAGGTATCCGCTTGCCTAAAGTTAGTGTTTATCATTTTGATGTACATGTTTATACTATTATAACATTCGTAAGTGGCATGAATAACAATGTGCATTAGTTTTTGTTTTCAAAATTTAACAAATAGTATCTCACTAATACATCCTTTTGTAACTTTTTTCACTCAAATTATGTTTGTGTTGATAGATTCATTCGTTTTAACAGATGCATAGTGTTTTACTGTGAGAATAAACAACAGTTCACTTCTCCATTTCTCCTAACAATGGGCCTTTAGGTGGTTTCCACTTTTTCACTATTAGAAACCATGCTCAAGCGAAGTCTCCTGTGTGCATGTGTGGAATTTTTCTATGGCTGACACCTAGAAGTAGAAATGCTTGGTTGTAAAGGGTATAAACATCTTCAGTTTATTTCAGTTGTGACAAATTGCTCTCCAAAGTGATTTTACCAATTTATACACCTATCCCACCACTAGTAAGGTAAGAGTTCCTCTATCCACATCCTCACCAATACTTGGTTTTATTAGATTTACTAACTTTTGCCTGGGGGGTGTGAAATGGCATCTCCCTGTGGTTTTAATTTGTGCCTCCCTGACTGCCAGTGAAATGGAGCAGCATCACCTCCTGTTTCTTTTTTGCCCATTCATGTTTCTTCTTGGGTGAATCATCTATTTATATCTACACCATTTCCCCTTTTCCCTTTAACGAGTTGATTTTATTCCATTTTTTTTCCTTTCAAATTGTTGAAATAATTATTTATATATTATGTATACTAATCTTTTGTTCTTTATATGGGTTGCAAATAACTTCTACCAGTATGGGACTTGACTTTTACTTTGCTTATGGTTTCTTTTGCCAGACACCATAAGGAAAGGAAGACGTTTTCTAATCAATAAATCTAGATGAACCCTGGCCTTCTGAAATATATACACCCCTCAAGGACTAAGCTAAAGAATTTGCAGATGAAATTATCTTATAATTATACACCTTGGCATTTCAGTCAGAAATAGTATAGTACATAGGAGTGCAAACGAGGTGTCCCCTGAGAACAAAAATGTTTTCTGAAACTTAACCTACAAAATTCAAACATCTAAGTATTACAGATATGCAAACGATTTTAAAGGGATAGAAAGTCTCCTAGACCAGGAGCTGACCTGTTAAGTGTATCAACATATTTAAAGAAAGAATTGGCCATTCACTAGCAGGTAAGTGAGGGAAACTTGGAAGAAAAAGGGGGGTGGAGACTAGGAAGATGTTGGTATTGCCCACGCAGAATCCAGGGGAATCATTTTAACCAATGGACCAAGAGTATTACCATCCCACTGGTAAAGCCATGGGGAGGATTATGGTGGCGCTGCATCCAATAGGTCTTCTTAGCCTACTGACATTAAACATTAAATAATGAACTGAGAGGCAGCATAATGGACAGGTTAATAGGGCAGCTGCTGCAACCAGAATGCCTGAGTTCAATTTCTGGCTCTACCACTTACTATGTAACCTTGTACAAGCTCTCTTTCCTCTACTGAGAAAACAAAAATAATAGGAACACCTAACTCATAGTGTTAGGGAGACTAAACGAGTGAATAAAGGTTCTTGGCCATTAGGAAACATTCAATATATGTTACTGAAATACTCAAATGCCAAAGAAAAGACAGGGGAAATATATAAAAACGGAATGCTCAGAAGCTGAAGATACACATCAGAACTAGGAAGATACATAGTGGAAGCTGACCTGGACCAAATGAGGTGGGGAAAGCACTCATAAAGGGTAATTTAACTTTAGCTTTCACTAATAACAGCAACGTCCAGGACAGTAGCTGCAGCAGACCCATGCTGTCAGAACCATACTCTGAAACTTGGGCAAGTAGAAGAGGAGAGGATGCCAGAAGAGGGACAGTTTGAAAGAATGGGATTACTTAGCCTTAAAGCAGAAAACTAAAAGAAAGGCATTAGAGCAAAAATATGCGTGCGTGCGTGCGTGCGTGTGTGTGTGTGTGTGTGCGTGTGGTGTGTAGCCTCAGAGAGCAAGCAGAAAGAGGACCACTGAAGGATGGGAGTTGCAAGCAGCATGTTTCACCAGACTGTAGAAGAGTATTTTCTAACAATTGCAGATCTCAAATGGAATAGAAAGCCAGTGAGTTATTTGCTGGTAGAACTATTTCAATGTAGTATGGATCCTCAGCAGGCTGGGAAGGCAGCAAAGCATTTCAAGCATTTAATAAACTTTGGATTAGATGTTCTTTAGATCCCTTTAACAGAAGTTTTGGGTTTTACAGAACATTCAATACCTTAATAATGAGTGGCAACCAGGGGCCACCTGTGATCTTGTTGCTCCATCATGTTGTGCCCATACAGTCATGCCCTCAGGGCTATTCAAATGTGTGGGGGGCAGAGGAAGGAGGCTGCTTGCTGTATGGTCAATGGTCCCCAAGCAGTTTCCCAGAATCTTCTTTTGTAGCAGATTTGTCCCATGTCCCTTGCTCAGCACATCACAGGCATTCATTAATATTTACTGCTAGAGAGACTGTTTAAACTCTATCTAAAATAAGTTGATGGATTCTGGGAGTTTTGTGACATTTGTTATGTTAGGTGCTCATTTCTTTGCTTTCTTACTGACACTTCGCTTTGTTGTGCATAATCAGAGTGGTCAAACAGGTTACTGCACTGCATCCTGAAGCAGGTCAAGGCACCTTCACTGTAAAACTGGCTCAATAGTATAAACTCAGGTGGGAGTGGTAATCCCTCTGATGTGTGATATTTTCAAATTTTATCCAATGGCAAACTTCTGGACTAAAAAATCTTAATGCCTTCCTTTAACACTGCTGGCAATACTGTTACAGGCCCTTTCCTGTTATACACATTTCCTTTCTCTGTTTCCTTCCTCTTCTCATGTTCTATCACCTACCAAGATCTTCTAGTACTCCCAATACTGCCCCCTCTATATTTTTTCCTTTCCTGTACTCAGCAGCACCTCTTTCTCTGACTTTCTCTTTTAATTGCCTTTCTCGTAATTTACTGTCCTCTTATGTGTTCCCTGATTTGTCAGAAGCAGAAATGCTTCATTATTTGGGTGGAAATTTCGTTTGTACTCAAAAGAAAAACACTGTTTCCGCTATATTAAAAACAACTTTCAGCTGGTTGCAAAGGGAACTGATGAGGTTTGCATGCATGTTCATATTCAGTTCCCCTTTGTGGCCAGTGAGACTTGAAAAACACTGGAACACACAGGGTCAGCTCTTGTGCGGACTGATTATAGAGTTCCAAATATATGTGGCAAGTAGTGAGAGGTGTCAGCTAAATAAGTAACTGAGGGTCTCATGCTCTGATAGTTGGCATTTGTGATCCTGCAAATAACTAAACCTCGAGTAATAAGTACAACCTAGCACGGTGGGGGAAAAAGCTACTAAAGGGGCAAGCTAGACTAAGCATCCCTCTGTATCCTTTTAGGCTCTAGTATTGGAGATCTCAATTAATTATCCAGTTCTTAGGATCAGATAAGCAGAAACAGACTTTTCTTCTAGTTTTACTGAAAAGCTAGATTAGTTCTGGAAATAGAAAAGGGCTATTTACAGAGGATAAAAAGTACAAAGGAAACAGCATGGATTCCTGATACTTTCAGTACACCTTTTAATACAAGAAATAATCAAAAGAAAATGACAGCTCCAAGACTGAACTGAGGCACAGCGGGTATCCCTTTGCAAAGTAAACTTAACTTTTCTTTTTGGATGTTATGCAAGGAGCAATGGACTCTGAGGTACACATACTATATTAATCCCAAAGGAAGAGCCAATGTATTGTACTTTGAGGAAAAAAATATAAAAATCCAGTTAGAACACTGCTGTTGCAAGCACAGTAAAGAAAATGTGACAGATTAAAATTCTCTGCAGCGGGACTTCCCTGATGGCGCAGTGGTTAAGAATCCGCCTGCCAAAGCAGGGGACACGGGTTCAAGCCCTGGTCCGGGAAGATCCCACATGCCGCGGAGCAACTAAGCCCATGTGCCACAGCTAGTGAGCCTGTGCTCTAGAGCCGACGCACCTAGAGACCGTGCTCTGCAACAAGAGAGCAACGAGATGCCACCGCGATGGGAAAACCACACACCGCAACGAAGAGCAGCCCCTGCTCACTGCAACTAGAGAAAGTCCACGCACAGCAAAGAAGACCCAACGCAGCCAAAAATAAATAAATAAAATAAATAAATAAATAAAAAATACTCTGCAGCTCTTCCTATCCAGAAGTGGAGTCTTTGTCCACCTCTTGAATCTGAGCACGCATTGTGACTTGCTTTGACCAATAAATCGGGGTGGACATTGTATGGCATCTAAGCAAGGCCTTAAGAGGCCTTGCAGCTTCTAGTTTTGTGCTCCTGGAACCCCAAGACCATCACGGTGTAAATAAACCCAGGATGAAAAATCACATGGAGATACTCAGCCTGCACAACCATCTCAGCTGAGGCTCCAGACATGAGAGAGACCATCATGGACCATCCAGCCTCAGCTGAGCTGCCAGATAACTAAGAACCTGCATGAATGACCCCAGGAGAGACTGACAGTAGAACTGCCTGGTTGAGCCCAGAACAAATTGCAGGATTGAGAACGAACAAATGGTTGTTGTCATAATCCACCAAGTCTGGCCATGGTTTGGCATGCAGCAAGAGGTAAATGATGCATATAAAACAAAATTAAAAATATGTGTACCATTAATTTCTAAAAAGGTGACAACAAATATAGTAAGTAATTTCATTAACAAAAAAGACAATGCCTCTGTTTTGCTTAAAAGCTCTGTGTGTGTGTGTGTGTGTGTCTGGGTATGAAAGAGAGGCAGAGATATTTATTTTCCAAACCACTGCAGAGTGGAGAGTGGCAGGGTTATTGAAGATTTCGTAATGAACCATGAGTTGTCAGAGATAACAAGCATATGCTGCATGATGAGGCAACTGGTTAGGTGGTATCTTAACAGCAGGGGATCTGCGTAGTTTAAGTTGACAGGAAGAAGTAACTACAGTGGAGGATAAAGGTGATTTCTCCTATGCTTTCTTCATTAGGTAAAATACACTTTAAATTACACTTGTTGATAGACATGACATGTTTTCATTTTAGTATTATTTGACTATTAAAACTATGTCCATGAATTGCTGATTAAAAAAAAAGTTAAGAAAAACTAAAGATATGAGAAAAATGTTCGCATACTAAAATGTCAGACTTTCTTTTTACCGCTAGGATAATTGTAGTTGTGAATGATTTTACGAAGGTGACTCTTGTGATAATCACTAGTACAAAACAAAACGAAATCTCCAAAGGACATGGCCTATTAAAGGCAGATGAGTGTCAATGGGTTTTCAGCTTAAGGACAGAAATCCATCGTCCATACAATTATTTTTATTCTATCACGTTTAAAGTGTTTTTCAGCTACTAAGATAAAGAATCATTTTGTTAGAGCTTAAAAAAACTAAACTTTTAAATTGTTCTAAGTTTCTAGCTGGAAAATAGTGCAAGGCGGGCAGCTTATGCTTCAGCCTTTAACAGCAAAAGAGGTTTAACTAGGGCTGGTAATAGATTGCCCTCTGCTGGTCAAAGCGTCGCCAAAGAAATGATTCTCTACAGACTTTTTCTGTGTTAAAATGTAACTGTGGTTTCTTTCCAATTTTCTCTACCAGATACTTCTGGCGATATGGAACTCCAGAGAACTTATATTTCCTGGCTTCAATATTTTATTTGTAGGTTTATTAAAACGATACATTTTAGGCTGGCTTTTTGATGGAGGAGGAAGAAGAGAGCACATGGTAATATTAGAAACTATACCATATATAGTACAATTTGAGAACTATGTTATAAGACACCAACACTTGTTTAGAGTGATACCTTAAAATGACTACTTCAAGTCTAATATATCTCTGTCAAAACATTATAAAGACGCAACCATCAATATAAGCAATGATTCAGGCAAGGACCATCAATGAATGCTAAAATCCACTGGGTGAAAGGGGAAAAAATATATTCAGAGAGTCTCAAAATATGACCATCAGATTACTTATCAATTACAGAGGGGAAAAGTACTAGTACAATGGAAAGTTGGCAGCAATTAATAAATTTTCAGATTGAAAACTGATACATTTTTGGTCACCAGGGATACTTGGTCACCTTTATCTAAAACAATAATCCAGATTCTGGTAGTAGCTAAGAATATGGGATCTGAAGTCACACTACCTGTGTTCAAATATAGGCCCTACAATATACCAGTTACATTACCATCAACAAGTTATTTATCCTCTATGGACCTAAATCTTCTCATCTAGAAAATGATAGTAATAATGGTATCCATCTGAGAGATATCTTAATTAAATATCTTAACAATTAAGTGAATATATATAAAAGCACTTCAGTGGTTATCATTTATTATTATTATAAATTTTCTAAAAGTGGTTCTCAGGAAAGCTTGTTACTTCAACACTTGGGGGGTTCTTAATAATAGAAAATAAATATAGACACTAATAGGTACAGGATGTAAGACCTCAGATACCCAACTCTTCCTCATCTTCCTTTGATATCTCTTTTTTTCCCCCTTGAATAAAGATAGTGACATGGAGCACGAGATTTAACCTCAAGACAATTTTACCTAGAAATTCCAAAGAAGCGATTGGTAATAAAATGTCCAGGAAATGATCTTGAGAAGAAAGGGCAGTGGTGAGGTTTCTGGGCACTGATATATGATGTCTTTTTAACTCCCTAAATCTCACTGCAAGTCATAATCCAAGGTGTATGTATGTGTTTTGTACCTGTGGTAATACAATGGCCTAAATTATTTTTAGAATTCTATAATCAAATGCTTCATTTTCATAAATTTTAATCTACTTTTGGCTTTTCAAAGAACCTGAAAAAAAAACGGTAGGTTCTGAAGCATGATATGAACCAAACTTGACTGACTCAAAGATGCTGAAATTCAAAATGTGACTGTCCCCCAAAATCTCTTTGCCTCATCTAATCCAATGCTAAAGTTTCCCTTTCCCTAAACCTACTAATTTCCCATCTGTTTTCCAACTGCCACTTCTGAGGTCATTCCAATTCTAATGACTGTCACCATGTTTCTATGGTGTACATTTCTAGAAGAAAATGTCTATCCAGTGCATTCAAGCCAATATGGAAAGACAAAAGCCAAAGGTGAAGTATAGTGAAACTCTGCTGGCGGGTCCATTTAGTCATTAGACCTTTCTTACAAAGTTAATCACTTTTCTGTGCTATTATATATTTACAAACTTTGGACTGTAATTTCTGCTGTTTTTTAATAGTTCTTGAGGAAAATACTCCCATGGTTTGCTGAGAAACCAGCTTGCAGCAGCAAGTAGAGGATCTTCACACCCTAATTAAGGGTGGGAGAGCCATGATTATAGCTGCTCGTGGTAGACGGCGAGGGCCTGAGCACAGTGAAACTGGAGACAGAGACAGGGCTGTGGCCAGACACCACATCCTGAAGAGAGCGGGGGTGCTCAGAGAACCTTGAACAAACCACAGCTTTGAGTAATAGGTCTCTGCTTCACTCCTCCTAAAGGTAACTACTGGCTCGGGTGTGCAATGAACTAGATAAAGGATTCCACTGCACCCCAACCCCAACTCCCCCTTGAAGAAATAATTATCTTTTGAATGTGAAGTTCTAATGTGGACTACATAAGGCACGTCTTCTCTTCCTGCACACCAGCCTCCCAACGCTCTGAACTTCTGATGGGTCAGATAGAATGCTTAAAAGGCCAACTGTTGACATTTTAGAAGACACTAGCTTGGGTAGCCCCAAATAACTGTCTATTTGAAGCACAATGGTTCAGGTATGACTGAGCTGTCCTGTGTCTTCTGGGTT
The DNA here is from genome assembly GCF_026419965.1 of Kogia breviceps. Lineage (NCBI taxonomy): Eukaryota > Metazoa > Chordata > Mammalia > Artiodactyla > Physeteridae > Kogia > Kogia breviceps. Next base: position 98,387,111 of record NC_081330.1, on the reverse strand, counting down.
CTGGCTCCGAGGCAAGTTGAAAAGGGACCCTATCCTAACCCCAGTAATCCGTCAGGAAAGCTCTCATGCACCCCTGCTGAATACAGCTCACCATGGATTGTCAAAGTAAATTATAGCATGCCCGCCCTTTGAACCTCAAACATCTCAAAAGCAGGAAACTTTGTACAAGGCAAGACTTAGACTCTGGGGAACTACTCTAACACCTCAAGGAGTAAATCATAAGGGTCAGAGCAGAAAACTTAGGAAGCCAGTATTTGGCAATGATATAGGAAGTAATTAGAAGGGTTAGGCAAGAGCATTTAGACTTGGAAACAGAAGCAGAACTCTGAAGAGGAGAAGCATGGGAAAGATGAATGAGAACCAAAGAAAACTGTAGGTGACCTAAATGAGAAAAGTCCAAGGGGCCACTTTTACACAGAACTTGCAATTCTTGAAATTTCTGCCTGACAAGTTGTATTTCTGTTAATCTTGTATTCTCTGACATTTACACCTTTTTACCAATTGCAATAATACTTCCCAGTATGTTAGGAAAATATAAATAAAAATTTCCTTATATTTCAATTAGGGAACTCAAAATCACTTAAATCATAAAGAATTTATACTGATATTGATGGGATCAAAATTAGCTTACTGAAGTCAAAAGTTTTCAAAGAAAGAAAAATATTGGGCTTGAGTTCTTCCAGTCTATTCTGCTACTTAAGAGTCTAGAAACCCTGTCTGAATGAAATTAAAAATATTCAAAACTTGATTCCAGTTTACTTACCATAAGGTACCCTTATTGACTCTAGAGAAAAACCAGTAATTTCTGCTAAGGTAGAGGGTGAGGTTGAAAAAAACCAAACATGTGCCTTGAAGTTAATTTACTAGTTGTGTCACCTTGGGCATGCTATTTAACATCTTTGAGACTCAATTTCCTCATGTGTAAAACCGGGCTACCACCACCCATCGCTGGGGCTCTTATATGTAAAATGTTCTGCCTGGTACTGGCACAGGATTGTTGCTCACCATGCATTCTCTTCTCTTTCGTTTCAGTTCCTTTGGACTGTAAGAACCACTCTGATTTAGTTTTCTCCCTTTCTAATTCATAGAGCACTTAAAGTCTGTACCACACATCACATATTAATCTGAATCTTGGCTTGCTTCTGGAACCACTCTTGAATTTCCAGAGACCCTAAATTAGCTTGTGGTTGATATACTTCTGTGACCTCCACATGCCACTAGAAACACAGTAGGAACTCCAATAAATATTTGTGAATTGCACTGTTTAAGAAAACTACAGAGCTCTAAAAAAAAAAAAAAAAAATCAAAATAGAGGAAGAAATGGCAAAAATTACACCTATCCAGGCATTCTTGCCCGATAAATTATCAGTCATCTGACCATCCTTTTAAGCAGTACTTCTGACTCTTCTTTGGTTCAGTGGTTGACTGACATCTGTGGTAGCCAGCTTCCAAGATGGCCCCCAATGACCATCACCTCCTGATATTTATCCCTCCCACACTGAATCACTGATGGCTTTGGGTGACCAACAGAATACTGCAGAAGTGACAGTGTTAACTTTAGAGGCTAGATCAAAAACAGGCATTGCAACTATGGCTTTGTTCTTTTTAATCACTTGCTCTGTGAGGACAGATGGCTGCATGACCTTGGGAAACTTATGCAACTCTTTTGAGGTTCACTTTTCCTCACCTTTAAAATGAAGATATTTATTTTATAGTATTTATTTAACAGGGTATTGTGAAGGTTGAATAAGACATGCATATAAAGCACATAACAGGATGCCTGGCACATAATAGGCTTTCATTAAATGTGGCTAATACTGGTGTGGTGGTGGTAGAAGCTGCAGTAGCAGCAACTGACTGGCTGTGAGATGTGAAGGAAAGAGAGGAATCAAGGATGATTCCTAGGTTTTTGGCTTGAATAACTGAAGAAGTGATGGTGTCATCTACTGACTTCAGGGACAATAGAAGATAAGTTGTGGAGAGTAAGGACATTCTTTTTTCTTGGGCCGAAGGTACTTATTAAGCCTCAAACAGGTAATACTAAAATTATCTTTCAATCATTTATAAACAGGATTCCTTTTCCATTCTTTCTTCTCTAAATTATTTTGAAGTGTTTTTTTGTTCTAAATTCCTTCCTGGAACATGAAAAATTGTTGAAGTAAAAATGATAGGAATTCCAGAGGTCAAATTACTCTGCAGTCAATGGCCATGTACCCCTGGATGAATCACTGTTCTTAATTAAATGATGGCAAGCACTGCAAATGCAAAGATGAGTAACAGCAGAACAAAATCCAGACACTCAGGTAGTCCTCACTTTTGTTTTACAGAGAAGTATTAGCAAACATTAGGAAGGATTTATGCAATCAACAAGAAATAAGATAAGCATCAGGGGTTATGAGAATTGGCAAAGTACGTTTATTAATTTTAAATGAAGATTTACTGATAACTAAAGTGCTCGAGCTTGATGAAATTAGATTTCTGTTCCCATTCTCAGACTCCCACTGGTTTAACTACCCAAGGAAGGGTTAATGTGTGATGCAGGTCTGGCTCCTCAGCTGTACACACTTAGCTTTCATTTAGTTAACACTTCATAGACTGATTAAACAATACTATACATAAAATTGGTTTCACAATTCTTTATATTGTAATATAACTATTGATTTTATTTGAGGCATATTTGGTCTTCGGATTCTCGCACTTTCCAGGATTCCCCAAATTCATTATGAAATGCTCCAAACAATGTACTACTTTGAATCTGAATGGAGGCAGCACAGGACAATTTGAAGTAGAATAAGTTAGTTCATTAGTTAACCAAGAAGAGACTCAAACCCCTGAATGTACTGCTCTGGGCCTCACTTCTTTACCCCCCAGCTCTGTGATATTTGATTCCAGTAACCTGCTACAAGTAAGAAAACTTTGCATTTAGTTTCCCTTTATTCGTGATAAAGCTGAATTGCAAATAAGCCATCCACAAACGATTTTACAGACAAGTTTGTACCAATATTTTATTGGGTTACTATTTACTATGGAGTGGTTCCCTCTAACACTGTATTGTACAAAACTAACTAGTCATGGGGATTAAACCTTTGAATTTAACTTCTGCCAAGCATGCTAATGAAGTTAAATGAGGTGTAACCGGTTCATGAAATAATCAAAAGGAAGCACAGTATATATACTGTCCACTAATTTCCTCCCACTATAGAAACAGAGAAATGAGTTTGGCGTTTTTTTTTTTTTTTTGAGGAGGTAGTTGCTACATTTACCGTAACTAGTGAATTTCTTCAATACTCTGTTTAATTTCCTTTTCTTCCCACTGCAGTTCGTGTCATGCAAGAATCTATTCACGCTGACTAAAACTGAAAGATAATGGAAGAGTGATGATCAGAGAATTTAAAATCTGAAATTTAGCATCACCACCCTGAACAACAGAGCCTTGGTTAGCATAAACTACTCATACAGGTAAGACTGATCACTTTTAACTTAAAAGTTAACTATAAAAACTCTAACAGGACTAAAACGTTTAAGTTTTGAAAGCTGATCATTAAAAAAGGTCAGCATATTAATTATGTAGATAATTCATTAGTAACTGAAGTTAGAATTGTAGACGTCTTTCATTTGTCAAATTAGCAGAGGCACAATGTGTTACAGGAGTGATTCAAGACAAGACATTCTGCTGAGAGGAATGCAGACTTGTACACATTTTCTAGAGAGCAATCCTGTATATATAACGTGATTGTTATTTGATTTTTTGAGCTTTAGAGTATTTTCTAAATTTTACAAAATAATTATCTAGCAGTTTTATAGTCAAACTTTACTTTTAAAGGAGAGGTACACAGTAGATACAAATTTGATGTTTGGGAAGCTAAAGATGGTCAACTAGTTGTCATTTGTTATAGTGAAGGTTCCTATAGTTTCGATGTCATCTGTCTGATAAAGCTAGCCTCTGTGAAAGTCTTTTTACCGCTCTTCTGTTCTGTAGCATTTGCTAGTAGAAAAGCAAGGCAATGGTAATGAATAATATGAGATAAGAGATGCTCTATGTGGTGGTCTAGTTTTTTTAAAAAAGGAATACTATCCATTAATACAGAAGCACCACCTTTATAGATTTTAGTACACATGCATTATCTACACAAGGCAGGGGCTAGTGTTTTTCTTTAACATAATCAAAAAAGGAAGCTCCATTCCTTATGTAATATAAAAATGTACTTTGATCAGATAATTTTTTCTTAAGAAATAAACTGGCTAATTTCACTCTCTGACTGATTTTTTTAAAAACATCTTTATTGGAGTATAATTGCTTTACATTGCTGTGTTAGTTTCTGCTGTATAACAAAGTGAATCAGCTATGTGTACACATATACCCCCATACCTCCTCCCTCTTGCATCTCCCTCCCACCCTCCCTATCCCCCCAACTAGGTGGACACAAAGCAGGGAGCTGATCTCCCTGTGCTATGCGGCTGCTTCCCACTAGCTATCTATTTTACATTTGGTAGTGTATGTATGTCCATGCCTCTCTCTCAATGCATCCCTGATTGCTCTTTTCATGGGCAAGGTTAGTCCATTAATATTTATTTTGATGATTTCTATAATCTTGCTTTTAAAAAATATTTATTCCATATTTTAATTGATTTTTTCTTCATTTTTGTTCCATCCCCCCACCCCCCAGTAAATTAGAATTTCAGCACTCTATTCCTATTTTTTCGGTAGTTACCTTGAAATTTTGTCATGCATATTTAACTCGACATATACTAAAGTGAAACAGTATGTTAATCCCACTCCCAAAGATTACAAAGACACTGGAACATCAAGTTAGATCCCACTCTTGACTTGCATATTATTCTTGTCCAACACTTTCGTTCTGTCCTGTTTTAAATCCACAAATTTGAAATTACTCTTAAAATACATGACTATTTTGGTTTGGATTTACATGAATGTTTACAATTTATTTGCTCCTCATTCCTTTTTGCATTGCAGACCATCCTTTGGGAGCATTTTTCTTTCTTCCTAAACTACATCCTTTAAAGTTCCTTTAGTGATAGTCTCTTGTTGATAAACTCCCTCAGGTGGTGTTTATCTGCAAACGTTTCATTTCAGCCTCAATCTTTTTCTTTTTTTTTAACATCTCTATTGGAGTATAATTGCTTTACAATGTTGTGTTAGTTTCTGCTGTATAACAAGATGAATCAGCTATTGTATACATATATCCCATATCCCCTCCCTCTTGTCTCCCTCCCACCCTCCCTATCCCACCCCTCTAGGTGGTCACAAAGCACCAAGCTGATCTCCCCCTGCGATGCAGCTGCTTCCCACTAGCTATCTATTTTACATTTGGTAGTGTATATATGTCAATGCTACTGTCTTACTTCGTCCCAGCTTAACCCTCCCCCTCCCCGTGTCCTCAAGTCCATTCTCTACCTCTGTGTCTGTATTCCTGTCCTGACTCTAGGTTCTTCAGAACCATTTTTTTTTTAATCTGACTGATTTTAAAATCAATTCCAATTTGCCAGGCTGTACTGGATTCAGATACAAACTCACTCTGAAGCATATGGATTGTTTTCTAAATAAAAATTGCAAAGCAACAAAATAAAATGATAAAGACACTGGTAGACATTAAGGGTCTTAGTATTTGAACCTAGAGATACTCAAGCTTTCAAGTCTTTGGGTGAAGATTGGTTTAAAAAGTTATTTCAAAATTATAATGGTATATTTTGGGAAAAATCCCTATTTCTATAATCTAAGATGCAGAAAATATAATCATGATTCTGAAGAGGGGTAGAGAGTAAAATATTCCTGAGGGGCTGGGGGCATATAAGAATCTCAGAAGGCGGTGGGTAGTAAAAAGTTTTGTGTTTATCAAAAGCGAGAATGAGAAGAAAAAGATCGAGAATCCCTATTCTAGATTATAAAAGAGTGAAGAATGTAGTACTTAGAAAGGTATGGTGAAAAATACAGAGAAATGAAGCACATTCTGAATAGAGCTCATGATTTTTATTTGACCAGAATCCAGAAAGTTTTCTTACTTCCACCTGAAAGAAGTAAAGGCATGAGAAAAATAAGAATGAAAAGGAGTTTGTACCTTTTGAAGCAAGAAATATTTAAAAATAGGACATTAAAAAAGCAAAATCACACCTGCATTTATACTGTGATTAAAATATCTTCTTAAAAGAAACTCTGAAAAACCAAGATACTAAATTACACACAAAGACACATGAGGGTGCTCTAACCAACAAGCAGTAGCAACTACAGTTCTGACACAGAATCTTAAACTAGATTTTTATTGAAGTATGATAGATTAGCATTAAATATTGGGAACAAGAAATTACTGATGCCATTTGGTAAAGATCCTGGGATTCTGGTGTCCATCCTTGGTCACTACACTTACCTTCTGTTCAATTCAGGATCTTGCCTGAGTGTTTATGTAGAATTCAGTTTACTTCTGAAATGTGAAAAGTGACTTTTCTAATAGTATTAGATTATAGAGAAGTTCTTTAGCCATGAAAAGACACCATTTTGAAAAGTATTTATGTACAATTAATGTGGTAATTAAAAATCGGTCTTCTATTAACATGGCCACAAAATACTTTTGCAACACTTTCCTTAGGCTAGTGTGTGCCTTAAAAATTTTTAAATTACCTTTCTAGGCTAAAAATCAATTGTCATTTACAAATTGCCTTAAAATCTAATATAAGAATTATAAATTTCTCTAGTGTAAAATAATAAATCTCAGGCATTTAACTATTTCTATCAAATTTTGTTTTTTAGACAAAGGCACCATCCACAATAATCAACTTTCTTTTATTTCAATTGGACAATCGTGATTAGAAAAGGTGAGACAGCATCTATACTTTCCCTTTTCATCCAATATATTTATGTTACTATTTTATTTTATCCAATGCTTTATAAAAAATATTTAGCTGAAATACCATCTATAATTTTAATACTAAATATCTGCAATTCTGTTCTAGTTCCTGTGGCAAAATTCAAGGAAATCTGATATAAATGAGTAACAACTCAACATGTATTCAACCATCCATGATCTCTTCCATGGCTTTACCGATCATTTATACCTTCCTTTGTATCATTGGTCTCTTTGGAAATTCTCTCTCTCAGTGGGTATTTTTAACAAAAATATCTAAGAAAACATCAACACACATCTACCTAGCACATCTTGTGACTGCAAACTTGCTTGTGTGCAGTGCCATGCCTTTCATGGGTATCTATTTCCTGAAAGGTTTTCAATGGGAATATCAATCTGCGCGATGCAGGGTGGTCAATTTTTTGGGAACTCTATCCATGCATGTAAGTATGTTTGTCAGCCTCTTAATTTTAAGTTGGATTGCCATAAGCCGCTATGCTACCTTAATGAAAAAGGATTCCACACAAGAGACCACTTCGTGCTACGAGAAAATATTTTATGGCCAGTTACTGAAAAAATTTCGCCAGCCCAACTTTGCTAGAAAACTGTGTGTTTACATATGGGTAGTTGTTCTAGGCATAATTATTCCAATTATCATATACTACTCAGTTGTGGAGGCCACAGAAGGAGAAGAGACCTTATGCTACAATCAGCAGATGGAACTAGGAGCCATGATCTCTCAGACTGCAGGCCTCATTGGAACCACATTTATTGGATTTTCATTTTTAGTCGTACTAACATCATATTACTCTTTTGTCAACCATCTGAGAAAAATAAGGACCTCTACATCCATTACAGAGAAAGATTTGACTTATAGCTCTGTGAAAAGGCACCTTTTGGTCATCCAGATTCTACTAATAGTTTGCTTCCTTCCATACAGCATTTTTAAACCCATTTTTTTTGTTCTACGCCAAGGAGCAGACTGTCAGCAACTGAATTATTTAATTGAGATAAAAAACATCCTCACCTGTCTTGCATCAGCCAGAAGTAGTACAGACCCCATTATATTTCTTTTTTTAGATAAAACGTTCAAGAAGACACTATATGATCTCTTTACAAAATCTGAGTCACCACATATACAACCCTCTGGTTGATTTCTGAATGGAAAACAACACCAAACAGAAAGTGTTCATATGACTCTATTAGGGACCCTAAACTACATGATTAACAGGTCATAGCTTGGTTGATAATAGGCACCAAGAAAATCTCTTTGGTTTTTAAAAATAAACAAACAAATAAGCAAACATAAAACTCACTTTACGGTTCTACTTATAGTGAAAGTTGAGATGGCAGAGTTAACAGAGGCAAAAGTCAAGCATATTGAAAGAATCCCACTGCATATGAAACCAACAGACCATTTTCTGTTTAAACTCAACCACGGATGCTTCTATTCAAAACATAATACGTCACAACTATAGGATAAAGAAGCAAATGATTTATGACTTTTCTACTTTTTAGTAGTTAGAATACAAGGGTCCATCTATGGGTAATGTCTTGTTGGTAGCTTTAAAAATGAGTAAAAGAAAAAAGTGAATAAGAAATTTCCTCATTTACATCCTATCTAAATATATGAATAATGTACTGTAAAAATCCAAGGTTTTATTTTATAAACACATTATTTATTTGGTGTTATCTGGTTCATGATCCTGGGAGAAGCAACATTCATTGATTCCAGTATTTATTAAGTAGATGTTATTTATAAATACGCTTAAATATTTGGATTAGTCAAAATAAAAATGAATATAATGTCATTACATGCTGATCTTCATCACATTTTGTATATTTTCCTCTGTATTCAATATAAATAATGTTATTAATGACAAACAGTACCTAGCATGTAAATATGTTTAATTAATTTCTGTGAAATAAATGAATGAATGATAGGCAGTATAATAGTATCGTCGTTGCAAGACTGGTCTCTGGAGTTAGAGTCCCTAGATTCAGTACTAGTCCCACCTCTTTTTTTTTTTTCTTTTTTTTTTTGCGGTACGTGGGCCTCTCACTGTTGTGGCCTCTCCCATTGTGGAGCACAGGCTCCGGACGCGCAGGCTCAGCAGCCATGGCTCACGGGCCCAGCCGCTCCGCGGAATGTGGGATCTTCCCGGACTGGGGCACGAACCCGTGTCCCCTGCATCGGCAGGCAGACTCTCAACCACTGCGCCAACAGGGAAGCCCTAGTTCCACCTCTTATTTAGCTGGACAACCTTAGGCAAATCACCCTCTTTAAGTGTTAAGTTCTTCATTTGTACAATGAAAAAAATACTATGTAATTCATAAGTACTATGATTAAACCAGATGATGTTACTATTATGAGTAGCTATCCTTTACTAAGTACTTGCTATTGTGCCAGGCACTCTGCTTATATGCGTCACATGTATTATTTTAATCATCACAACCCTAATGTATGCCAATTTACTGATGAAAAAAACTGAAGTGCATAGTTAAATAAGTCATCCAAATTTTCTCCAATATCTAAGTAAATATTTAAAGGGTAAGCCTTTCTGAATGGTCATTTCTTTCTTCCATGCAATCTTGTCACAGTAAGACAAATGATGATGGCTATATTCTGTATTATATATATTATAATTTAAAATAAGAAAGAATGTGTGTTTTGTCTTCCTAAAGAGATCATAAGCACCTTTGGAGCTTTAGTCTCTTTTCTATTTCTACTCCTATGGTACTTGAATTCTCTCTGCTCAGATAAGAACCAAACATAAACAGCTGAATAAAACTGAAGTTGAATAAACCTTAACTGTAACCTGCTACTTCGTTAGAGACTGCTTAAAGACTCATTTATTCTCTACATGGTAATTTCTTCAGTGCTCAAAAAGTTTAAAGTTCACATGGCACTTCTAAGCCTTTAATCTCATAACATGTTTCGTTCTAGAATTTAAAATATAGAAACAATTCACTATACAGATTCCCCAAGAGCCATGTGTTCAAAATCACTAGAGGTTTTCCCAACACATCTGTGCAATTTTCATTAAAAAAGAAAACAGTAAACATTTTTTCTCCTTTTTTACTTCAGTGTTTAACTGAGAGAAGAAAATGTTCAGAAAAACATCAGAAAAAACACATGCTGGCTTCAAATATTTACAGTATACAACTATTCTTTTATAGTAGCAATCTTATTTCTGCCTTATTCTTTTTAATTTGCAGAGACGAAGGAAGACCTGGGAACTCCAGGTGACTCCCTAAGTGATGGCTGTAAACAGGGGTGTCCAATCTAGTAATTTCATAGACATGAGAATCAAATAATAACTCAAAGTCGACCAGGAGACTTCCCAAGACATCCAGCTTTCTCCACAGTTACAGCAATACTTTTATTCTTACATAAGTTTTAAAACCAGAACTCACTAGACTAAGAGGAATTGAGAAGATGATCAATAGTTTTCATTTAACATAAGCAGTACTGTATTAAATCTCACTGCACTTAGGAGTTCTAAAGATATATGTAACTTGTAAAAATCATTATTAAAAATCACTTTATATCACCACTATTTAAATAAAAGATAAAAGATATTACACCAAAGTAGAGTTTCCTACATTTAAAAAAGGCAGGAAAAGAGATATGCAATTTCTCAAGTTACTCATTCTGATAGACAACTTCTGTTTTAATTCTCTGTACTGAGCTTATTAATCACCATGTTTATACCATAGATGCTTTCGTGAATAGGTGATTGTAAATTGTTGAATTTTTGGTGTAATTGAAGTACTGCCTATTTAATGTCATGGCAAATATTTTATATAAGGTATCCCTTTCTAAATTTACCCTAACTTTAAAGTGTGAATTTCAGAAAAACAATGTTTTTAGTGTGTCCGTGATTTATAGTCAAACACAATTTCAGAAACCTCAAATTCTGACTTAAAGATCAACAAGATTATATCTTAACAGGCATGATAAATGTTTATTTCCCTCTTTATCCTTTCATATATACACTCCCATCAAGGCAACTTGCAAACTATTAATCAGGAATACATACCATTAAGACTAGACCAGCAAAATTAAGGATGTACTACTCAACCTGAAAGTGAGTTTCTATTCTGTGAGTAGAAGAGGAAGATGTTGAAGAAGGGAAAAATTTTCCTCTACCCCTGTAGGTTCTCCTGGCTGGTCTAAGAGTTAAATTGACATGAGACAGATTAACAGGGGAAAAAACAAATTAAATTATGTACCTATGGGGGTTCCATAGGAATATGAGGCCCATGGACAAGCTGGGCAATTGGAACTTATATGCCATCTGAGAGAAGGAGAAGGAGGTAGGGGTTTGGGACTTCAAAGCGGAGGAAGGCAATTCACATGGAGATAGAAAGACAAATGTTTGGTAAACAAGTGCTTGCTACTCCATGCAAAGACAATGGAACACAGAGAGGACTCTGGCATGCCCAGCCTGCTCAGCTCCCCCACCATACCAGCCCATATTCTTTGCAGACATCTCTAGTGATAGTACTCTTCCTAGACCAAGCCCTTTAAATTCTTTCAGGTGCTTAAGGAGGAGGTAAAAAGAAAGACGTCCTGAATCTTTTGTTTCTTAAAGACAACCAGCCCCCCAAAATCTTCAAGCCAAAGAGATACATTTTGGGGGTGGCAAGTTTTGTTCCCTTACAATGTCAACCCTGTTCTGATTTGGTAAGGACGACTGCAGCCCATCCCTGGCTTTGCAGTCTGCAGGGTGGAAGTTGTTATGAACAAATGTGTGAAGACAGGTTGAAAGGAAAGCTTACTTGGCAAACCACAAAGGGAGCATAGAGGGACACTGGTAATTTGCTAAGCATTTCAATCCTGCAGCCCAATGCCATGACCCTTCTCTGACTGCCCCCAAATTCAAAGTGAGTTGATATCAGTGGCAAGAGTTACTACAGCTAGAAAGGTTTTATACCTGACAGCACAAATGCTCTGGCTGTATCATACATGTTTGCTACCGTTGGCTAAAAAGGAAAGGAGCAGTGAAAGGATTCACATCTGGGCTTCCCTGGTGGCGCAGTGATTGAGAATCCGCCTGCCGATGCAGGGGACACGGGTTCGTGCCCCGGTCCGGGAAGATCCCACATGCCGCGGAGCGGCTGGGCCCGTGAGCCATGGCCGCTGAGGCTGTGCGTCCGGAGCCTGTGCTCCGCAACGGGAGAGGCCACAACAGTGAGAGGCCCGCGTGCCACAAAAACAAAAACAAACAAACAAAAAAGGATTCACATCTGTTAAGCAAAAGAAACAGTCATTCAAAACTTTTCAAACCAAGGAGTTGATTTTTTTTGAAGGGGGGTGGGTGGAAAAAGTGAAGCAAAATCATCTTAAATTTATCTTGTATTTCTAAGTATTAAAACCCCACTTTCAAGCTGAACATGTACATTATGCTCACAACAACCTTACGAAAGTAACACAGAAGGTAAGCCTGTGTGCTTATTATAATAAAGAATAGAATAAGTAAGTTTTCATTTTAAGGAGAATTTCAATATTTTATATAAACCCGAGAGACTTTTGGTTGTTGTGGTAAGAGATGTAAGAGAAATGTCAAGAGCAATAGAGGAAGAAATACCGTAAGAAATCCACAATGCTATGGCAACTAGCGTGATCTGATGAACACCCATTTATAATGAAGTCTGGCCCTAAGCTGGTGAAAGGAGAACTGATACCATAAAGGGACCAGAGAGCAGCCAGGCGTGTTCATGGGTTAGCGAGGAAAACCATTTAAAGGAAGCACACACAGAAATGCTTGGGCGGAGGCTCCTGGCTGAGCGGCTGTGAGACTGGGGTTTTGCAGTTCTGAGAACTAAAAACGGAGCCCCCAAACCTCCTGGGCACAGGCCCTATTCAGAATAGAAAGTGATTGTGTGTACAGCAGTTTGCTCTCAAAGAAGCTGCTTAACTTCAACTTCGTTTATTAAAACAGTATATCAGTAGGTCAGAGCCACAGAAAGGTCTACGGCTTGCTGTCTCTCCACGCCCAGGTGATGCTTTGTGAGGCTGTCTCTGGGAGTCAGGAGAGACAAGAAAATTTCAACTTTCACTGCTTAACAGAGCCAAGTGAAGGCAGGCAAGGAGGAGTTGCATTTACCTTGAAAACTGTTCTATTTCTTTCTAAAGTACTTTTAATTTAGGGGTGAGAGGAAGAAAACACTGAAACTTAATGAAAGTTACCACATCCTTTCATAAGAAAAAAAGGAATAAAATACATGCCTTAATTAATGCCTGTAGGGAGTCAAAACATAAGAAATATGCCATGACAGTGGGTCTCAACTGGGGGTGATTTTTGTGCCCCAGGGGGACATTTGGCAATGTCTGGAGACATTTTTGAGTGTCACAATTGGGGGGAAATGCTACTGGCATGTAGTGGGTAGAGGCTGGGTAGAGGCAATGTACTATGCTGTACTATGATGACACACCTTCCCAAATTTCAAAGGATTATATAGTTATTTTTTACACAATTTCATGTGAAACTGCTTCTTGAAAGTGAGCAGTTTCCACTACAGGTCACATGGCACCATATACTCAAATCTAACCTGATATAACCAAACATTTTTAGACTCAGGTATTATGATTTCAAAAAGAAATGCGTACCAAGTAAAGAAAAAAGTATTATTAATATAATGTTAGGACCTTTGGGAAACCCAATGCTTTTGGATCAATATCAAGAACTTGGGGTGGGGGGGAGGTGAAGGAGGGAGGGAAGGAGAGAGAGAGAGAACCAGAACCAGGGAGAAAATGAGAATATTCTTGGCTAGCTGAAACAGATGATTAAATAATCTAAATATTTCTCAAAGGAATGGAACGCTGCAATGGTCTACTATTTACTTTACTAAGTATAAGGGAAGAAAATTTTGACAAAAACTACAGAAATCAAAACCTACATACAGAAGAAATCTACTCAGACAAGTCACTGAATATACTGAATATACAATATCTGAATGTGAAGAAAAGCTACTAGGCTGCAAAATTAGTTGTTATTAGCAAAAACAGTAACAACCCATCAAGTGAAATTTTAAATTATTAGCCATGTGAAATGTATTGTTATTAAAGATCACTACTACTTATTATAGGGGAAAACCCCTATAATAAGGCCTTGAATGAAACTACTTTGGGTTACCTAAATTACTGAAATTATATTAGCAAATCCTGTTGACACAACCTTCAAATATATCTGGAAATCTACTTTTTAACCACCTCCTTGCTACCATTCTGGCCCTCCCAGGCAGGACCATCTCCTGTTTCCCAAGTTCCACCCTTGAGCCCCTATTCAATGTATTACCAACAAAGGCAACGTAGTCCTATTACTGTGGAAAGTCAGATCATAGTCCATCTTTGTTCAGAACTCTCTGGTGAATCCTCATTTCTGTCAGAGTAAAAGTAAAAGTCAAAGTCCCTCCTTTCCTTTCCTCTCTAACCTCATCTACTATCCACTCTCCCCTTTGCTCACTGCGCCTCAGCCATACTGGCCTCCTTGCTCTTGCTCAAAAGGGCACTTATGCTCCTGCCTTAGTGCCTTTACACTGGCTGCTCTTTTACCCAGAACCCTCCTCCATCGTTCAATGTCAGTGCACTCTCTCTTCTCTCCTTCAAGTCCTTGCCAGAGGTCAGGTTCTCAATGTGGCCTGCTTGATCACCCTATTTAGAATTGCAACCCCTTCTCCAGCAGTCCATACCTACCCCTTTGGCTGCTCTCTTTTTTTCTGTAGTCCTTTTCACCTTCTAACCTACTACACAGTTGACTTCTTTATGCTCAGTGATCAGTGTCTGTCTCCCTGAACTAGAAAGTCAGCTCCACAGGGGCAGTGATTTTGTCTGTTTTGTTCATTGATGTAGCTCCGGTTCCTAGAATAGTGCCTGACACATAGTAGGCACTCGATACCTATATTTGGATGCATGTCTTAAGAAAAATACACCCAAGTTCAAATTTACCAATTAGCTAAATGTGAGTATTACATTTACCCATGCGAAATGTATAGATTTCAGGTACTGAAATATAAAGAATATCAACAATAATGTGTGCTCTGTGTTGACAGTCTGCTTCCCAACTCAACAATGGTGCCTTTTCTGGTGGTTTCTTCTTATTAACTTGCAGTTTCAGAATCACTTATCTCTTCCCTTCCTTAGAATGTTTCTGGATGCTTCCTCAAAATTATTTGGCATGTGCCTTAGACACAATAAACAAATTTATTAAAATCCAATACAAAACTAACTTTGAGCCTTTGCACACACTATCCTGTTGCTTGAAACGTCCTCTCATTCCTGTGTAGCTCCCCCATAACTCAAGACTAGGCTCAAATGTAACTTCCTCCATGATGTTTCTCTGACTCTGTCTTTTAATTATATTTCCCATCCCGTACCTTGGACGATAATTATTTGTTTTGTCTATCTGTGAAGATGGCCACAAACAAGTTCTCCTATTCTTGTGCACATAGGTTGCTCCTCCAACTAAAAGGTGGAACCTATTTTTCCTCCTCTTGAATCCAGGCTACTCTTGTGACATTTTGACTAATAGAACGCAGAGGACAGGACACAGTGTTAATTCCAGGTCGAGGCTTCAAGAGGCCTGGTAACTTCCATTTTTGCTCCTTTGGTGCCATGAGACACTGTCCTGCTAGAAAAGTGGGCCATGAAGGGGGGAGAAAGACAAAGAAAGAGAGAAATGCTCTGAATGAGAGACTGTGAAGAGGGCCTAGCCAGCTTCAAGCTGTTCTATTCACTTCTGCTGAGATGCCAGAAAAGTGAGTGAAGCCTTTGTGGATACTAACCATGCAGCCTTAGCCAACAGCCTGTGAAACAGAACCAGGCAGTCCCCATCAAGCTCTGCTCAACTGCAGAACTGAGAGCAAATAAATGGTGCTTGTTGTTGCAAGTCACTGTGTGTTATTCCGTAGCAGCTGGTAACAGATACACTATCTCATCTCTCTACTGAGACCATAATAATGCCTTTAGGCCTCCAAGCACAGTATGCTGCATGAAGTAGGCACTCGAATATTTGTTGAATAAATCAATCAGACTGTAAGTTAGAAGGTGAAGCACAGCATTCAAACATAACTACTATGGGATTATTGGATTGTATTTGGTTTTGGATTGTCATTATATCAAATACCATGGCTAATCAAAAAGCTGACTATATTATTGAAAGTATTACAGTAGAATACGTTGTCAATCGTCTATCATATGATATTGATATAATTACCTTTCAAGAACAGAATTCAAAATAAAATTGCTTCTTACAACTTAATAACAAAACCCCAAACAATCTGATTTAAAAATGGGCAGAGGATCTGAATAGACATTTTTCCAAAGGCAGATGGTACATGTACATGAAAAGATGTCCAACATCACTAATCATCAGGGAAATGCAAATCAAAATCACAATGAGATATCACCTTGTACCTGTTAGGATGGCTATCATCAAAAAGATAAGAAATAACAAGTGTTGGTGAGGATGTAGGAAAAAAGGGAACCCTCATATACCGTTGGTGGAAATGTAAATTGGTGTGGCCACTCTGGAAAACAGTATGGAGGTTCCTCAAAAAAACTAAAAACAGAACTACCATATAATCGAGCAGTTCTACTTCTGAGTATTTATCTGAAGAAAACAAAAACACTAATTTGAAAATGCTAAAACACTATGTGCACCCCCCACATTACTGCAGCATTATTTACAATAGCCAAGATATGGAAACAACCTAAGTGTCCATTGATGGATGAATGAACAAAGAAGATGTAGTGTGTACACACACACACACATACATATACACATACATGCACAGTGGAATACCACTCAGTCATAAAAAAGAACAAACTCTTGCCATTGTGACAATGTGGATGGACCTTGAGAGTATTATGTTAAGTGAATAAGTCAGATACAGACAGACAAATACCCTATGATTTCACTTACACGCTGAATCTAAAAATCAGAACAAATGAACAAACAAAACAAAACTCATAGACAGAGAAAACAGAATGGTGGTTGCCAGAGGGGAAGGGGGTTGGGTGGACAAAACAGGTGAAGCGGGTAAGAGGTACAGACTTCCAGCCATAAAATAAATAAGTCATGGGGATGTAATGTACAGACTGGTGACTAGTCAATAATATTATACTGCACATTTTGTAACTTTGTATGGTGACAGAGTAACTAGACTTACTGTGGTGATCATTTCACAGTGTACACATATATCAAGTCATTATGCTGCATACCTGAAACTAATATAATGTTAAACGTTAATTATATCTCAGTTTTAAAAAATTGCCTCTTGAGCGAAAGTGTTTTTAACACAATGCTACTCTATGAACTAAGAATCTGTTTTACACATTTTAAGTTTTCAAATTGTCTTTTTTTTTTTTGGCCACGCCAGACGACATGTGGGATCCCAGTTTCCCAACCAGGGATCAAACCCACGCCCTCTGCAGTGGAAGCACGGAGTCTCAAACACTGGACCACGAGGGAAGTCCCTCAAATTGTCATTTTTGTCATTATATATAAGGAGATATACTTCACTCTGTATACGTGCATTTTCTTACATTAATTAAATGCAAAAGAATGACACAGCACGTTGCTATCATTGACCATTCCCTCCCCCCTTTATCTTTCTACACTTCTTATTCTCTTTGTTTGCATAACCGAAGAATACTTCCTTATAAAAGTGCTATGTATCCATTGGGTTGTTTAATGTTGAGTGGAGATAATAATATCATTTTCCTATCACCACATTTGAAAAGAATAAGACATTTTACAACTAATTTACACTAATGTGTATTCTGTGCATTTCTCCAATTATTTTTCATTGCTATTATAACATTCTACCAGATTGATCTGGAATTGCGCATGCTTTCCCTCAGCTTTTAACCACAAGAATTTCAGTTAAAATTTCCCAAACGTTATAGAAAATTTAACTAAATTCTACTTAATTTTCGTAACCATTAAAATACATTAAAGAAGCCAGGCCTTTGATAATACATCTTGAGGGAAGGAGAGCGCCATATCTGTGGATGCTGTGGGTTAGAGAGAGGCCAATGACAAAACAGGAGCACGTGAAAGTAGACAACAGGGCCAGAGACCACAGGGGCTCTTAGTGACTCGAGGCCTTGAAAGGGGGTAGGCGTGAGGAGGAAGGCCCATGGCTTCCTTTCTTGCATGCCTCCATGTCCTGCCTGACACCTTATAAGCCAGGGACTGACAGTTCTCATAAACTTGATACTTGGATTAAACAGGAACAAAGATTGAATAATGGTAATATTCATATTCCTAAGGGTACAAACTATATTGCATTTATAATTATGATTTCAGACTTTTAAAAAACTCTCTGTAAAGAAAATAAAATGCTGACTATTCTACATTGCAACATTAAGAAAATATAATAGTGTGTGATGAACTTTTACTATATAAACCAAATTCTAATTTCCCCCCAATTAACTTAGTATAGGATATTGTTTGGTTCTTCCTATTTGTTGGATTTTCACACTTCTCTCTTACTCACATAATGGCAAAGGAGGAATAACAGAATTTTAGAATGTGTGTACATTTTAATAAAAGTAAGGAAACTGAAATGATAAAAAGTGTTCCTATTAAGAACTAGTACAACTCTCCAAATATAAACCAGTTAAACAAGTTTTTATTTGTAAGTAAAATTAACTTTAAGATATTCTTTATAAGAACATTAAAGAAAAATTTCTAATTCTTATCATTGCTATAACTTAGTTTCTATTCACAAATATTAAAGTTAGTGATAAAAATGACTTACCTTCACATCCCTGTGAATTATGTTGTTATCATGACAATAGCGTAGAGCTTCCAGTATCTGTCTCATGTAATGACTGTAGAAAAACAAAAGAAATCTAAAACTGTAAAAAAAAAAACCCTTATATTTTTAAAACTTAATGTACAGTGTCCCTAGTTTGTAACTCGCACCTTCATACTCACTGCCCACGGACACTTTTCATTTGAGTAGACAAGATTGGTGGAACGTGCAGCTTGGTAATGAAAAAGTTGGCAGATGCATAAGTTTATGAGCTTTATGAAGAATTAATGTGTTCTGTATTTTCTGAGATATCTAAGTCAAAGGAATTTCACACAGTTCATAAGTAAAATAGCTCTGCAAACTAAAAATTCAAGCTTAAAACATGAAAAAAAAAGTTTTCTGACAGTTAATTCTACTTAGTTACACTGGATTGCTGTTAAGTGACCAGTGCTCAGAGGTACACCAAGGATTCTGACTAAAGGGGTGGGAACCTTTTATCTGCAAGCAGAGGCTGGCTCTCTGTCTTATTTCCATTTAGCTCTAAGGACAAACAAGAAAGAAGAACCCTCTTATGCCTCTACAATTTCTTTTTGCAACATAATGAAGTTTTAGTTGGGGCATCCTTGAACAAAGCAGAGTTCCTTCTGGGCCTAAGTCCTAGGAAGTCAAACTCCTCACAAGGTCAGCAGGGTCCACAGAGGCTCCGCACTGGGTCCAGGTGAAGAACAGAGGAGGAGCGAGCATTTTAAAGAACAGTTCTTAAAAATGGTAACAGGGTCAACTAGCCACAGGATGTGACAAGAGCAGTTCATTCAGTATTACTTCAGAACTTACTTCGATTTCCTCCCCTCCATTATGAAGTTCTTCTGTAATCCCACTGTTTCTTCTTTGAGGGTCTTTTTCATCTTCTCTTCCTCTGAATTTTATTCCCTTCATATCTGTCATTTTCCCCCTACTATCCCTCTTCCTTTCTCACTTTCCCCTTTTCCTTCCCAACTAGCCATGACACAGAAATGCAATATACTTAACACTAATTATTGTTTAGTATTTATTGCATTTTGGTTTTTTCTATCCAGATCTTTTATTCCCCACACTTTAAAATAAAAACTAAATAATTTAATAGTACTTACAAATGACCTTGTGTGTGTGCTTGTGACTCAAGACCAAAAAAAATTTTCTCCACTCCTGCTTTAAAATTAAAAGACATTTCCATTGAGTTCCCTCTTTGGTATGCTACTATCTAGCCAAACTTACATCAATGTCCCTCTAATTAGCATATGCATTATTTCATGTATTAGAATTGATCAGAAGGTTCTAGTTTAAAAATGAAAGGCAGGGAAAAAAAAACCCAGGCTTCATTCCTGTACTTATCATTGTCTCCTCACAATTGAGCTCTAAGCAGAAGGAGCCAGGCTCCTGCAGTTGTGATGTTCAATTTTTCTTACTTTGCAAATGCACACATGGCAGGTCATGGTCACACACACTTTGCCTGGGCCAGTGCAGTTGAAATTAAATTTCTGTTTAAGTTAGGGGTTCTTAACTTGGTGTTGTGGCCCTTTCCTGGTTCAAATCATGCTTTGGAGGATCTGTGACCCGCCCCCCGAAAATGGCAGAGATAACAAGTGTGAAAAACTCTAGTTTCTAAAAACTCTAAAGCATGCTACAAAGGTTAACTCTATTATTATCAAATTTAGTCAAGATTTAGGAACAGCCTATTGATGCACCTAGGTGTGAACATTGCAATAGTAGGTAAGTTTAAGTTAGGTAATATGGACCTAGCTTATACCTAACAGCACGACTACTTTGGATACTTTGCACTAGGACAGCCACTTCTATCCTTAGCCTGAAGAAAATTCTAAAAAAAAAAAATTCTTATCTCAAAGTCTTATTTAAAAAGAAAAAACCTCAATGAATGAGCATTTTAAAATCCAAATACTCAATTATTTAACCCAAATATACATACATATTAGAATCTCTGTGGGGGCAGGGTAGAATTTTTGTCCCCCAAATATAACATATTTAAACTGATCTTTCTCCACCCTCCCAGTCATGATCCTTGGGAGGCTGTGCATGTGAATAGTGTGCAAGCAGACTACAGAACCAAAATCCACCCATATACATTCTAGAGAGTTGCTGACTAAACTTTAATCAAAAAGCTTCATTTCATGAAGCATCATGGTGGCCTATACTTTCAGAGAAACTCATCAATATCTATGTTTGTCTCCATCCCTAAGGATCAGGAATGATGATAACTCTGTGGAAAGAAAAGAGCTGGCCAGCAATCCTCTCACTTCCTTTGGAAGGAGGTATTTTGGGGGTGGAAGAAAAGAAAGGAGGTGACTCAGCCTACTCTCTTTGGCAACTCTGGGTAAAAAGATTACACTTAAAAAAGCTCTTTGCTAGGCTAAAGAAAGCTTATCTCTGGAATTCCCTTAACAGAATGTTCCTGGCTAAGGACTACCTATGATAACAGAACCCAGGATCTCTGAGGCATGAATGGCTTCCTGGAAGATGTCATGTAAGCTATACAACTCTCCAAGATACACAATGGAGATGTTTCATAATTTAAATGCTCCCCTCTGTGTGTGGAATCTCACAAACCTCACGTAGAGATCTCATCTATTCTGGGCCAGAGGTGCATTTCTGATGCAGGAAGGAATGAAGTGAGGAGCTGCCCTTAAAAGGCCCAGATCTCTGTCTGCTTCAGCTGAGCCTTTTGATTGCTTGTATCCTTATAATTGTTTAGTAAAGCCTGGTACTAGGGAAGAATATCTCTCTGATTTGTGAGAGTTTTTGATAATCTGATCCTATATGTTAGCCTGCTCCACAACTCACCACCTCTGAAAGAACAGAGGTAATCACTAATTGGGTTGTAAGGATCAGTTTTCTTTCATGTCATGCTTTGCTGCTCCTCTTGACGCTCAGCCAGTTGGAGAAAAACAACATTATCAATATGATTACTTGGTGTCTCAGAGTCTTCTTGCAATTGGTCTCACTAGAATAACTAATGCAAGCTGAATTTTCCAACAACAAATCACAGAATCAGAGAGAAGGAAGGTAGAAGTCATCTGGTTGAATGCTCTGAACCAAAGGAAGGATTTACCTGCCCTTGTTACATGGTCATTGGTACTCTGCAATAGGGGACATACATAATCATACTTTCTGAGGCCACTCCCTTTTGTCATTTTTAGGAAGGGTTTTTAATACATTGTGCCAAACCACTCTCTATGCAGTGTCACTTACTGATCCCAATACTACTCTTTTCTGGTCCGTTCTGGAAAGTTCCTTTCATAAAATCACCATTTTAACAGCAATATAGGTAGATCTTAAAATCAACAGGCTTGACTGATATACAATCATCTTGATATATATAAACATCTAACTTTTCTATAAATCTCAAGATTGGGAGAGAACTCAAGTCATTTCACTGCATGACATCACCTCTACAACACTATTATTTTCCCTATCCTAACACCTAGTCCAGTGGCAGAGACAGGCTCAAAGTTAAGGAAAAGTGATAGGGATGAGTAGGGAACAGAGTAAAAGCGGTACTGGTTTAACATAAACTCTGACAGCCTATATGCCAGGTACCCCAGTGTTTTTGTGGTTCCAAAAGGAAAAAGTCATCTTCCTCCATCAAGCTTCACTGTTTTATAAAATCAACATCTAGAATTTTTAGTTTTCCCTATTTGATGCTGCTGTTGAAAGATATCAATATGGGAAAATATAAAACTCAAATTCTTAAAGAAATAAATATGAACAATGATATGCAAAAGTCTGAGAGTTTCATTTAGTAGGAGAAAGTGGTTTACCACTGTGCCATAAGAAAAATCAAGACAGCATTGACTACTTTTGGTATTAAAGAATGCTTTTAAATTCTGAAACACAATACAAAATAAAAAATTTTAAACTGTGATAAGAATTCAAAACAAGAGTAAAATGGGATTAAAAAAAAAGAAAACCCTAGAATATGCTTTAGTGAACATGGCACAAAAGAAAAAAGGATATTTAGCCTCAGTTCTACCATGAATACATCAGGAGTTAAAAGAAGAAATTAAAGTTATTATATATAAACTCTCATTTGCTTCTTCTCCCTAGCTCCAGGAGTACAAAACAGCAGCTACCTACAATTGAGTATATTCTTTATCTTGTGTTATAGCTATGGCTGCTCCATCTCCTGAGACTGGGGACCTTGCTCCTCAGTCAGGAGAAGGCAGGGCAAAGAATTTGAAGAAAGTCAAGCCATTCTAAGCTTAAAGTCACATGAGGTAGTCTCTAAGCTGTTTTCAGCCATATCTGTCCATTGTGCCGTAATTATAAAAAGAATGATAGGAGGGAGAAAGTTATAATCATTTAATGGTAACTATTTCTCAAATGGTAGAAAGTTTTAATAAATCCTAATGGGTTTGTGGGTTTGAACCCTTCAACATACTATGGTTAGTGACGGAGGAGGGATGCTGTACCCCAGGTATTAAAAAGGCAACTTATTGGAGTGGGTATTTATGATATGATTGTCACCAAAACAGTAAGTTGTACTGCTTCAAATCTACAAGCAAGTGGCCCAGTGCATGGCTCTTGTGATTTTTCATATTAAATCCTTATTTTGAGTCATTAGTTCTTTACAAGAACTCCTACACTTGGAACAATGGTGGCTACTTGATTGGGAGATCAAACACTGGCCTGAAGCAAATATATTCAGCAGAAAAACTGTGCTTTTATTTCTGTTCCTTCTACTGTTCTATGCTTTTTCTCAGATTAACTGGTCACCTAACAATTTGCTATCACTAAAAGGCAAACTGAAGAACTAATGAGGCACATCTGCTAAAAAGTGAAAATCATACACACAAAAAAACCCGAGTTTAATTCTACATGGTTCCTGAGCTATCAAATTCCTCCTTGTATAATAGTCATCAGAAATGGAAAAGATAGCAGTAGTGATGTTAAACTGTAAATCCATATAAATAGATCAATTCATTGTTCAATATTTTGCATTTCCAGTCACTGTTTGGTCCCACTAATGCACATTAAAAGAGAGATATTCCTTGTAAGAAAGAGTGGCAGTATGCTCGTCATCAGTTCAAAGAGCAGGCCACTTCATGTGATTTCCTTGTCATTTCCTTCTTTTACTTCTACCTTTACTTCTGGGGAGTTCATACAAATTACATACCTGGCCACAGCTTCACTGTATACAAAACCAGCGTCAGCTCGTTTTACGATTTCAAAACACAGATCCGCTCCATCCATACTGTAGAAAAATGTGAAAAAGAAAATAAGGAAAGAAAAAATTTTAGGAAGAAAACATTGAAAGTAAATACATTGTAACTAAGTTTTTAATTGACTTACAGCTAAAGATTATAATAAATTATTTAAATCTCCTTTCTTTTGATGAAAAATAGACAAATTATAAATGAAATTATAACCATCTTAACACTGAAAATCTACAGGGGAAAAAAAAAGGAAGAACAAGCAAATGGTAGCATCAAATAACATAAAGTGTGGGAAACTGCCTATAAATTTTTAGGTTATCACAACAAAAAGTCTCAGAAAAGGGCAATGTTGGGGGTTGTGGCATATTTCTGAATCAAATTCCGAAACTGTATCTAGTCACGTCATGTAATATTTTAAGAATACAACAATTCTAAAACATTTAGCTATAGTTCCCACCACTAAAAGGGAATTCAAGCTATATACTGTGAAAGGAAAAAAATAATTAGCTAATCCATAATTTATTTGTGTTTATACTTCTAATACCAAAGTTAACTGCTACAAACATACTCTAACACACTGATGTGCTGGTGACGCAGGGTTACTATCTTGCCTCCAAACTTAAAATGGTTCTCTATTTCTCACCAGATCAGTAAGGCTTCCTGTTGTCTCAGCCATACCTTGCTTCTTCTACCTACCCTGTCTAATGACTTTTTAAGAATAACTCACTCTCTACACAGATTAGTCTTATACTATTCCCTGAATATACCATTTTTTTTCTTTTTCTGCTACACACTTCTGCATATATTGTTTCTCACATTCAAAACCTACCTTAATTCAAGGTTCCATTCCAATCTCACCTTCCCCAGGAAGGCCTCTCAACGATTACCAGCCACATTAAGGCCTTCTTTTGCTTAAATTCTATAACAACTCTATATAGCCCATATTATAACATTTAGCACTTACATAGAAACATATTTATGTGCATACATGAAACTTTTGCCAGATCATTACATACATTAATGAATAGTTAGCTAACAATTTATAATGCTTTAAGGCTTACAAAGTGTTTTCAAATCCAGTATCTCATTCATTCATTTATTTAGTAGCTCAGGAACCAAAATACCTGTTGCACGTTGTATACTGAGGAAATAGACTTCCAGAAGGGAAAGCAAAGGAACTAACTATTCATTACTATTACCTATAATTAATAACTAATCCATTAATAATAATTAATAAACATTACTAACTAATATTACTATTCATCAAGTATCATGGAAAGCATTCCTTGTTATATCTCCCTTCATTCTTATCATCATCCCATGAGGTCAGCATCCTTCTCGTTCTCAAACAAGTTGTCTAAGTGAGTAGACAAGTATGTTACAGGGACAGAATTCAAATCCCTATCTATATTTAATGTTCTTTCCATTATCTACAGTTACACCTACTAGGTGTGCAAGGAACAAATGTACACATTCAAGCTCAACAGTTCAAAAATAGGGTGAAGTCCTAAAGAACAAGTATATTTTATATTTTCAACATACTCCCACCCAAAACCTGGCAGAATACTATGCACACAGTAAATATTTAATGAATAGTTTATTTAAATCTTGGTGTGGTTTTACATAAATGAAAATACTTTCACATTTATACAAGGCTTTACAAATTTTATCTAGTTTTCATTTCATAGCCAACGAGCATTTTCCAACCTCAAATAGGATTCTTCTCCAAAATAATTTTTATGATGGCTCAGTCTACTCTGAAGTATGGCAGTGCCCATTTTGCACAATCAGAAATAAAGCCCGGATGAACACGATCATGTATCTTTGTGAACAACCCTGATCATCTGCTGTAGTATAAGTCCTACAAGCAGAGTTGCTAGGTCAAGGGGCACAGACAATAATACTTTTGATACATACACTACTGGAAAAATTTTAACAATTTATACTGCCACTAGTGGGTGTGAAAGTGTTCTTTCCTCTACCTTGCCTCTACTAGGATGACTATTCTTTTTAATTTTTGCCAATCAGATAGGAGGAAAAAAAGTCACTCACGATTGCTTTCATTTACATTTCCTTGACTACTAGAGAGGCTGAATATTTTTCATTTGTTTGTGTTGTGGGGAGAAAAAAAGCACTATTTTTAAAGCTGGCTGCAGTTTAAGCTGGTTGGTTGATCTGTGAATACTAAAAACACATAGTGAGGGAATTACAGTTTTGTTTAGGCATTTTCCTTTTTAATTGTGAAATGTGAGGATAAGCACTATTCAACTTAGAAGAGAGAAGAGTTAGGCAAAGGAGAGAGCTAAATTGATTGCATCATAAAGCAATAAGAATCCTTAGAGCTAGAAGAAGGCTTTTTTGGAGGGATCTGGAAGGGGGAAAAAATCTTAAGGGTAGGAGAAGGTACTAAGGTGGTGAGAGGCCAACACTTAAGGAGGGAACCAGTCAGTGGGAAATAACTGGAAACTGCTTAGTGCCCTGTTCTACAATCACCAGCATGAACCGACTCATTTTTCGTGGACATATCTGAAACACTAGTACTTGAAATGACAATTTCTACATTTACATATACACACATCAAGGTATTTTTAGGTTTCTACTCTTTTTCACTATTTTTGTATCTAGTCCCGTACCATTTTAAATTCTGCAATAGTATATTTTAGTATTTGGCAAAATAAGTCTCATTTCATTATTATTCTTTGTAAACATTTTCTTATGAGTTTTTTCTCCCAGCTGAACTTTAAAATCAGTTTCTCAAACGCTAAAAAATTTTTATATTTTGGCTGAAATAATATTATATTTATAGATTAACCAGTAGAAATTAACATTTTCCTAATATTCTCATCCTTGAACATGATATGCCTCGCCATTTCCTTTCGTGTCTCTAAGTTATAGTTTTAAGGTTTTCTTCACATTAGTTCCAAATATTGATTATTGGGCTCCCCACCCCCCCCCAAGGCATTTTATATTTGTAGTTGCTATTATAAATGGGATCTTTAGGCTATTATACATTTTTTAATACAATGGTTCATAACCAGGGGTACCAAAAAAACAAAAACAAAAACAAAAACCACCTATGGAACTTCTAAAACATGCCGGCATGCTCTATGAGGGTTTAGTCTGAAAGTAAGTCATTACTGTGAAAGTAATTTTCTATTATTAAAGCTATTTGATTAGTTAATTGCAACATTAATTGATATTAAAGTAAAAGAGGCAATCCATTAATTTTAAATTTTATGAGATACAGAAATAACTAAAAATACTGTTATTCATGCAAATTTTATTCATCACAGAAACTTAAAATATACATATTCATAATGCATACAATCCTAATATAATAACCTTGAACAAAAAGTTCAATGTCTTAATTCTTTGATAAACTTTATCTGATTAATATGATTTTAAAAACAATTATGGGACTTCCCTGGTGGCGCAGTGGTTAAGAATCTGCCTGCCAATGCAGGGGACAGGGGTTCAAGCCCTGGTTTGGGAAGATCCCACATGCCGCGGAGCAACTCAGCCCGTGCGCCACAACTACTGAGCCCACATGCCACAACTACTGAAGCCTGCATGCCTAGAGCTCATGCTCCACAGCAAGAGAAGTCACCACAATGAGAAGACTGCACACCACAACGAAGAGCAGCCCTCACTCGCTGCAACTAGAGAAAGCCCACGCACAGCAATGAAGACTCAACACAGCCAAAATAAATAATGAATAAATAAATAAACTTTAAAAAAACCAATTATAAGGCTTCTTCTATTGTTTTTTGCTTTGGCTTCCCATCTTAGTGTGTTTCTGGAGCTGCCAAGAAGCTTCAAGAAGCATGTCCTGAATTTCCTCAGTTGGTTCCATTCTGAGGGAGTAAATGAGACAGAGAAGAAAGGAAGAGTATGGGGAATGCTTCTATACTATACACAGAGAAAAACTATGGGAGGTTTACTCTGAATTGTGAAAAGTGACGGGATTATGAATGATCTTAACCTCCCCCCTTCATCTATCTGAATTTTAAAAATTTTGTAATAAACATGAATTACTTATAAAATTTTAAAAAACTGTCCATAAACAAATGCTCCAAACAAACAAAACAGGTCACAGGTCTAGAGGCACAAGGTATGGCTGGCTGTATGTTGAAGGGAATCAGAATATGCCACCCAAAATATGCCACTTTAGCACAGGATTATTTTGAACTGAAGGCAATCGAAAATCAGCAGATACAGGAAGAATGCTGTACTCTCCTCCATTCTGCCTAAAAACAGGACAGAAAGTTCCCTTTGTAAAGGTAACAGAAATTTCCTTTTGTAAAGGTGTTCCCCTCTCATGTACCAGGAAGAAAACTACTCTTACCTGTGTAATAAACCTTACTAAATAACTCTTATTTACCATATATTTTCTGATCACCCTCTCACAATTTACCCCCAACCCCAGATGACCAAACTCCCCCCTTCTCTTGTCTAGTCTCTTTACTTTCACTGTTAAAATGGTATATAAGCCTCTGGGTCTCTGTGGCTTTCACTTTTTTTCTGTGAGCATGTCCTCCACCCACCATATGCAAATGAAAAGCTTTTCTTCTGCTTATCTGTCATTTGCCAGTTTAATTTGCAGGCCTCAGTCATAAAACCTAAAAGTATAGAGGAAAGGTTTTTTTCTCCTCCTCTAAAATGTATTCTGCAAAAGCAGAGAAAGAGGAGGCTTGTAGGAGACTTGTACCTGATTGTATGAAGAAGTGCTTCTCAAATTAACTGTGGTGAAGGACTAGCTTTTCCCCCCTTAGGTATATTAAGTACTAATACTTTTTAAAACATACAAAATCTGTGCTACAATTTCACAGCAATGTCAAATTACTCTAACAGTTTCTAGACATTTAGTCTCAATTTCGGTTCTTATCTCATTATAGAGGGGTAAATGGCTGGTAGATTGGAATGTGTCTGCAAACTATTCTTTGAGAAACACTGTAAAGGACAGATCAAATCTGGATTTCTCTGACCAGCATTTCCCCTGAAGGTGACAGAAACAACTACAAAGACAGGATGAAATAAAAAAAAAATTTTAAGCATTAAAGAATCACCAGCATAAAGAGTAAAAAACTACCTAGTGAGAACAGAGAAAGGATTAGAGCTCAAAGAGGTGAGCAAGAGCTGCTTCTGCCCTGGGGATAGGGAGGGGCTATGGAAAGAAGGCAGCTGTGGAGGCAGGAGGCTTCACTTTTGGGGAGCTCTAGAGAAGTGGAAGGGGGCATTCAAATGGAGATTTACAGGGTCCAACTTCTTTTGCAGCAGGGTGATCCAAGAGGAGAGACAGAGCTATTCCTTTGGCACACCTCAGAAGAGCCCACCAAAGGCTAAGGCTCTGATAAAATACCTTATACCCCAGGCTGGAATCATGAAGAGCTGTGTTTTGAAAACTAGGGTATATAATATATTCCGGTATGTCTTACTGGTATCATAGGAAAACCCCAATGCTTACCATGGAGATAAAAGCTGAATTTAAAAACTTCAGTAAGAAACAAGAAATCACCAAAAGTGACACTACAGATATGAAAAAGTAGCAAGAAGAAATTTCAGAATGGAAAAAATAAAATCAAAATTAAGAATTTGAGCAGATTAGATAGTCGAAGAGAAAATTAGTGAACCAGAAGATAATCAGATTGAAGCAAGGAGAGATGAAACATGGAAAATATAAAAGTGAGGATAAGAAACATAAAAGATTACAGTGAGAAAGTCACCATGTATTTTATTGAAGTTTAATTTAAAAAGTGAAAAGAAAATGAAGCAGAAGCAATACTGAAAATATAACAGCTGATAATTACCCAGAAATGATTAAAGATACCAATGCATTGATTTGAAAAGCCCACTAAACATCAAGCAAGATACCTATAGTTAGATACATATCAGTGAAAACTGCAGGAAACCAAAGGAAAATAGAAAATCTCACAAACAGTGAAAACAATGGACTCTTAGACTGATAGCTGATTTTCAGAAGCAACAGGGGATGCCAGAATACAGTGGAAAGGTATCTTAAATCAAAATAACTGCCAATCTAAACTTCTCTTCTGCTGGAGGAACCAAGATGGTGGAGCAAGAAGGACGTGCTCTCACTCCCTCTTGTGAAAACACAAGAATCACAACTAGCTGCTGGACAATCATTGACAGGAAGACACTGGAACTCACCAAAAAAGATACCCCACATCCAAAGACAAAGGAGAAGCCACAATGAGACCGTAGGGGGGCACAATCACAGTAAAATCAAATCCCATAACTGCTGGGTGGGTGACTCACAGACTGGAGAACACTTATACCACAGAAGTCCACCCACTGGAGTGAAGGTTCTGAGCCCCACGTCAGACTTCCCAACCTGGGGGTCCGGCAACAGGAGGAGGAAATCCTAGAGAATCAGACTTTGAAGCCTAGTGGGATTTGACTGCAGGATTTCGAGAGGACTCGGGGAAACAGAGACTCCACTCTTGGAGGGTACACACAAAGTAGTGTGCACATCGGGACTCAGGGGAAGGAGCAGTGACACCAGAGGAGACTGAACCACACCTACCTGCTACTGTTGGAGGGTCTCCTGCAGAGGTGGGGGGCAGCTGTGGCTCACCAAGGGACAAGGACACTGGCAGCAGAAGTTCTGGGAAGTACTCCTTTGCATGAGACCTCCCAGAGTCTGCCATTAACCCCACCAAAGAGCCTGGGTAGGCTCCAGTGTTGGGTCTCCTCTTGCCAAACAACCAACAGGGAGGGAACCCAGCCCCACCCATCAGCAGTCAAGCTGATTAAAGTTATACTGAGCTCTGCCCACCAGAGCAACAGTCAACTCTACCCAGCACCAGTCCCTCCCATCAGAAAACTTACAAAAGCCTCTCAGATAGCCTCATCCACCAGAGGGCAGACAGCAGAAGCAAGAAGAACTACAATCCTGCAGCCTGTGGAACAGAAATCACATTCACAGAAAGATAGACAAGATGAAAAGGCAGACGGCTATGTACCAGATGAAGGAACAAGATAAAACCCCAGTAAAACAACTAAATGAAGTGGAGATAGGCAACCTTCCAGAAAAACAATTCAGAATAAT
Organism: Kogia breviceps; assembly: GCF_026419965.1. Lineage (NCBI taxonomy): Eukaryota > Metazoa > Chordata > Mammalia > Artiodactyla > Physeteridae > Kogia > Kogia breviceps. The sequence continues at coordinate 98,356,209 of NC_081330.1, read as the reverse complement.
GATAGTGAAGATGATCCAGGACCTCGGAAAAAGAATGGAGGTAAAGATTGAGAAGATGAAAGAAATGTTTAACAAAGACCTAGAAGAATTAAAGAACAAACAAACAGAGATGAACAATACAATAACTGAAATGAAAACTACACTAGAAAGAATCAATAGCACAATAACTGAGGCAGAAGAACAGATAAGTGACTTGGAAGACAGAATGGTGGAATTCACTGCTGTGGAACAGAATAAAGAAAAAAGAATGAAAAGAAATGAAGACAGCCTAAAAGACCTCTGGGACAACATTAAACACAACAACATTTGCATTACAGGGGTACCAGAAGGAGAAGAGAGAGAGAAAGGACACGAGAAAATATATGAAGAGATTATAGTCGAAAACTTCCCTAACATGGGAAAGGAAATAGCCACCCAAGTCCAGGAAGTGCAACGAGTCCCATATAGGATAAAACTAAGAAGAAACATGCCAAGACACATAGTAATCAAAATTGGCAAAAATTAAAGACAAAGAAAAATTACTGAAAACAGCAAGGAAAAAATGACAAATAATATACAAGGGAACTCCCATAAGGTTAATAACTGATTTCTCAGCAGAAACTCTACAAGCCAGAAGGGAGTGGCATGATATACTTAAAGTGACGAAAGGGAAGAACCTACAACCAAGATTACTCTACCCAGCAAGGATTTCATTCAGATTCAATGGAGAAATCCAAAGCTTTACAGACAAGCAAAAGCTAAGAGAATTCAGCACCACCAAACCAGCTCTACAACAAATGCTAAAAGAACTTCTCTAAGTGGGAAACACAAGAGAAGAAAAGGACCTAAAAAAACAAACCCAAGGGCTTCCCTGGTGGCGCGGTGGTTGAGAGTCCGCCTGCTGATGCAGGGGACGAGGGTTCGTGCCCCGGTCCGGGAGGATCCAACATGCCGCGGAGCGGCTGGGCCCGTGAGCCATGGCCGCTGAGCCTGCGCGTCTGGAGCCTGTGCTTCGCAACGGGAGAGGCCACAACAGTGAGAGGCCCGCATATCACAAAAAAAAAAAAAAAAAAAAAAACAAACCCAAAACAATTAAGAAAATGGTAATAGGAACATACATATCAGTAATTACCTTAAACATGAATGGATTAAATGCTCCAACCAAAAGACACAGGCTTGCTGAATGGATACAAAAACAAGACCCACTTGTCTACAAGAGACCCACTTCAGACCTAGGGACACATACAGACTGAAAGTGAGGGGATGGAGAAAGATATTCCATGCAACTGGAAATCAAAAGAAAGCAGGAGTAGCAATACTCATATCAGATAAAATAGACCTAAAATAAACAATGTTACAAGAGAGAAGGAAGGACACTAAGTAATGAGGAAGGGATCAATCCAAGAAGAAGATATAACAATTATAAATATACATGCACCCGACATAGGAGCACCACAATACATAAGGCAACTGCTAACAGCTATAAAAGAGGAAATCAACAGTAACACAATAATAGTGGGGGACTTTAACACCTCACTTACACCAACGGATAGATCATCCAACAGAAAATTAATAAGGAAACATAAGCTTTAAATGACACAATAGACCAGAGAGATTTAATTGATATTTATAGGACATTCTATCCAAAAACAGCAGAATACACATTCTTCTCAAGTGCGCACGGCACATTCTCCAGGATAGATCACATCTTGGGTCACAAATCAAGCCTCAGTAAATTTGAGAAAAGTGAAATCATATCAAGCATCTTTTCTGACCACAACGCTATGAGAATAGAAATGAATTACAGGGAAAACAAACGTAAAAACCACAAACACATGGAGGCTAAACAATACATTACTAAATAACCATGAGATCACAGAAGAAATCAAAGAGGAAATCAAAAAATACCTAGAGACAAATGACAATGAAAACACGACAATCCAAAACCTATGGGATGCAGCAAAAGCAGTTCTAAGAGGGAAGTTTATAGCTATACAAGTCCATCTCAAGAAACAAGAAAAATCTCAATAAACAACCTAACCTTACACCTAAAGGAACTAGAGAAAGAAGAACAAACAAAACCCAAAGTGAGCAGAAGGAAAGAAATCATAAAGATCAGAGTAGAAATAAATGAAATAGAAACAAAGAAAACAAGAGCAAAGATCAATAAAACCAAAAGCTGGTTCTTTGAGAAGATAAACAAAATGGATAAATCATTAGCCAGACTCATCAAGTAAAAGAGGGAGAGGACTCAAAATCAATAAAATTAGAAATGAAAAAGGAGAAGTTACAACAGACACTGCAGAAATACAAAGCATCTTAAGAGACTACTACAAGCAACTCTATGCCAATAAAATGGACAACCTGGAAGAAATGGACAAACTCTTACAAAGGTATAACCTTCCAAGACTGAACCAGGAAGAAAGAGAAAATATGAACATACCAATCACAAGTAATGAAATTGAAACTGTGATTTAAAATCTTCCAACAAACAAATGCCCAGGACCAGATCTCTTCACAGGGGAATTCTATCAAACATTTAGAGAAGAGCTAACACCCATCCTTCTCAAACTCTTCCAAAAAATGGCAGAGGAAGGAACACTCCCAAAATCATTCTATGAGGCCACCATCACCTGATACCAAAACCAGACAAAGACACTACCAAAAAAGAAATTTACAGACCAATATCACTGATGAATATAGATACAAAAATCCTCAACAGACAGTAGCAAACAGAATCCAAGAACACATTAAAAGGATCACACACCATGATCAAGTGGGATTTATCCCAGGGATGCAAGGATTCCTCAATATATGCAAATCAATCAATGTGATACACCATGTTAACAAACTGAAGAATAAAAACCATATGATCACCTCAATAAATGCAGAAAAAGCTTTTGACAAAATTCAACACCCATTTATGATAAAAACTCTCCAGAAAGTGGGCATAGAGGGAACCTACCTCAACATAATAAAGGCCATATACGACAAACCCACAGCAAACAGCATTCTCAATGGTGAAAAACTGAAAGCATTTCCTCTAAGATCAGGAACAAGAAAGGATGTCCACTCTCACCACTATTATTCAACAGAGTTTTGGAAGTCCTAGCCACGGCAAGCAGAGAAGAAAAAGAAATAAAAGGAATAGAAATTGGAAAAGAAGAAGTAAAACTATCACTGTTTGCAGATGACATGATACTACACATAGAGAATCCTAAAAATGCCACCAGAAAACTACTACAGCTAATTAATGAATGTGGTAAAGTTACAGGATAAAAAATTAATGCACAGAAATCTCTTGTATTCCTATACACTAATGATGAAAAATTTGAAAGAGAAATTAAGGAAACACTCCCATTTACCATTGCAACAAAAAGAATAAAATACCTAGCAATAAACCTACCTAGGGAGACAAAAGACCTGTATGCAGAAAACTATAAGACACTGATGAAAGAAATTACAGTTCATACCAACAGATGGAGAGATATATCATGTTCTTGGATTGGAAGAATCAATATTGTGAAATTAACTATAGTACCCAAAGAAGTCTAAAGATTGAATACAATCCCTATCAAATTACAATGGCGTTTTTTACGGAACTAGAACAAAAAATCTTAAAATTTGTATGGAGACACAAAAGACCCCGAATAGCCAAAGCAGTCCTTAGGGAAAAAAACGGAGCGGGAGGAATCAGACTCCCTGACGTCAGACTATACTACAAAGCTACAGTAATCAAGACAATACGGTACTGGCACAAAAACAGAAACATAGATCAATGGAACAAGATAGAAAGCCCAGAGATAAACCAGCACCCTTCTGGTCAACTAATCTATGACAAAGGAGGCAAGGATATACAATGGGGAAAAGACAGCCTCTTCAATAAATGGTGCTGGGAAAACTGGACAGCTACATGTAAAAGAATGAAATTAGAACACTCCCTAACACCACACACAAAAATAAACTCAAAATGGATTAGAGACTGAAATGTAAGACTGGACACTATAAAACTCTTAGAGGAAAACATAGGAAGAACACGCTTTGATATAAATCACAGCAAGATCTTTTTTGATCCACCTCCTAGAGGAATGGAAATAAAACCAAAAATAAACAAATGGGACCTAATGAAACTTCACAGCTTTTGCACAGCAAAGGAAACCATAAACAAGACGAAAAGACAACCCTCAGAATGGGAGAAAATATTTGCAAACGAATCAATGGACAAAGGTTTAATCTTCAAAATATATAAACAGCTCATGCAGCTCAATATTAAAGAAACAAAAAACCCAATCAAAAAATGGGCAGAAGACCTAAATAGACATTTCTCCAAAGAAGACATACAGATGGCCATGAAGCACATGAAAAGCTGCTCAACATCACTAATTATTAGAGAAATGCAAATCAAAACTACAGTGAGGTATCACCTCACACCAGTTAGAATGGGCATCATCAGAAAATCTACAAACAATAAATGCTGGAGAGGGTGTGGAGAAAATGGAACCTTCTTGCACTGTTGGTGGGAATGTAAAAGGATACAGCCACTATGGAGAACAGTATCGAGGTTCCTTAAAAAACTAAAAATAGAATTACCATAAGATCCAGCAATCTCACTACTGGGCATATACCAGAGAAAACCCTAATTCAAAAAGATGTATACACCTCAATGTTCACTGCAGCATTATTTACAATAGCCAGGTCATGGAAGCAACCTAAATGCCCATCGAGAGACAAATGGATCAAGAAGATGTGGTACATATATAAAATGGAATATTACTCAGCCATAAAAAGGAACGAAATTGGGTCATTTGTTGAGACATGTATGGATCTAGAGACTGTCATGCAGAGTCAGAAAGAGAAAAACAAACATCATATATTAACGCATGTATGTGGAACCTAGAAAAATGGTACAGACGAACTGGTTTGCAGGGCAGAAGCTGAGACACAGATGTAGGGAACAAACGTATGGACACCAAGGGGGGAAAGCCACTGGGGGTTGGGGATGGTGGTGTGATGAATTGGGCAATTGGGATCAACATGTATACACTGATGTGTATAAAACTGATGACTAATAAGAACCTACTGTATAAAAAATAAACTTCTCTTGTCACTAAATAAATCTAGAGAATGATGGTGAAAAAAAATTCTTTCAGATAAGCAAAATACCAAGACAATTTGCTACCAGCATACCTATCCCTGAAGGAAATACAAAAGAATATTCTTCAGGTAGAAGAAAAATGAAGTCAAATGAAAATTCAGAGATTCAGCAAAGCATGGAAAACATAAAATGTAGTAAGTATGTAGGTGAATCTAAATGAACAATGATTGTATAAAACAACTATTTTCTCAGTCTTACTCTGGAGAGAGAGTCCATATAAAACAGTAACTATTCAGAGACAGAGAGAGGTAGGTATGGGACGGGAGGGGACGGGGTTTGTGGGGGGAATGGGAGGGGATTGATTGATTTTAAATACAAATACTTGACAACAATAACTTCTAAGTTGGGAGGCATACTGTAATTTCTAGGGCAACCACTAAGTTATCTAACTTTTTGATGTCAGGGCCATTTTCTACTCTTAAAGATTATTGAGAATCCCAAAGGGATTGTATTTGTGGGGATTCTATCTATCAGTATTAGCTATATTAAAAATTAAAATTCAGAAATGTGGGCTTCCCTGGTGGTGCAGTGGTTAAGAATCCACCTGCCAATGCAGGGGACATGGGTTCAAGCCCTAGTTTGGGAATATCCCACATGCTGTGGAGCAACTAAGCCTGTGCCCCACAACTACTGAGCCTGCACTCTAGAGCCTGCGAGCCACAACTTCTGAAGCCCGTGCACCTAGAGCCTGTGATCCACAACAAGAGGAGCCACCACAACGAGAAGCCCTCGCACTGCCAACAAAGAGTAACCCCTGCTCACCACAACTAGAGAAAGCCCGTGTGCAGCAATGACAACCCAATGCAGTCAAAAACAAATAAATAATTTTTAAAAAATAAATAAAATAAAATCCAGAAATGTAAAAAACTTCTATTTTAAAATAATAATAATTAACGGAGGTTCCTTAAAAAACTACAAATAGAACTACCATATGACCCAGCAATCCCACTACTGGGCATATACCCTGAGAAAACCATAATTCAAAGAGTCATGTACCAGAATGTTCATTGCAGCTTTATTTACAATAGCCAGGAGATGGAAGCAACCTAAGTGTCCATCATCGGATGAATGGATAAAGAAGATGTGGCACATATATACAATGGAATATTACTCAGCCATAAAAAGAAACGAAATTGAGTTATTTGTAGTGAGGTGGATGGACCTAGAGTCTGTCATACGGAGTGAAGTAAGTCAGAAAGAGAAAGACAAATACCATATGCTAACACATATATATGGAATCTAAGAAAAAATGTCATGAAGAACCTAGGGGTAAGATGGGAATAAAGACACAGACCTACTAGCGAATGGACTTGAGGATATGGGGAGGGGGAAGGATAAGCTGTGACAAAGTGGGAGAGTGGCATGGACATACGTACACTACCAAATGTAAAATAGATAGCTAGTGGGAAGCAGCCGCATAGCACGGGGAGATCAGCTTGGTGCTTTGTGACCACCTAGAGGGGTGGGATAGGGAGGGTGGGAGGGAGGGAGATGCAAGAGGGAAGAGATATGGGAACATATGTATATGTATAACTGATTCACTTTGTTATAAAGCAGAAACTAACACACCATTGTAAAGCAATTATACTCCAATAAAGATGTTAATAAATAAATAAATAAAATAAAATCCAGAAATGTAAAAATCATTTATTTTAAAATAATAGGGCTTCCCTGGTGGCGCAGTGGTTGAGAGTCCGCCTGCTGATGCAGGGGACGCGGGTTCGTGCCCCGGTCTGGGAGGATCCCACATGCCGCGGAGCGGCTGGGCCCGTGAGCCATGGCCACTGAGCCTGCGCGTCTGGAGCCTGTGCTCCGCAATGGGAGAGGCCACAACAGTGAGAGGCCCGTGTACCACAAAAAATAAATAAATAAATAAATAAAATAAATAAATAAAATAATAATAATTAACCCATTACGTTAACCAAAATAATATTTTTCATGAAAAATAACTATGTATTTATTCTAAAACAAAATAAATTTAGTGAGAAGAGTGGTATTGTTTTACATTTTGCAAATTTCTTTCATTTCTGGTTTAATAGAAGACAGCTAGATTCTCACATCTGCTTCTACACATTCAATCTGTTACAGTGTTAATTGGTTGAAGTAAATGAAGAAGATAGGGCCTTACACAGATACATAATTGGAAGAGAAAGGTATGCTTTAAGTAGCCCTTGTAGATATTTTTGAATATTCTTCTTTGATACTACACCAAGACTCAAGAATGGGTAGTTTCTTAATGGCAAATTGCAATGTAGAATCTGAAACCCTATCAATGAACTATTTGTACTCTATTATAATATAATCCATTGTTCTCTCTTGTTCTTTGAATAGACCTTTTACCTGTGCATGACTTCGTAACATTCCACATTAGTCATTTGAAAAACACTGGTCCACTGAGTTACGCAGTTTCGAAATACTGACACATTTTGATTACATGATATCAAAAATCACATTTATTAATATCACTGCTGATTACATTAGAAACATTCTTTAAATCCTGGGAAGCTGTTAAGCTCATGGTGACAGATACAAGTTTTCCAAAATTCTAAGTTTCACTTGAAAATTTGAATTTCATTCACTGGTGACAACTACTGTGAGTTATTTCCCTGGAAGCAGCAGGCTCACTTCGTTCATTTTTTATTGAACGTCTGCTGCCTACTCAAGTTTGAGTAACTGTGGTTTAGTCTGTTAGTCTGTTTAGTCCATCTATTAGTCATTCTTTCAAGTAAAAATGATGTTACACACACACTCTTGAAAAATACTATTTCAGCTTACAACTCAAGATATTGCACAAGTGGATTTCTGAGACCCAACAAACTTTAAAGAACTGTAAGCACTCAGAGTATCTTTCTTAATCACAGTAAAGCTAGAAAAAAACAAAATAACTAGAAAATCCCCAAATACCTGGAGATTCAGAAATACATGCTAAATAACCTATGAATCAGAGGAGAAATCACACTGAAAATTTCTAACAATGATAATAAAAACAGTACATATCAAAAGTTGTGTAGGACTGAGGCATTACATTTCAAGATTTGGGTGTTGCCATTATTAGACCCAGAAATATAGAAATGGCTGAAAGAAGCAGTTGGGGCATAGGTCCAACCTTCCAGTAGGAGAAGCTAGCTAGCTCCTGCCCCCAACACACACTCCTCAGTGTTGGAGAAACTTTTCTTGCATCAGGTAATCCACTGTTGATGAAAAGAATACATCAATATAACCTTTCCAATGGACGATTCTATAATGCTTGACAAAGTCTTAAAAATGTGCATGTCCTTTGACCCAATAATTTCATTCTAAGGGAAATAATCAGAGATATTTGCCAAGTTTTAATGGCAAGGGTTTATCATGGCTATTTATAATAGGGAAAAGTTGGAAACAACCTAAATGCCCAACAATAGAAGAATGGTCAAATAAATTGTGGTAAATCCACAGAGTAGAATATTATGCTGCCATTAAAATGATGCTATAGAAGTATATTTATTGATATAGAAAGATGTTCAGAATATATTAAAATATATAAATATATGCATATCTATGTACTGAGAAATTTTTGGCTATTACAACAGGGTGTTAAAGAATAAGTGGGTAGGACTGTTTAGATTTTTTGTTTTCTTTTTACTTTTAAAAAATGAACAGGTACTACTATTTTTGTCATACTAAAAACAGTTCTAAATGTTAAAAAAATAAAATGCAAGAATACTTCAGAATGCAGCTAAAACAGTATTTATAAGGCAGTTTTAATACTTTAAAAATATTTAAATTTAACATAAATATTACAAATAGTGATGTAAAATATTAGAAAATAAGAAAAGCTGAAGTCAGTGACGTTCCATCAGGAGACATTTTTTAAGAGAACAGCAAATTAAATCCAATGAAGGTAGAAGGAAATGATAATGAGCAGAAATTAATGAAGAAAAAACAAATAGAGCAAAAAGCAAAGCAAAAAAATACGTTCTTCAAAAAGATTAATAAAACTGAACTAGAAAATCCCCAACATTTGAGAATTGAACAATATAGTTTTATTATACAGATCTCATTAGGAAATATGTAAAACTGAATAATAACAAAAATAAACACATCAAAACTTGTAAAATATAGGTAAAGTAGTACTTAGAGGGAAATTTACTGCTGTAAATGCATATATTAGAAAAGAAGGCTCAAAATTTATGATAAGCAATCATCTCCATAAATTATATAAAATCATCAAATTAAACTCAAACAAATTAGAAGTAAATAAGGACAGAAATTAATGAAATGGAAAACAAAAAGATACTGGAGGGATTAACAAAGCTAAAAGTTGTTCCCTGCAAAATGATAAATTTTGATTAAAAAAGTTGATTAAAAAAAAAGAGAAGACATATACAGCAGCCAATATTAAGAATGAAAAAGGAGATATCGTTTCATATCCTGCAGATATTAAAAAGATATCAAAACTTTATGCCACAATTTGAAAATTTATAAAAAATGGACAAATTCCCAGAAAAATAAAACTTATCAAAACACAAAAAGAATTAGAACACCTGAATAATTCTTTACTGATTAAAGGAATTGAATCAGTAATTTAAAACCTTCTGGCATAGAAAACTCTAGGCCTAGATGGCATTTCTGACAAGTTCTACTGAGGAGAAATAAAATGAATAAAAAGCAGGAACAGTTTCCAATTCATTTTATGAAGCTAGCTTAACTTAGATACTAAAACCTGTTAAGGACAGCATGAGAAAATTAAAGGGCAATCTCACTAATGAACACAGATGCAAATAAGCCAAATAAAACCATACCAAGCAATATTTAAGAATTACATCAGGGGCTTCCCTGGCGGCTCAGTGGTTAAGAATCCACCTGCCAAGGCAGGGGACACAGGTTCAAACCCTGGTCTGGGAAGAGCCCACATGCTGCAGAGCAACCAAGCCCATGCGCCACAACTACTGAGCCTGCACTCTAGAGACCACGAGCCACAGCTACTGAGCCTGCGTGCCACAACTACTGAAGCCTGCTCACCTAGAGCCCATGCTCCGCAACAAGAGAAGCCACCACAATGAGAAGCCCATGCATTGCAACAGAGTAGACCCTGCTTGCCCCAACTAAAGAAAGCCCACGTGCAGCAACAAAGAACCAACGCAGCCAAAAATTAAATAAATAAATAAATATTTTTTAAAAAAATAATTAAAAAAATAAAAATTACATCAGGACCAAGCTGGGTTTACCAAAGGGATGCAAAACTGTTTTAACATTTGGAATTCAATTAATAGGATTCTGAACATTGAGATAGATTAAAGAAGAAAAAATTATGATCATCTCAAAAATGCCAAAAACATTTAATAAAACTATGTATTTAAACCTTAAGAAATTCTTAAAGAAGAAGACAAAAATGTCCACTCCAACAATTTATATTCAACAATATTGTGGAGGCTCTAGGCAGTGCAGTAAGGGCAACATAAAGAAATGAAATGTATAAGAATTGAAAAGGAAGAAACAAACTGTCATTATTTATATATGGTATAACTATATACAGAACATTCAAAATAATCTAAGGTAAAATTTAAATTAATCAGAATTTAGCAAAATCATTATCATAAGCCAAATGAAAACTTTAAAGAATTTTTTTTAAGAGCGTAGAAACAAATCTAATAAAAAGATGTACAGGACCTCTAGGGAGGAAAGTATGATATTTTTTAGGAGAAATTAAACAACTAAAATAAATGGAGAGAAAATTATCCTGTTCACAGACTGGAATACTCAGTATTTTAAATGGCCCATCTTTCCCAAATTAAAGCATAAATTCAATGGAATTCCAATCAAAATCCCAACAGATACTATAGAAAATGCTGAGCAGAATCTAAAATGTATATGGAATTGCAAAAGGAAAAGAAGATCTAAGATATTTTGGGAGAATAATAAGGTGGGAAGATTTGCTCTACTTGACTTCAAAATTTTGTAATATAAAGCTTAGTAATTAAAGCTGTATGCTTTTGACACTAGGACAGACAAACAGGACAGTAGAACATAACAGCAAGCCTAGAAACAGATCCATATATAAATATGGATGCTTGATTTATGACAAAAAGGTAACTGCAGAATACTGGGCAAAGACAGTCTCTTCAAATAAATGTGTGCTTATGTGGACCAGGAGATGTGTACCTGAATGTTCACAGCAGCACTGTTCACAATAATCACTAGGTGTCAACAACCCAAATGTCCATTGGTAGTAGAATAGACTACTAAACAGCAATCAAAAGAAATTAACTATGCATACACAAAGGAATTTGGCTAAATCCTAAAGATAAAATACTGAGTAAAAGAAGCAGACACAGCACAACATAGTATGATTTATATATAGTTCAAAAACAGAAATAATCTTACTTTGTAATAAGTAAAGCTAGCATTTATTGAGTGCTCACTATGTGAGAGGTATTTTCTAAGTGCTTTACATGCTTTAATTCATTTAATAGTTATAAGAAGTCTATGAGGTAGGTATTGTTACCACCCTTATTTTACTTATGAGAAAACTGAGAAACAGCAAACGTTAAGTAACTTGCCCAAGACATCACATAGCTAGTAAATGGCAGAGCCAGGATTCAAACTCAGGCAGTCTGACTTTAGAGTCTATGAATCACTGCCCCCACCCTCCACCACCAAATGTTCAGTTCACAAAAAGGGAAACTTTTAACTTCTGTTCAAGGCTCTGAGTCACTTAATGCAAGCTAAGAGATTACAGCTAAGAAGGTAAAATCATAGTATAAGGGAGGGCTCTGTATAACAAATGCATTTTCATGGACTTATGGGGGCCCCATGCTCCAGAACCACCTTGGGGGACTATTCGAAATGCAGCGCCTCCATCCCCATCTTCCCAGATGATACATGTAAATATTGTACTGTTGCTATGGTTTAAATGAATTCTTTACACTTAATAAGTCTGCTGATAAATGCTTTAATCCTTGCATATACAAATCAATCTCTATTGATTAGAAAAAACCACAACTTTAATTCTGCTTTATCTTCTTCTAATTCAGGGCTTTGCTTGTGGTACTGTCTTGATGCTTCACAAATGTCTCATCATCTTTTACCAATGCTTTTACTCTCTTTATGGCCCTGCTAGGAATGTCCTGTCTCCACTTTTCCACCTCTCTCCTACACTTACTTTGATGCTCTTCATCAACTTTATACAAGCCAGCCTGCCTGTTCCAGCTCCCAAATGTTTCCTCCACTGATCTCTTAGGGCCCTAAGAATCTATGCCTTTCTATGGTCATTTAAACCTATACTACCAGCTATTATTATTTATTTCATGGATACAGACCTGTATCATGGATACAGTCAGGTACAGACCTGACGGGTCTGTATAATTTGACTATAAATAACACGTGGGCATAAACAGGCCTTTTATCTCAGCATAATATCCCATATATTGATGAATATTTAAATATACTTGGTGGTGAATTCATTTCTGAGAGAGAGAGAGAGAGAGAGAGTCATGGACACACGACCTTTTTTTTTTTTTTTTTTTTTAAACCTTTTCCCCATCTAAACTACACCATTTTGCAGAGGAGTTAGAACAGTGCATATTAGAGTTCCGATGGAAGGAAAGGGCATATCTTGGAGGGATTCAGACAGTCTTCATGGAATAAGCAGCCTCCGAGATGGGACTTGAAGAAAAGTAGAGGGGAAAGGGAGAAGAGGAGCTGTGAGAATAAGAGAAAGCGAGAGAATAGGGGCGTGGTGGAGACTACAAGGTAGTTTAGAGGAGAGCAGCATCTCAAGGCGTTTCTTCTGACAAGCAAACAATAAGGTCTGGAGCACTAGGAAATGACTCAACATGTTAGGTGGGTTGGGGGTAGACTGTGGAAATATTCAAGGGGTCATAATTTCATCTAAGCTCTCCTCTCCCACCTATTTTGAAAATGAGGTACAGTCATATTCTTTCAGTATGAACAGAAAGGGACCAGAGAAAGTATTTACACAGGCTTAACTGTAATATGGAAGTGACAGAAACCTTCACCTTTTCAATGGAGAAGGGGGATGTGCACTGCAATGGGAATTGCTTAATAAAGCAATTTTGATTTGTCAAATACATTAAAATGACTGAGAATATCCCCGTATGCCTATGTACCAGTTGTATTTCTTTTGGTGGGAACTGTATATTCTTGTCCTTGCCCATTCGTATATGAAGCTTAATACCTTCCCTTCCATTGGTGTGAACTCTCTTTATCAGTGTTCAGTAACCCATATAAAATGTAACCCTTTTATATGTCAATATTGAAGCAAATTAATTTTCTAGTTTTTTTCAATTTTAGTTAAATCTATTGATGTTTTCCTTTGTGAATCTCAGTCCTTTGAAGTTATAAAAGCTCTCCAAAGATCTGTTAAATAATTTGATTTTTTGGCTAGCTTTCCATGATTTGACTTGTTTATATAAACTCTATTCTGTCTGTGGTTTTCTGTTTTTGGGGGACTGGTTAGATCTAAGTGGACTTCTGAATTGCTAGTTAGTTTTCTCAACACTACTTAAAAATCCTTCTTTTCCCTATTATATTTACTGTACTTTATCGTATGCCCTGCTGAAAGGACTCCTTTGAAGAGGAATGCTTGGCACTGCCTGGCTGGCAAGCAGTATTTCTTGTCCTGTATCCTTCTAAGTGGATCGGATACTAAGGGTGTCCTGTGGTATTTTGTGGGTCTGAATGTTTAGTAGTGTCTAAAAAGAAGACTACAACTGGTAGGTGCTGCAGATTAGGTAACATCTGAAGGGGCTTTCTCACAGCTGCTTGAAGGAATGAATGCACCAAAAGTCTTCAACTGAGGATGAGTAGACACAAGGAGACAGAGCACCAAAGGAAGGGAAAGGTCATGGTCATCAAGAGGGAAGACAGAGCACATCACACAAATTGCTCTACCTCACAACTCTGCCTGGGACCAGCAGGGTACAGATTCAAAGTTGTTTTGGCTCACATGCTACCAGTGACCTCCCTTAGTTTAGGCCCACCTGGAGCATTTGTAGGGCCTGAGACAAGTGTACCAATGGAAGCCCATGGTACCATGTCTAAATATTTAAAAGTTATACAGCAAAATTACAAATTGCTAAATATGTTCTAAACTTTGATTCATAAGGACCTAGAAAGTTAGGTTCTATTAAGAATTCTTGGGTTCCTCAGATTTCCTTACCAGAACATGGCATCTTGGGATATCTGGTCTGTGGCCGGCCCTCCATTTTTACCCCACCCCCAGCTCCAGGCCTAATCTTACAGCCTTCCTATGCCATGACTGATATCCCAAGGTACAAGAGGTGCCGGTCCAACCACAGATTTTACAACTATGTAACAAGACCACTGACTTCCCTTCTTAGAATGGTGTCTTCTGCCACCCCGTCCTCTACTCATTCTTATCCTTTAATGCTGGGTCAATTAAGGTTCTTAGTTACAAGACACAGAAACCAACTCTGGCTGATTTAAGCAGACAAGGAGTTTATTAATAGGATACTGGATTGCTCACAGAGTGGTAGGGAGGCCTATAATACCAAGACTGGTGCTATGCAGTCAGAAACAAAACCATGAACTGATCTGACAAGGGTACCACTGCAGTTGTTCTACAACAGCTGCAGCAGCTTCCACCACTGTCTCTGTTAATGTTAGACGTTGGAAACCATCCAGAGTGCTACAACTATCCCAGTAATTGTACCTGCTATTACCTTAGAGTTCCACATGGTCCTTGTTTTTTGTCACTAGCTATTACATCATGAGTGGATGTGTGTGACTCATGAAACCCATGTCATATTCCCATATCCTAACTGCCAAGGAGAGCAAATACCTGGCATTTTTAGCTTCTGTAGTAGAAGGTGGGCTTTGTCCTCCCTCAAGACTCTTAAGATGGGAGATTCTTCAAATACCAGAAGAGGTTTCAGACATTGGACAGCCAAAACCAATGAGAAATGACCCCTACATATGGGTTATGTTCTCAAGTCTACCTTTAACTGCCTGTGGGACCTAGCTCATGCAACTTAACCGTTCTGGGTTGACAATGAGTCCTCAGTAAAATGATGGGATTTAATTTAGTAATTTCTAAAGTCTCTTAATACCCCCACGGAATTCTGATTCTTTGAAAAAGGACTGGCTTGAAAGAATTTGCTACTTCTAAAACTGAAATGTAATATAAGATATTGTTGATCAAGTTTTAAAAACTGAGTATTGTTCTAATGCCCGTCTAGTTATCAAAGGTTGATTTGTCACCATTTTCTTGACCCCTTATCAATGCTGTTTGACAATGGTGCCTCCTAGTGGATGAGGAAACTCCAGCTACAAGTGATAGCAAATGATCCTAAGACAGGAACAGCATGCACCTGTGTGGTTTTCTGAAATTCCCAGAAAAGAAAGGAAGGCAGTTGTGAGCAACAAACTCTGTTCTGTTTACTAGGTAAGAACTTTACTGTTAGCCCTCAGTGTTCTCACTAATCCTCACTACTGAATACCTACCTCCCCAACCTCCAACATTCACATACACACACACTTTCTTCCTCTTTTAGTTAAAGCTCTGAAGGAAAAACCAAAAGAGGGGGAGGGCCTCCAGCCAGTAATCATGATGAGTCATATCACAGAATTTTACAACTGGAAGTTTAATTGAAAGAAAAGACTTGCTTTAGGTCAGTAGCTAATTCATGGCAGTTGGGACTAGAACCTCAGTTTCTTGACTCTCAGCCCCTGTATAACCCCATCCTTCCTGCTCACCTTTTTGAAGGAGGAGGTTATACTTTTCCCTTGCTCTAAACATAGACTTTCGTGGTTTGCTGAAAGGATACTGATACTCTACTTCTTTAAGAGGCTTTTAAAAAATTAATGCAAATCCTCACAAGTGAAGAGAATCTCAACTGTGCTTTCCTTCCCGTATGACCAGGAGACAGACAGGGTTTCATGGTGCTAGGGAGGAACTAAGTTTCCAAAGTACCCTTGTTTCTGCTCCCAGCATGAGGTCTACAGAGTTCATCTAAGACACTGGTTACTATATGGCCCCCGTTATGTTTGCACAGGGCGAAGTATCCAAAGACCCAGGTACTCGAACTTCTCTTTTCTATCCTGCCTACTCTCCCCAGGTCTTTTTTTAAATTTATTTTTTAAAAATTTATTTATCTTTGGCTGCATTGGGTCATCGTTGCTGCGTGCGGGCTTTCTTTAGTTACAGCGAGCAGGGGCCACTCTTCATCGTGGTGCGCGGGCTCTAGAGCGCAGGCTCAGTAGCTGTGGCGCAGAGGCTCAGTTGCTCCACGGCATGTGGGATCTTCCCAGATCAGGGCTCGAACCTGCGTCCCTTGCCTTGGCAGGCGGATTCCCAACCACTGCGCCACCAGGGAAGCCCTCCCCAGATCTTTTAACTTCATTAATTCTAAAAAAAAATTAGACCTCTGATCTAGTCCTACTTACTTTCACAGGTGAGAGTCAAGATAGAACCTCTGCCACTCAAAATCAAATCAGTCATAATCATTGCATCAGTTTACTTTCTATCCTGCATAAGTTCCTATAACTCTGGTATGGGGGAATATATTTATGATTCTTTGTAAGTCTCTCTAGCTCTTCTTTCCACCTCTTCTCTCTAGAAATACAGTTCTCCCTCTTGCTCCTTAAAGCCTTCCCTTCATTTGGAGGCAGTTTCCTCAATGCAGTCCCTGCAACCAATAGCAGTAAAGCTCCTGGACTATAGGAGGGAGCACACCTTCAAATGATGTAGATATGAAAACCACAACATGTTCCTTTCTAGCCATTTGTGGAATGCAAGGATTTGGGGTCATTCTTTGACAGTTCTATTTCTGGCATGTCATCTGTTTATCTGTCTCACAGAACATCTAAAGAACTGTAAATAATCGTGCCACACTCTGATGTGGTTTTGCAGATGAGGAAGGTGGGCTAATTTGGAAAACGATCCCATCTTGAGCAAACACACCAAGGATTAAAAAATCACGCAGTTAATTATTGATTTTGTTTTCATTTTACCACCATTTGTACTCTGAAATCAAACTGGCTGGTATAATTCTGACTTCTAGGCAAGTTCCTAGCTAACATGAAAATGTTAATGTTGGTACTTATAAAACTAGAGACATAAACAAAAACAGAGGCATAATCATAGGTGTCTGCCCAAGATTAAATTGTTCTAATTTAGCAAGAAAAATGGAACAATTACTATGCCCTCATGAGAAGATTCCATATGCCCATGAATTATTTCCAAGTTTCAAACATGACAAAGAGAGAAAATGGAATTCTTGACTGCTCAAATAACATCACAGCCAATTTGCAAACAGCAACAAAACTCTGTATGTGGACAAATAAAAGTCAATAGTTAACTAGAAAGATCCTTTGAGTATTACAGGAAGACACAGATACCTAAACTTATTATCCTCATAAACTATGATTTTCACATCAGTCACTCCTCTGGAATAAGATACTGAAGGTTCCTGTTAAATGCAGATATGTTAATAGCTAACAACAAAGATTTACTGAGCATTTAACTACATGCCAAGTACCATTTTAAGAGCTTTACATGTAATAACTTATTTAACCCTCATAACAACACAAAGAGACAGGTACAGATGAGGAAACTGAGGCTTAAGACAAATGTTATTATATAACTTGTCCAAGGTCGCACGGTTAGAAAGTAGCAGAGTTGGGATTTGAACCTAAGCAATCTGGCTCCAGAATTCTGGCTCTTAACCTCTAATCCTGAGGCTCTGTAATAAACAGAATTTATGACAATGACAATGAAGGTCATGGTAAGACTATCTAGTGTTTTGAATATCAGAATACTCCCACATTTCATTTCATTTTCACAAGTTGGTAGGGTAGAAACTGAGGTGCCAAGAGGTGAAATGGGCCCTGTTCTAATGGTTATGACTCCTCAACTTCACCTCAAGCTGATTCTTCTCCTGGGGGCCAGATTCATATGGGCAGCTGTGTACCATACATCACCAGGTAGGTGTCCCACAGTCACCACAGACTCGGATGATCCAAAAGTAAATTAGTAATTTTCTTCCCCAAACCTTATTTCTCTCTAAAGGGGACAGTCTTTCTTCAATTTGGGAAAGTTTTGGGACTATTACCTTTTTGAGTAAGGTCTCCCCTCTTCCATCATTCCCTCTACATTTTACTTCTGGAATTCTGTATGAATTTGTGTATGTTGGATCTTCTCAGTGTGGCTTCCATGACTCTTAGCTTCTCTTTCATACTTACTGTCTGTTTAGCTGTGATTTGTTCTATGTTGGTTCTTCAATACCATCTTTTGACTTGGCCGTATTGATTCCAAACACAGACATACAGTGCACACACACACACACATGCACATGCTCTCTGAAGGATTTTTCAACATTTACCAAATAGAACAGCCTCTTGTTCTATGAATGTTACCTGTTCTCTTTATCTTTTTGAGGACTTTGAAGTCCCTTTCAGATTTTCCTATTATTTCCATTTCCTTTAGACCAAATGTCCTATGTTGAGTTTGTTTCAGGATGTTAGTTTTTCCTTGTGTGCTTTGAAAATTTCATTTGCACACTAATCTTAAGTGGGGATTTCTTGTTTTTGTTTTTCTTTTTCGGTCCCCCTGAGCTATCTCTTTATATATGATGGCTAGAGCTTTTCTTAGCCACTGTTTAAGGCTGAGCGTCTCTGTCTCATCCCTGGATTTCATGTGGTGAGCTAGACTCCAGTTCCCTTCCCCTTAGGGGCTTTCAGTCTCTGTTACAATGAAGAAGTTGAACTCCAAAATCCCACCGTGGCTGGAATTCTTTACTGACTTTAATTTCAACCCTCTACTACATTTTTCATATGGAGTCTAGGGGTCTCTCTATAATGTACAAATCTGATTATATTATTACCTTGGTAAAATTATTTCTATGTGCTCTACCACCTACAGAATAAACTTTAAAGTCTGATCAAATGTCACCTCCTCAGAAAGGGCTTCTGTGAACACCCTATCTGAAGTAGCATCCTTATCACTCTCTATGCCTTATGTGGCCCTTGTTCTTCATAGCATTTATCATTACTGGCTATTATTACCACACATTTACTGTTAGTTTGTCTCTTCCACTAGAATATAAGTTTCATGTCGGCATAGACTTTGAATTACTCACTGTTAAATCCTCAGCACCTAGAACAGTGCCTGGCACATTGTAGGCATTCAATAAACACTTGTGAATGGATGTATTAAAATCCTTAACATGGCAGCAAAAGCCCTAGGCATATCAGAGCAATTAAGAGTGAGGGCTCTAGAGTCAAACTGCCTAGGTTGGAATCCTGGCTGCAGCACACCAACTTTGTGACCTTGAGCAAGCCACAACCTCCTAAGCTGCAGTTTTCTCATCTGTAAAATGGGCTTAGTAATTAACCTTAGTGGGTTGTTGAGAGGAATTAACAGACAATAAACAAGTATAAAGTGCAGCAGTACAGTTACACACATCACCAGAGGTTTTTATTATTATATGTCCAAACTCATCTCCAGTCATTCTCTCATCTTGTACTTTGTTCCAAAGTAGCAGCCCACTATTATTAACAGTTCCCCAACCATATAAGCCGAGTCAGATTTCTGGCCATTCCACATGTTCTTTGCCTTGCCTATAATGCTTATCTCCTTTCCCACTCATATAGTCAATTTGCCTCCCATACACTATTAAACTCTTCCACTGAGAACCCTAGCCCAAGCATGGAAACAGAAGTGGGTTTTTATTTGCCCTGGCTGGACATGGAACAGATCCCAGATTCAAAAGGATTTTATCCATAGGGGGTCAGGTCAATACCTTAGGATACTCAGGGTTTTAGAAGAGAAGGAGGAAACTGAGATAATGAGATAAATTCATTCACTCATTCATTCATATGCTCTTATTCTCTCTGTCTGGAATGTCAAGTAAGAGAAGCAGAAGGAAATACTTGGCCTTTCAGGTCATGCAGACTCGGGGACTGGGGCACCTGTCTGGGGCTATGTGCAAGTCCTTGAGTAAACAGGGCAAGCTGGTCTTTCCAGAGCAAAGTAGATGCAAAACCCCAAGGGATGAAGGGAGTAGTGACCCATTTCCTGAGGTTTTTCTTTCTCGTTCGTATGAGGCCTGACTTCATTCTGTTTCCTTTCTTTACATGTCATGAGATTCCTATATCTTTACAACTTTTGTCTAGTTTTGTCCCTGCCATTACCACTTGGCAAACTCCTGGTCATCCTTCAAACCTCAGTATTGTATCCCCTATGAGGGGTCTTTCTCTTCTTTCCTCTCTTCGTCCCTCTCATTATAATTGTTTCCATGTCCATCCACCTCTGTTCTGAGCTTCTAGCTATATCTCTTAAAAGGTATTAAGAAATAAAAATTACTAAATGGATAAAGTTGGTGACAGAGTTCAGACAATAGTACAGGCCTCTCCATTTGTCCTCTAATATTTCACTCTCTATCTCGCTCACTAAGGAAATGAGCTACCAGATAGGGATACCAAATGGGAGCAAAGAGATACCAAGAGAGCATATAGGGAGCATATCTCAGAACTGAGCTCATGCATCACATGGATATTGGTTGAGGATTAAGGGACTTTAGTGAAGGATGGAACCAAGAAGTGCCAAAAAGCTTCATTTCCCCACAATATTGTTCTCGATATACTCTCTTTACCTGGCTTCTGTGACATCTTGTTGTCATGATTTTCTTTCCAGCTCTTGAGCTATTCCTTTGCTATCTTATTTGCTAGCTATTCCTCCTGTTCTACACCCAACCCTTTCAAATTTGGAAGACCCTCAGTCCTCAAGCCTTCTTCTCCTCTCCCTCTATATACTCTTCTAAACCATCTAAATAGCAACCAACCCCAAATCTCTGTATCTATCAAAGATCTCTCTCTGTGCTCCTAATCCACATATTCAGCTTCATCTCTAGCAACTTCACTCAGATGTCTCACAGAAACTTCAAACTCAACATGTCTAAAACATATTTCACCATCTATTTCCAGGTACCATCATCTTATTAGGTGCTCGAGCCAGAGACCAGAGAGTAAACTTTTGACTCCGGCTTCCTTACTTCCCTCATCCAATCATCAAATTCTGTCCATTCTAATTCCTAAATATCTTCAGGTTCTACTCACTTCCTTTCATCTCACTGACACTGATCTATCCTAGCTATCAACATTCATACTAAATCACTGTAACGGCCTCCTAATTCTCCCCACATCCAAATCCAACCCTATAGCAATACTGTAGCCAAAGAATGCTTTAAAAATGGAAGTCTGATCATGTAATTTTGCTTATGATGGCATCCGCATCTTTAAGATAAAATCCAAAATCCTTGCCATGTCTTAAAAAGCTCATCAAGATTTTGCCCCTATTTGTTGTGAACCTCTTGAGCCCTCTATGGTGTGCATGAGAATTATGAAGAGTATCTTTAAGACAAACAATACTTTCTAGAGTCTGGCAAAAAGACAGAATATATTTTTCATACCCCCATACTAATATTCAAAGACACTGCTATTGACTCAAGACAACAACCAGTAAAGGGACAAATGACCTTATCTCTACTTCGAGTCCTCTAATATTTCACTCTCTCTCTCACTAAGGAAATGAGCTACCAGACAGGGATACCAAATGGGAGCAAAGAGATACCAAGAGATAGCATATAGGGAGCATATCTCAGAACTGAGCTCATGCATAGCATGAGCACTGGATATTGATTGAGGAATAAGGGAGTTTAGTGAAGGATGGAACCAAGAAGTGCCAAAAAATTCTCTTGGGGCCAGTAATCTCACAATGATATGAAATCCACTCCACTTAACAGCATTCTGGTCAAGTCCACAGATATGGACTAAGGCCATAAAAATAAAACAGAATTTATCTACAACTCTGTCTAGATTTATACATGTAAGGTCAGTTTTAGAATGAAATAAGATATTACTAATTAATATGACTGAGAGATTAGTTCAGTTCTTTAGATTACAATTTAAAGTCTACAGTTCTCATACAATGCTGGTAGGAATGCAAAGTGGTACAACAATTATGGAAGGAATCTGGCATTAACAACAGTATGAAATGATGTATGCATAAGGTTATTAATGTAAAAGAAGAAGACTGGAAATGATCCAAATGTCCATCAGTAGGGAACTGGCTTAATAAACAATTCTATATCCATAATGTAGTACTAAGCAGGTATAAATAGGAATGAAGAAGATGTCTACATATTGCTATGGAGAGATTGCTGGTATTTTCATATTGTTAAATTAAAAATTATCAAAGTTTAGAAGAGAGTATATAAAACTGTAAGAAGGGGGTGGTACAAAACCATAAATATATACATATTTTCTTATATTTTCAAACAGAAATAGTGAAAAATAAAATTAAAACTAATTTTATAAAATAATTTCCTCTAAGGTGGGAAGTGAATGGGGAGAGGGATGCAAGCCAGACCTTTCTGAATGAACCCTATTCATAAGTTCGACTTTCCAATCATGTATATGTTTTTCATAATCTAAAAACAAAATTAAGTCAAGAAGAAATAAGAGGCAATCCCTAAAATTAAATTGATGCAGATATCTGAGTAAGATCAGGAGAGTATATCAGTGCAATACCCTGGTTGTGATATCATACTAGTTTTGCATAATGTTAATGTTGGGAGAAACTGGGCAACATCTATCCAATACAAGGATCTTTAAACCTAACTCTATGTCAAGCTTGTGGCATAACCACAAAGAGAACAGTTATTTAAGTGACTTTAAAATACAGTGTTTTGATTGTGCATCCCTACTGGGATACACTCTAAGGATGAAAAGAAGGGCTAAGAAATCCTAATCTGTATTCAGTAGTCTTACTTTTATTATATATTTAAACTAGTAGGAGGAAGCAAGTATGTTAATGTGGCAAGAAACCCCGATTTTCAGTGAAAAGATGTACAAATATAAAATTAAGTAAAGTTTTACTAAATTATGCTAAATATTATGGTATTATGTTAAGTGAAATAAGTCAGAGAAAGACATGATGTGACTTATATGTGGAATCTAAAAAATAAAACAAAGGAGTGAATATAACAAAAAAGAAACAGACTCAGGGATATAAATAGAGAAACAAACTTGTGGTTACCAGTGGGGAGGGGTGGGGGCAAGGGGTAGGGGATTAAGAGGTACAAACTATTATGTTATAAAATAAATAAGCTACAAGGATATATCATACAACACAGGGAATACAGGCAATGTTTTATAATAATTACAAATGGAGTACAACCTTTAAAAGTTCTGAATCGCTACACTGTATACCTGTAACTTACATATTATTTTATATCAACTATACCTCAATTTAAAAAATAATTTTAAAACTAAAAAAACTAAGTAAAAACTGTGTAATTTCTTTCTTGCTTTTGAAAAACTTTATATTATGGAAAATTTCAAAAGTAGAAAGTGTAGAGTAATGAAGGCTCATATATCCATTACCCTGCTCCAACAATTAACAACTCACTGGCTAATCCTATTTTACCTATACTTCAACCCAGTACTCACTGCTCACCTATCACCTGATTCTGAAGCAAATCCCAGGCTTTATGCATAAATATTTCAGTACTTATCTCCAAAATGTAGAAACTCTTTTTGTAAAATAACTAAAATTATAAAATCATACACTAAAGACTTTAACAATTCCTTATTACCTAATAAATGTCTCACGAAATAAAAATCCGTAATTGTTACTTTAAACTGGAAATAATGGTGTAAACTCAGTTTCATGTTTGTTTGCTTGTTTAATTATGATCGAAGAAAACTTTTTAGTTTCTAATAACTTTAGATTTACATAAAAATTGCAAAGATGGTACAGAGTTCCTGTATACCCCTCACTCAACTTCCCCTAATGTTTGTTTGTTTTTTTTTTTTTTGCGGTACGCAGGCCTCTCACTGTTGTGGCCTCTCCCGTTGTGGAGCACAGGCTCTGGACGCGCAGGCTTAGCGGCCATGGCTCATGGGCCTAGCCGCTCCGCGGCATGTGGGATCTTCCCGGACCCGGGCACGAACCCATGTCCCCTGCATCAGCAGGCAGACTCTCAACCACTGCACCACCAGGGAAGCCCAACTTCCCCTAATGTTAACATCTTAGGCAACTACAGTAAACATGTCAAAACTAAGAGAGTAATACTGGTACATTACTATGAACTCAACTCCAGATTGTATTTGGACTTCATGGTTTGTTGACTAATGTACTTTCTTTGTTCTGAAGTTTTTTTCATTTTTAGATGACTTATGGGTTTTGGGGGAAGGCTACCACAGAGGTGAAGTGCCCTTCTCAGAACACCACCTCAGGGGGCACGTGATATCCACATGACTTATCATCAGTGATGTCAACTTGATTCTTTGGTTAAGAGGGGTCAGCCAGGTTTCTCCACTGTAAACTTACTATGTTCCCCTTTCTATGCTCTGTTCTTTGAAAGCGGGGTCACTAAGTCCAATCTACCCTTAAGGTGGGAGGGGATTATCTACATATATTATTTGGAATTCTTCTGTAAGGAAGGTTTGTCTCTTCTTTCCCATTTATTTATTTGTTCAATAATTTCTTTACACTGGTATGGGCTCATATATACTTAATTTATACCTTGGGTTATAGTCTAGTACTATGCTATTTATTTTGTTGCCCAAATTGTTCCAGTTTTGGCCACTGGTAGCTCTTTCAGGTTGGTTCCTGTAACCTTTTCACATGTCCCCATCTTTTTGTTTTTTGAACACTTCCTTACTTCCAGGTACTATAAATGCTCCAGGCTTACTTGTATTTTCTCTGCACCAGTCCTAGAATGATAATTTCTCTAAAGAGCCTCAGTTCCTTCTATTAGAGAATGTATTTATAAATGAATATGTGGGTGTGAGCTTACTCATTACTACTTCAGTGTAGCTGCTTCTAAGGCTCTCTCAGTGGCAGAAACGTATGTATGTGTACTAACCCATTCACATGTATCTATATTTATTTCTGTATCTATCTACCTGTATGTACATATGTATATATAAGTACATATGTATATATACATGCAAACACATATCTATACATACGTGTGCATGTACACATATTAAACTAAATATGTTGTCATTCCACCACCTCCAACTCTAATCCAGCACCACAGGGTTCATTCTAGCCTTCATTCTTGCTTATTTGTAACTTCTTTCTCTGATAGAATTTTAAACTTCTGCATATTTAAAAAAGTTAATATACAAAAAAGTCCAACAATGTAAACAAAATTAAACAGGCAAATTTCGGCAAAATATTTGCAAATACATGAAAAAGGTAAATATCCTTAGTAAATAAAGAATTCTTACAAAATGACAAAAAACTGAAGAAAGTGAACAGATGAAAAAGAATGGGTAAACATACATTTAAAATATTTGGCCACACTAGCAACAAAATAAATGCAAATTAAACCAAAATGTCATTCTGACCTATCAAAACATAAACATGAATGCTCTCATCTACCACTCGTTTGAATATAAACTGGTACAATCTTTATGAAGAATAACATGACACTATGTAAAAGGAGTTTTAACTCTATTGGCTAGACTTCTGATAGGTGATGTGTCTCAGTGAAGACAACAGAAACGTTGGATAAAAAAACTTCCTGAAAGCATCAAAGTGCTAACCAAATTGTCAGGAATATTGGCTAAAGAATGGGAACTCAGAGAGGTAAAGCCAAGGATCAGAGTCCTTCTTGTCCTGGGGACATTTGCTTATACAGCAGATCTCTAAGGGGAAAAAAGTCAGAATTCAGGGTAATATCATAACCTACTCTCCAACGTTGAGCTAGGACCCTAAAAAGCTAGCAGTGAACCGGAAGTGATCAGCCCCTTCACATACTTGTAATCTGGCTTTCTCTCTGAATGGCCTTGAAAATCTAAGCCTTGAAGATAGTCCCAGACTACTACTGCTTAAAGGTGCCTAGTAAAAGCAAATTAAAGTTCTCTCTAGAGGAAGAAAGCATCATTCAACGTCAATAATTTTCGAAATAATTTCTAGCACACAGTCAAAATGAATCAGGTATGTAAAGGGGTAAGATGTTTTGACCAAGAACCAGCAAAAATGACAGACAATAAAGACAAACAGGGATTTCATATACTGCGATTATCCAACATAGATTATTAAATAATGAAGTTTACTGTGTCCCAGCACATAAAAGCTGAGCTTGAATTTTTTTTTTTTGCAAAAAGAGAAAAAATATAGATTTTAAAAAGGAAAAACACAAAATTCAGAAAAGAACTTAGAAAATATAGAGAATACCATAAGGTATGCCTATATCTATACTTAATTGGGTCACAAAGGTGATGAGAGAAAGAAAAAGGCAGAGGCAATATCTGAAGAGATAATGGCTGAGAATATTCCCTAACCATAAATAATATCAATACACTGATTCAGGAGACCTAAAAACCCAAGGCATGATTAAAACACACACACACACACACACACACACACACACACACACACACACACACACACACACACATCACAGAGAAAGCTACAGAAAACAAAAGATGAATAAAACATTTTTTCAATAACCTGAAAAATAAAGACAGACTACCCTCAGAGAAAAGTGACAGACTGCTAGCTGAATTCTTAATATCAATGGAAGCCAGAAGACAGTAGAATGATATCTAATGTAAAGAAAATGCCAGCCTAGAATTCTCTACTCAGTGAATATCCCTTAACACTAAAGGGAATCTAAGGAAATTCTGAAACAAATGGAGTTTGCACCCAGCAGACTGACACAAGGAAAATGAATCCAGATAAAGCCTTAGAGATGCTGAAAGAATAAATAACAGAGAAAGGATGTGTGTAGGTAAATCTAAATGAATAAAAATAATAATATAACTTGGAGTGATGTAAATACATGTAACATGCACTTATACATACAAATATAATTTAAATACATGAAAACAATAGCCTATAAGTCAAGGTTGCATTATATGAAATTAAGGTGTTCTACAGTGCTTGTACTGTTCAGGAAGACAGTAATGGTATCAATATTAGGATTTGATGAATTAGGGAGGCATACTGTAATTTCTGGGGTACACACTCAGCAAAGGGTACTAAAACTTCCAAATTAATAGAAGAAAAATGAAATGATTAAAAAATATTCAACTGATCCAAATAAATCAGGGAAGGTGAAGAAACATGTAATAGGTGGTATAAATAGAAAGCACATAAGACCACAATGTCAATCAAAATATACTAAAATAAAATTAAATGTAAATGGAATAAATGCTCCAATTAAGACAAAGATTGAGAGTCTAGAATAAAAAAACTATATGCCTTTAACAAGAGACGCATCTAAAACCCAAGGATACAAGAAAGTTGAAATTTAAAAAGGAAATAAATCCTAGAAAATTAAACCCAAAGTAGAAGGATGGAAATAACAACAAACAGAAATTACTGAAATAGAAAATAAACACACAATAAAAAGGATTTACAAAGCTAAAATTCATTGCTTAAAAGACTGATAAAACTGGTAAATATTTGGCAAGGCTGAGACAGAAAAAAAAGGCATAAATTGCTAGTATCAAGAATGAAAAAGATCCTGTAGAGATAGTATGAACCCCTTTATGACAAAATTGTTTAAAGTTTAGATAAAATGCACTCATTCCTAGAAAAATACAATTCACCGAAGTGACAGAGTAATAACTGGAAAACCTGAATATTCCTATAAATATTTAAGAAACTGAATCGGAAATGAAAACCCTTCTTATAAGAAAGTCTGGTCTGGATGGGTTTATAAGTAAGTTCTACCAATCACATAAGAAAAACAACAAACAGAGAATACTCCTCAATTCATTTTATGAGTCTAGCATAATCTAGATATAAAAACCTGATATGGATAGTATAAGAAAATTATAGTACAATCTTCCCACAAATATGGATGTAAAAAGTCTAAACAAAATATAAGCAAACCAAATCTAGCAATATATAAAAAGGATTATAAGTATTATATGTCATGACCAAGTGTGGCTAACCAAAGAATCAATGAAATTCATCGCATTAACAGAGTAAAGAAGAAAATCATATGATCATTTCAATATACACGGAAAAAAAGCATTTGATAAAATTCACCATCCATTTATGCTTAGCAAACTCTAAGATCAGAAATAAACAAAGATTTGCTATCACCATTATTCTGGATATTTTATCCACTGCAGTAAAGGCTAGAGAAAGAAATAAAATGTAAAAGAATTAGAAAGGAATAAACAAAATCCTCTTCATACACAGATGACATGATCAGGTATGCAGAAAATCCAAATAGTTCTACAGATAAATTATTGGAATTGATGAAGCTTGATGAATAGAAGGAGTATATGTCAATACAAGGAAGGAGGGAAAGAGAGAGAGACTGATCTACCTTTTTTTGTTGGCTGTGCCATGCAGCGTACGGGATCTTAAGTTTCCCGACCAGGGATCAAACCCGTGTCCCCTGCATTGGGAGCGTGGAGTCTTAATCACTGGACGGCCAGGGAAGCCCCAGACTGATCTACTTTTAAAAGCAAATACCTAAGAATCTAACAAAAAATGTACACAACTTCTATGGTGAAAAGTATAAAACTTTACTGAAAGACATCAAAGACCTAAATAAATGGGAAGACAGACACCATGTTCCTAAAGTGGAAGACTTAATAATAAGTCTGTCAATTATTCTCAAGTTGCTATAAAGATTTGATATAATAATTCAAGGCAAAATCCCAACAGTTTTTTAAGTAAGTGTGTGTGTGTGTAAATTGACAACTTGATTCTAAAACGTATATGGAAAATGCAAAGACAAGTACAGCTCTCAAGACATGTCTGAAGAAGAACATAGTGGAAGGCCCTGCTCTACCAGTTACCAGGACTTATTGTAAAGCCACAGTAAATAAGACAACAGCACAATGCCGGGCAAATAGGCCAAGGGACCAGAATAGAGCCCAGAACAATCACACGTATACAGATGCCTGATTTATGGCAAAAGTGGTACTGCAGAGCAGTGTTTTCAGTAATTGTGCTGAGACTATTGAATATCCGTATGGAAAGAAATGAAACTAGACTGCTACCTCACAGTGTACCCCAAATCAATTCCAGATGGATGATACAACATAGGAGAATATCTTCATAATCTCAGGGGAGTAAATATTTCTTAAACAAGATACAAAAACACTGGTGATAAAATTTAAAAATGATAAATTAGACTATATTAAAATCACAAACTTCTGTTAATCAAAATATACCATTACAAGAATGAAGAGATAGGTCACTAAATGGCAATTAGGGAAGAATAATCAGGAAAAACTACAAGGAGATTCTACTACACACCAACTGGCAAAAATTCCAACAATGCCAAGTATTAGCAAGGGTGTGTAGCATAGGTAGTAATTAATCATGAGAATAAAAGGAAGGCACTGTGAATAAGGACAAACAACAGTATCTTAAACAGGGGCAGTGACAGGAAAACTAGGACTTGGATCACCTTAGAGAGGCATATACCATTGGTAAAGGGTCAGTTTATATATCTACTTTAGAAAATAGCTTGGTATTATCTAGGAAAACTGAAGCTGTACATACTCTGAAACCTATTAATTCCACTCCTAGGTCTACACCCTATATGAACGTTTACTTAGGTGCACCAGGATACAGGTACAAGATTGTTTACAACAGTACTGCTCAAATGGCCAAATCTGGAAACAACCCAAATACATATTAACATTTACATGAATAAATAACTTGTGAATGTTTGTTCACTAACACTATATAGCAACAAAGTGAAGGAGATCAAACTAACCTGGATATTCTCACAGACCAAAAAACGTGTTTACTCTATGATTCCATATAAGTAAATATTAAAAAGATAGAAAACACTTTATTACACTATTCAGGGATACCTATTTAGATGGTATAGATATAAAAACATGGAAGTTATTTGTAATGAGGTGGATAGACCTGGAGTCTGTCATACAGAGTGAAGTAAGTCAGAAGGAGAAAAACAAATACCATATGCTAACACATATATATGGAATCTAAGAAAAAAATGTCATGAAGAGATTAGTAGCAGGACGGGAATAAAACACAGACCTACTAGAGCATGGACTTGAGGATATGGGGAGGGGGAAATGTAAGACGTGACGAAGCGAGAGAGTGGCATGGACATATATACACTACCAAACGTAGGGTGGATACCTAGTGGGAAGCAGCCGCATGGCACAGGGAGATCAGCTGGGTGCTCTGTGACCACCTAGAGGGGTGGGATAGGGAGGGTGGGAGGGAGGGAGATGCAAGAGGGAAGAGATATGGGAACATATGTATATGTATAACTGATGCACTTTGTTGTAAAGGAGAAACTAACACACTATTGTAAAACAGTTATACTCAAAGATGTTAAAAAAAAAGTCTAGATTAAAGTTAATTCTGAGAGAGGTAGGGGGTTATGATCAGAAAGGGGAATTCGAGGGCTGTTGAGGTTCTGGCAGTTTTAAAATTTCTTGACCTGGGTTGTACATGGCTGTTTACAATAATTCTTTATGTTTGTATAGTTCTGTGTATGCATTTTTCTAAATGTAATACATTCTATTAAAAAAGGTTAAATCCATGTGTGATGTAGGTGTTTGTATGCATTCATACACTAATTCTAATATCCAGTAATTCTACTCCTAAAAACTTATCTTGAAAAAATAGGCAATCAGGGGGTGAGCACAAGTAACAATGTACAATAATATTATTAATCATAACATTATTTCTAATACAGAAAAACAGAAAACAGTGTAAATGTCCAACTTTAGGGAAAATATTAAATATGGCATATGCATATAGTTCAGACATCTTAATGCAGCCATTAAAATGCTATATCTAAAAAGTATTTAATGGTATAATAAAATGCTTAAAATTATTAAGTTAAATGAATCAGGATACAAAATTGCATATATAAAATGATCTCAATTTAGTGCAACTGTGATCATGAGTATACATAGAAGGAAATGTTCTGAAATACTCGCTGTGATTACCTTTTGCAAATGGTATTATTTTTGTCATTTTAATTTCCCATAATTTCTAAATTTGTACAAAGAATGTATATTACACTAAAACCTTATATTTTCATTTTAAATGAACTTCTTTTAAATAACAGAAAGTTAACTGACTTTTCTTCCTATTTTATATGTACATAAATTTATTCAAAATTATTTTAGTGGTTGAAGATGAGCTTTCATATATAAAAAAATTACGAGACTGACAACTTCAAATACATTTTTAAGATAGTAGGAGTCAGAATGCAGTTTGTTTCCTAAAGTATTCAAAGCTTAAAATCTATTCTACACTGTAACATCTCAATCTAGGATTTGTTTTATACAAAAATTGGGACACCTACATTTTTTTCCCAATAGATATCAAAATGATACAGTAATTACAGTTAAAAGTTTTTTTAAAACCCCAAACTCTGCAATTATCTTTATAGGTAAGTATATTTTGTTTGCAGATCCAGGAGTTTATTAACTCAAACCCTTTTCCTGTTGATCTCTACTTTGGTTTGTGCGGAAAAGAGTTAACTATTTAACTATTTAACCAGGCCTAACTATTATCTTTCAAAAGGCTTGCAAGGCCTGCCTACAAGGTTGGCTCTTGATTGGCATCTGGGAACTTGGAGGGGTTCCTCGCCTCCTAACTGAAAAGAGTGGCTCACTGTGTCTAAACTGCTTGTACAAACAATATGATTTATCCTGAACACCCGCTTTCTTTCTGGCAGTCTGGAATTTAGTATGCACCAGGCAGAGGGTGCTTACATGACAAGCCCCCGACAAAAACCCCGTGTGCTGAGTCTCTAATGAGCTTCCCTGATAGACAACATCTCACATGTGTTGTCACAAATGCTTGCTGGCAGAAGACCCTTGGAAACTTGTGCCTCGTTGCCCCTGGACTTCAATTCATGCACCTTCTCCTTTTGCTGATTTTGCTTTATACCCTTTAGCTATTAATAAATCATAGCTGTGAATATATCTATATGCTGAGTCTTGTGAGTCCTCGTAATGAATCATCAGACCTGGGAATGGTCTTGGGTATCCCTGACACATAGTTCTTAAAACTAAAATGCAACTAAACATTTAGTATAGTGGTAAACCTAAGTCAAGAGAAATGTTTAATTTTAAAAAGTTAATGACACAGAAGTTGTTTTGTTTCAACTAGCATTTACCAAAGGCCTACACAGTCACTCAGTTAGGTCCTTTCTTGTATCTTAGCTTACTGAATTACCATATCAAGTTTCTAATGTTTACTAGGACTAAACAGTATTTCCCAACCATTTCTTATTACCCAGCACTTAAGTAGGCATTCAATAAATATGTGCTGAATGAATGAAAAGCAATTTCTATCATTACACATAAAAACAAAAAATCAAAATAGATAAAATTAGCTTTAAAATATGTACAAATGTTCATATAAATTAAAATGCTATAGTCCAGATTTTTCTTGCTTGATATGAAACAAATATATTTTCGCTTAAGTGGCAAATTTGCTGGTAAGTAGTAATCAGTTCTACTCTATCAGTATAAATGAATCCCACAAACATTCCCTTCCCTGAGCATAAACACCAGACTAAAAATAAAAATTTAAAAATAAAATTTAAATAAATAAAGAGCTTTCAGTCTATCTCCTTCGTGAGCTTCAAAAATACAAACTGTTAATATTATTTTAAAAGATACAAACTATTGTTTTCATGTCAGAAATGTTTTAAGACCATATTTAATTACTGTATAGTCTCCCTGTGGTATATGTAATCATTCTATAATAACGTAATTAAAATTTCTTGGCCAGCCAATTTAGGATTTACAGCTAACTCAAGTATCAGACACTACTAAACATAAGCCTTGATGTGTGACTTAGAAATAAACATTTAATTTTTGGTGGGGTGCAGAGTGTGTGTGTGACATGACACAGCCCTGTCTTTAAAATTGAACCTACATTTTAAATGTTTATTTTTTAAAATAACAGCAAACTGCTACAGACAAGTCCTAATTTAAGTATAATCCCAAAGCAATAGATATAGTATAAACACATGCAGATTTGTAACAAATTACTGAGTGTGTTGGGGAAAATGACAACATAGTCTCGAAATAGTATTACCCCTACTTTAAAGGTCAGTCATCTCTTGACCTCTCACTTTAGGACCCACATTTGTTGAAACTGAATATCTAGGGGTTGGGGCCTGGGTACATGCTGGTTTAACGAGCTATACTCAGGATTTTCCAATGCTAAATTTTGAAATCTACTGCTCTAATCTTTTCCAGTGCTAAAATTTTGGTTCTATCTCTGTATTTGAGTATGCTTTAAACTTATAAATCATTTGTATCAACTAGTTCTAAGGGTTCACTAACATGATAAGCAACAAGATTGAGCCATATAATTTCATGACTTCAGTTTAGGGAAGAAAAGGGAGAGTTGGTTATAGATAGTCTGTGGCAAAGAAAGATATGGATACCATAATAAGAAACTCACTGATAACCCAAATATATTGTTTGGTCTAGCCTCTTCTCCATCAAAATTATCAGAGCTATTTCCAAGCAGCCAACAAACAGCAAAGTCAACTGACCTTATCTCATTTGCTTTGCATTTCCTGTCTACTCTGTATTGGTGTCATGTCAGAAAACTGTGGAAAGGATCCAGATAACCCATAACCTGAGCAATGAGACCCTGAATACCAGGGGTCATTAGATCTATGGCCAGAAAAATTCTGGTGTAGCCCTGTCTACATTGCAGCTATGTAAGCAATCTCTGACCTAGCCAGTAGGTGGAGACATGCACAAAGTTACTGTTTTGCTCTTTGATCTACAGGACTTTAAATCTTACAGTAATGTATGGTTTGGGTTTGTTCATTTGTTTTAAACTGAGGAAATCAAAGGGAATGCAAAAAAACAGGGCAAGAACAACTGTCAAGGTAAATTTACAAAAAAGGATGACACAAAAGAACAATTTTATATTTCTATATTGTTTCTAGCCCTTCTGAGAAATAACTATTTTAAGTGTGAATTTATAATCTACTTCCAGATTCCTAGGCCTAATAAAACAATTCTAAATTGAGAAATAGGTCCTTTAAAAATTCATATTCAAACAGGGAAAGCAACATTAACTGACTAGGACACGATACTAAGGAGTTATTGTTGATTTTGCTAGATATGACAATAGTATTTTATACACACACACACACACACACACTCCTTATAAATACAAACAGGAGTATTTATGGGTGAAATGATATTGCTTTAGAAATTGCCAAGAAAAAAAAAGACACACAACAGTAAAGGATAGATAGAACAAGAATGGCAAAGTATTGATAACTATTGAAGCTCAGTGATAGGTACACTGAAGTTCATTACACTATTTTCTTTTATTTGAAAATTTCCAAAATAAAAGGTTAAAAACTAGGAAGCCATGTTCTAGTGATTTGGGTTAACAGTGAGATTAGGGGGCTGGTAAATATGCAACTTTAATGAGGTCTTATTCTCAATATATAGCCATCAATGAATTATTCCAATCACAACTGAATCATAAAAAATTAGCTATGTAAAAAATCCCATATAATTCAACATTGAGAAACTAAAACTAAGCTGTTAAATCCACTGGAAACAATACCTTATCATTGTAGAGCAAGTCACCACCTTATAAGGTGAATTCACACAGTTCTCCCATCTAGTTTTCATAATCTTACGAAGATTTTAAAGTTAAGAGATTATGGCTAAAGTCACATAATTAGTAAAAGTGACAGAGGTGGGATACTAATCCAAGTTTTATGACACCAAGGATCATCTTCTCTCTACTATACTGTCACTTAGACCCCTTTGAAACAGGCAGCAAATGTGAAATTTAGGTAAATTTTAAAATTTGGCTTTCTGTGCTCATTCCTTCATAGTATATGGCAAAATCTGGTTTTTAGTTTTCTCAGTGAATAAAAATATGGACAGAAACATTTCTCGAATAAAGAATAAAATGAAAATAATTATAGTATCTTAAAACTGGAAGGGACGTTAGAGGCTCTCTCTAGTCCAAAATTAAAACCTTTTCTTCAGGACCTTTGGATGGATCCAGCTTTAGCTTGAGCATTTCTAGTGAGGAACGGCAGACTCTGTGAGACAGCCGCTACATTCGTGGACAGCCACTTCATTCATACCTGCCACCTGTTGATTCTAGTTACAGCTCCTCACCCTACACTGAATAAATACATAGTCCTCTTATACTTCACGATATTTCAAAGAACTAAAGACATCCATTATGATCTGCCATGGGCTTCTGATCTGGGGACTCTTATAGCAGTAAAAGAAAACCAATATATTCTTGGGTAAGTAAAGTCTCCCCACGTTTTCAATAGCTCTTCCATGCCAAGTGGTCTTCAAAGTGGGACTCGGGTATCTCTGGGAGTACTCAAAGCCCTTCCAGGGGATACAAGTATTAGGATATTTTTAAGGCATTTAAGCCATATCTACATTTGCCATAATTTGGTCTGTCTGAAAACAAGTCTGTGGTCTGCTGAGTTCTCTTCTGTTATCTCCACTTGAAGGAACCCATCTCAAAGGACAAACCGCTTACCCATCCTGAAAAGCCTGCCTAATTTCAAAAAGACAATGGGGGAATGCAAAGCTACTGAGGGAGGGAACCATCTGTGAGAGCAAAACAGCTTTGGAAAGGAAGGGAAGAGCCACCTTCATGCAGACACTATATTCATGGCAAAACCTTATCTAGTTTAGAATTAGAAATCAATAGTAAGATGACTGTCACAGTGATGTCTATTAACACTTTAATTTTATTTGAAAAATGAAGTCAGATTTTTTTCTGACAGAAAGCAAGTCTGATTTGGCTGACTAGTTTGACAACGATGACTAGCTTTGCAATTTAGGTCACATAGCAGACATTTTCCATAAATTGAATGAGATAAAGGTACAGCTCGAGATTTCTGAAGAAAATATATTTTAAAAATATACAAAACACAAAGAATTACATCCTTACAATAAAAGTTTGTATATATCAACTGAAAGATATGTGTGGAGGTACAGTTTTCAAACATCTTTTAGCAGAATTACTGACAAAGATTTTGAAGGCTGTGACTCTATGACAGAATTTCTAGGCTCTTTCCCACTCTGGCTATGCGTTTTTGGAAGCACGCCAGTGTCCTGCTTACTAGGAACACTCCAGGGAGAAGGAGCAATACACAATGCACTGGGCCTATGGCTTGGTTCTGAATACTATACACTTCTAATTAGGTATCTGAAGGTTCCAGTCAAGACTTTTAAAGCTGTTGCAACAACTAACTAAATTGTTTACCTCTTTTTCACATAAGCAGTTACAATTAAGTTCATAGTGATCTTGCACTTATATATGTGAATAAATGAGTTTACATTAACTGGTCTTAAATTTCACCTTCCTTGTTTCAGCTCCTTTGCTACAAACTTGTAAAATATTTTAAAATTTGGTCTAGATATTCAATGTATTAAGCTAGCCCTCTGTAGGGGGCAGCTTCTAACAAGGCTCCCAGTAATCACCACCTCCAGGTCTTCACATCCTTGTGTAATTCCTTCCCCTTGTGTGTGGACTGGATCTAGTGACTTATTTCTAACTAACAGAATATGGCAGAAGCGATGGTGTGTGATTTCAGAGATTAGGTTACAAGACTGATGTCTGTCTTGTTCCTACTCTTGTGCTCTTGCTTGCTGGCCCTGATGAAGCCAGCTGCCATGGAGCTGCTCTACAGAGAAGCCCAGTGACAAGGAACCTAGGGAGGTCTTGGGACAACAGCACATGAGGAACTAAGGCCCTCAGTCTGATAGTGTGCTTCCAAAAACCATGTGAGTGAGCTTGGAAGCAGATCCATCCCCAGCAGAGCCTTAAAATGACTTCAGCCCTGGCCAACACCTTGATTACCACCTTGTGAGAGACCCTAATCAAAGTCACTGATTACAATTTTGAACAGAATAGTATGCCATCCCATAAGGCTTTATACAATCTTTTTGGACACAATCATCTAACCAGCTATGAAACTACCCAATTATACTATCCTTAGGTCACATTCCTCCATCTTATTGACAAAAATTTTGTGAGAAACATGTCGAGTGGCTTACTAAAATCAAGATATATGGTTGTCTACAGAATTTCCTTCATATGCCAATATGGTGATTATATCAAAAGAGGAATTTAAGTCTGTTATTACTTGTTTTTAGTTGCTAGAGAGGCTGGCTACATGGAGGCCTCTACTCCCATCCCAATCCTTTTCACTAAGACTCCTGTAGTCAGAATTTTATATTTTGGGACCTCCTATTTCTCTGAACTCTATTTCCTCTTCTCTGAAGTAGGCTAAAACTGTGACGGTGACTGAATATGCCCAACTTTTGCTTCCTTAGCCGCTGTGGACCTTAAGATGAGATATTCCTTTTATTCTTATTACTTTAGGTCTTTCTAAACAGATGAGTTCACAAGTATCTTTAAATTTTAAGAGAAAAGCGTCAGCATTATCTAAGAGCAACATTGCTTAAAACTTAAACTCTAAAACAAACAAAAAAACCCACTTCAGCCCCTTCGGAAAAGAGAATGTACACTCACAATTCAAAAACCATGTAAAGCATTCCATCTGAGCTATATGTCTCCAATAACTCTACAATGTGGGGATGTTTCAGCATATGACAGATACTGGCTTCCCGCTTTAGATCTGCAAAACAAACACATAACATTTTGTTAGGTAGGATCAAAAGACAATCAGAGTGAATGATGAATGAATGGATGTGATCTATGGTAACATGAAGACTTCTCTAACTATAGAGATGAAATCCCCCATTCAAGCTAACCTTAACTTTTGCCCTTTAAAATCTTTGACAATATAACTTGTTCATATTTCTTGCCAGCTTAAATCTATATACATTAAAGTCAGCTCTTATTAATAAGAAATGTAAATAGCACAAATACTTTCCTCAAACTCTTGTAAACAGGTTTCAAAATTTATAACTCTTTCTTGATCAGCTAATAAGTAACTCAATTTGCTGTCTTGAATTTTACTTCTTTTTCTTAGTTTTCCCTAAATTGCCTAAGAATATGATGTTTATTCTTTAGCCTAAAATCTAGCATTTATAGACACATATCAGGGAAGGTACATGGAATAGGGGACAAAAAAATAGTATGGGTAAACAGAAAAGGCACTACTCCCAACATCAAAGTCAGAATTTTTTTTACATCATCTATAAAATGTGTTGGATAATTCAGGACACTACCCACGGTGTTATTTTCAAGAACAAATTCAGATAATGTAGTTAAGACTATTGTGTAAGTTACACAATACTATTTGGAAAATAAAAGTGTTAATATCCTCATTGTCATGCTCATCATCATTATCATCATAATCATCACACAAAAATAGTTTAGGCATAGGTATCACTTGCCATGTCTACATGGGATGAGATAATTAAAGCCTTCCTGTGTTAACAGTGCTGGAGTTTTACCTGCTTGCCAATGAATAAAATCCAATGTGAATGGGCAGAAGAACTAAATAGACATTTCTCCAAAGAAGATATACAGATTGCTAACAAACACATGAAAGAATGCTCAACATCATTAATCATTAGAGAAATGCAAATCAAAACTACAATGAGATATCATCTCACACCGGTCAGATTGGCCATCATCAAAAACTCTAGAAACAATAAATGCTGGAGAGGGTGTGGAGAAAAGGGAACCCTCTTGCACTGCTGGTGGGAATGTAAATTGATACAGCCACTATGGAGAACAGTATGGAGCTTCCTTAAAAAACTACAAATAGAACTACCATATGACCCAGCAATCCCACTCCTGGGCATACACCCTGAGAAAACCATAATTCAAAAAGAGTCATGTACCAAAATGTTTATTGCAGGTCTATTTACAACAGTCAGGACATGGAAGCAACCTAAGTGTCCATCAACAGATGAATGGATAAAGAAGATGTGGCACATATATACAATGAAATATTACTCAGCCATAAAAAGAAATTAAATTGAGTTATTTGTGGTGAGGTGGATGGACCTAGAATCTGTCATACAGAGCGAAGTAAGTCAGAAGGAGAAAAACAAATACCATATGCTAACACATATATATGGACTCTAAGGGGAAAAAAATGTCATGAAGAGATTAGTGGTAGGACAGGAATAAAACACAGACTTACTAGAGCATGGACTTGAGGATATGGGGAGGGGGAAGGGTAAGCTGTGACAAAGTGAGAGAGTGGCATGGACATATATACACTACCAAACTTAAAATAGATAGCTAGTGGGAAGCAGCTGCATAGCACAGGGAGATCACCTCTGTGCTTTGTGACCACCTAGAGGGGTGGGATAGGGAGGGTGGGAGAGAGGGTGATGCAAGAGGGAAGAGATATGGGAACATATGTATATGTATAACTGATTCACTTTGTTGTAAAGGAAAAACTAACACACTATTGTAAAACAGTTATACTCCAATAAAGATGTTTAAAAAAAATAAAATAAAATAAAAAAATAAAGAAATCAAAAAAAAAAGTTCTCATCACAAGAAAAAAATTGTAACTATGTGAGGTAATGGATGTTAACTAAACGTATTGTGGAAATAATTTCACAATATATACATATATCAAGTCACTATGTTGTAGACCTTAAACTTATACAATGTTATATGTCAATTACATCTCAATAAAACTGGAAAAAGAATAAAGTTAACAATAACACTTTAAAAAAAATAAAAAAAAATCCAATGTGACATTTTTTATATTTGGAAGTAGAAGGGGAACAGGTAAAGAATGAAGGTTAAGGATATATTGCACAAAGCAGAAGAGATAACATCACCTCCTCTCTGATCTGCTAATTCAACTTAGTCTTGTCAACAAGAGCAATGGCTGCAGAAGGAACCTTAGAAAATTTACACAAGGTATAGGTGAGGAAAAGAAGTCAGTAAATATGACAAAAGAGAAGCCACCAGAAAAGGAAGAATCAATAATACAATATTAAGAAAGTCAAGGAAATAAGGGGAATTAAGGCATAAGTAGTTGGAGAAGGCTGAGAAAAGACCATAAATGTTCTAAGATCAAATTCTGTGGAGAGGTCAGGTTCAAACTCAGGATGCAGACAACAATTACATAATAAATTTAGATTTATCGTATCTCTCACCGGTCTAAGTACTTAAAAATGTCCCAACAAGCCTGTGAGGTAGGTATTTTACAGATGAGGAAACTGAGACTTTGAAACTTGTTCAAGATCACATAGCTATAACAAGGGGTAGGTTTTAAGCCCTGGCCTAACTCCAAAGTCAGTCCTTCCACGATGCCATGGTGTGTTTAGACATGATCCTGGTAATAAGAAAGGAATAGCAGGGTCAAAGAAGGTTTGATTTGTTTGTCTGTTTTTGCAGTTGTTTTAAAGAGAACACTGTGTGTTTGTAAATGGCAGTGATGAAAATCCCATAGGATCTGGAGTTGGAAAACTTGGTGCCAGTCCAGCCCGTCACTACTACTTGCCGGCTGACTGCTAACCTCTACAAAATGCCTTCCTTATGGCAAATGAAATGGGGGACGTGATAGGTCATGCAGGACCTACACAGTCTATAACTTCAGAGGGCAGCGACAAGATTCAAATGAGAGAATGGATGTGAAAGGACTGTGTGGAGTGCAGCACTGTGGGGCTGAGGGGGTTAAGGTGCTTCAGTGTTCATTGTGAAGGAAGAAATGAGAGACACATGAAACATGGTCTTCACCTCCAGGGGAGAAGAGGTGTGAATAGGTGTGGCTTTTGCACTGGGAAGTCATAACTATGGGGAAGGCTTTTGAGAAGTGTGCTGGAGGACCAGGTTGAAAAGCCAGACGACATAAATCAGATGCCTGCACAGTTTTTTCTCTCCCTCTAAGATTGTTCTGCCTTCTGATTCTATGAAAAGCTTAGGAGTTTTAGTACTCATTTTAATGCTTATCTCCAGCTTCTCGTTTTACTGGAAGTCACCCTTTTCATATCTTCTGTTTTCACCTTAGCTTCTCTCTTTCCGTTTCTTCCTATTTTGCTAAATGTCTGATTTTAATTCAGTGCTCTGACACTGGAGTCAAGAAGTAAAGAGAGATTTAGTGTTTGCCACAACGAAAACTGGTCTTTTCTACTGTTTTCAGTTTATTTTAAATTTTGCCCCTTTCATGTAACTACAGTGTGTTTCAACCCCCATATTCACCACTTGTCATGTGCCACATTTGTTATACTGAAAAATCAGAAGTAGAAACTGACGCTCTAAAGACCCCTCTCTTTGACACGCACATGTCTGCTTGGTATATAGCTGAACATGCTCCTGGTCTAGTCTCTTGTCACTTTACCCACCCTCAAAATGAAGGAAGGATTGCTGGGGACCTTGCCTTCAAAGATTAAAACAATTTAAATATCACCAACTCTCACATTTCAGGGACTAAAATCCGAACACTGATTGAATAGCACAAAACTAACAACATAAAAATGTATTTGAACTTATAAGGGCAATGATGCAAAAGATAGCCTACATCTAGGATAGCTGTGGCACCATTTCCATAATTAAGTATCAATTATATGGGTGTATTAAATAGCCCAAATAGAAAATCACAGTTTATAAAACATGAATGCACCATATATGCATTCAAACTATAGATTCCAAAAATGTTAGGCTCAAAATGTTTGTTTTAGATGTGAATGTGAATTAAAGATGTATGTATTAACTGCTATTAACTCCTTACTGATATAGCAAACTAAAAATAGTATTTTCCTACATATCAGCTCATGAAGCAGACTAGGAAGGAATTCGAAAGTAGGTGATAATATAATAATATGATTTGAAATTGTGATTATCTGGCTGCTTCTAGATACTAGCTCAGAACATTCCTATGAGTCACCTGACCCACAGTTACCATGGCTGTTTTGAAGTTCTACTTTATCTATAGTGACTGGTAACTCCTCCACTCTTCCTTGTACTTTTACATTTTGTAATTTTGCAGGGAAATTTTTAAGGATTTTAAAAATAATCTACTTCTGTGTTTAGTGCCCCTATATTTAACTATGTGTCTATATTTCATCAATTTATTGTCTTTTAAAGGGGGCACTAGTAATATGGAAAGTAATATTTGATCTTCTGATCAAAATTGGAGAAACACACTTCAATTGAATCAGCTCACTATATGGCATGAGAACTACTACTCCTACCAGTTTCCTAAGAAGTTCGGGCTGTCCAACAACAGTAGAACAACTATGTCCTCCAGGGTCTACCTTTCAGTTTGCCCCTCAAATGAGGGAGAGTTAGGAAAGCTGTTTCAGACGGTCTGTTTTCCTGAGAAGTATTTATTATTCATTTTACTATTAGTTGTTCTTGGAATAGGAGAATTTTCCATGCTACCTTTTAAAAGTCAGATGCCACTTTCAGAGTGCCATGACTCTGTAGCAAGCTAATTTGACCATGGTGTCAAAAATCAGTTGGGTATTTACAAATGTAACTGAGGAAAGGAATGTTTTCTGACATTCTTAGCATTGGAGCAACAATCTCATCCTTAATATCTGAGATTTAAAGGTCAAATTTAAGAGTCAGCTTTCACAGAATCATTCAATAAGGATTTAGTTCAGCATTATCCAACAGAAATATAACGCAAACCACATGTACAATTAAAATTTTTTCAGTAGCCACATTAAAAAGTAAAAAGAAACAGGTGAAGTTTATTTTAACATATTTTATGCAATCCAATATATCCAAAGTATTATTATTTCAACATATAGTCACATTAAAAAGTATTAATTAAATATGTTACATTCTCTTTTTGTACTAAGTCTTTGAGATCCAGTGTGTTTTATACTTATAGCACATCTCAGTTGGGAGCAGCTGTATTTCAAGTGCTCGATAGCCACACGTGGCTACTGGCTACCAAATTAGAATGGTGCAGCTCTGGATAAATTGACTTGCTTTAATTATTATCCTCTTAATTGTGAGTTCTGCGTTTCTTACACAACTATCTGTAAAGTCATTCAGTCATTCCAAAAAGAATCTAAACAGATTTTTTTAACCATTTTTTAAAAAACTGAAGTATAGTTAATTTACAGTGTTGTGTTAGTCTCAGGTGTACAGCAAAGTGATTCAGTTATAAATATATACATATATGTACTCTC
Source organism: Kogia breviceps (assembly GCF_026419965.1). Taxonomy (NCBI): domain Eukaryota; kingdom Metazoa; phylum Chordata; class Mammalia; order Artiodactyla; family Physeteridae; genus Kogia; species Kogia breviceps. The sequence continues at coordinate 98,313,005 of NC_081330.1, read as the reverse complement.
TTTCAGATTCTTTTCCATTATAGGTTATTAGAAGATACTGAATATAGTTCCCTGTGCTAAACAGTAGGTCCTTGTTATTTATCTATTTTATATATAGTAGTGTATACATGTTAATCCCAAACTCCTAATTTATCTCTTCCCCCTGTACCCCGTTACCCCCTCTGGTAACCTTAAGTTTGTTTTCTATGTCTGTAAGTATGTCCAAACAGAGGTGTTTTTAAAAAGCACTTCCAGGGCTTCCCTGGTGGCTCAGTGGTTGAGAGTCTGCCTGCCAATGCAGGGGACACGGGTTCATGCCCCGGTCCAGGAAGATCCCACATGCCGCGGAGCGGCTGGGCCTGTGAGCCATGGCTGCTGAGCCTGCGCGTCCGGAGCCTGTGCTCCTCAGCGGGAGAGGCCACAACAGTGAGAGGCCTGTGTACCGCAAAAAAAAAAAAAAAAAAAAAAAAAAAAAGCACTTCCACAGAAGTAAACTCTACAGCTTTTAAAAACCCAAATCCATCACTTAATAACTAAATCTGGAATTTCTTCACTATTGTTAATCTAAATCCTTTATTTGTTTGGTAGTTTTTAATCGTTTTATCTTGCTTAATCTACCAAACACAAAAAAGGTAGTCAACATCCACTGTATAGCAGCCCTTTGGACCCTTCAAAATTTACTGAATGACCTTAGACTATGAAGCATAATATCTGGGATTTTAAGTGTCCCTCTGTAAGGCCTCATTTAAGAATTAAATGAACTCTGTAGGTATATCTAGTTTCACTTTACAAAGGAAGAAACTGAGGCCCCGGGTTCAGTGAGATATATAAGCGGTTGAGATCACACAAGTAGTAAGTAGAGGAAGCAGAGCTAATAACTGAAATCCAGTGCTCTCTACATGATACCAAAATGGCTCCTGGGGCTATGTAGTTTTTATATGGGCCCTTAAGATCCAATCATATAACAGTGTTAATGTGGTAACACTGACTTGGGTGACAAGCTATCAATACTGCTACAGAACCAGCATATTTCAGCTGTACTGTCACCAGTGATAATCAGAAATTAGACACTGATTTTTTTACTAATAAATATATAAGTATTCTAACTTGTTTCTAAAGAATTTCCGGTTTCTGTTAGAAACTCAATAGTTAAAATGCACTAAGAACTGACCCAGGCTCCAAATGCACATAATGTTCCAATCTAGTCATAAAATAATTAGGACAAGTATTAATGTATTCATCTGAATCAATATTAATAACAAAATAGCTAAATAAAAGTCATTATTGATTCAACATTTTTTCCTTGGTGTGTTGAAATTAAGGACCATGTGATATTTTGAGAAAGGGATCCAAGCAGAACCCTGGAAGCATTATAGAAGCCAAGTCAAATTCTGCTGCTGAGCTCAACCTTTAACTAATAACCAATTTGAAGACTAAAGATTCCAGCTGCCTTTGGCAATAATACAGGTCAGGTTGGCTTTAATGAGGCCATCTTCCTATAAATCAAGAAAGTTGACTTTCTGAACTAGTGGATGACCAGAGGCCCAGACAGGGCACCACACCAACCTGGGTTAAGGGGAAAGTCATTATTTCCTTGATCTTTTACATATTTTACTAGCACATTTTATTATCTTTTTTCACATACAAACAGAAATCCAAGCAGCTTCTAATTTCTTTGAATTCTTGCTCATTTACTACAGTCTTATGGCCTAAAATCTCATCTGTCAGGTGGATAAAGAAAATAAGGAGCATACCATTAATTGAGGATGTTTGACTGATGTAAGTTGTTCTTAAATAGGCAAATATATTAGTTAAAAAATCAATCTTGACTACATTAAGCATTTACAAATTAATGGGGTTTTGGTAATATATTTCCCAAAGAATTTACAGTTCTCATAAGTGTAATAAATTTATTAAAGCAGGTTGCCCAGATGAATACCAAATTTAAACTAAATTCAACACTATATTTGATGTATTATCAACAACTATCAGTAGGAAATTATAATAAAGCCAACTGCTGTAAGAACTACTTGTCTTCCTTCTCACTCTTCATTAGGATGAGTTTGGTAAATAATTATCTAAAGTGTCATTTATTTCCTAGGGACTTACATTTAAAACAACTCCAGGTCATTCTTAATCAATACTAAAGTATTATAATTCATTTAGCTTATTACTTAGATATTAACAAAGATTACAGGTGACCAATTCAATGATTTTTATAATATTTATCTTCTGAGGTGTTAAAATGTCCCGAAAGAACAACATGTGCTTCAAAACTATGTTACATAAGAGCCAACATTAGGTTAAAATGAAACCAAATTATTTGTCTCTTACAAGATATAACTCTGAGTCATCTATTCAAGGAGTTACTCAACCATGAATTTGGTGAGAATCTGTTTTGAGCTCAACTAATAAAAATAGAAAGATGTTAATTACATGGATAAAGGAAAAAGGCAGAGATGACTGAAATTCAAACCACATAAAGTTCTAGCAATAGAGTTTTTCTCAAATATATGAAGGACCATAAGTAAGATCATATTCTGCACATGATAAAAGTAGAAATACAATGTTCTAAACACCTCTAGAAGGTACAATTCCTGGGTTGTTGCTCATTTTGGGAAATGTAAACCAAAAGAGTTTTACAAAAAGGGAGAAAGGTGGGGGCATTTTACTCTTGTAAAACCCAGACACCTATTGCAAAATGGTACTCCTAACTTTATAAAAGAAAATTGGAAATATATCAGTTTATACCTCAATTACTTTTCAATATTAAAGTCTTAAAAAAAAGTATATGTTAGGAGCCGAAGGAACTCTATGGGATGATAGAGTGTATATATTTAAACTCATTGTGACACATTCACAGAAAGAGAGATAAGATGAAAAGGCAGATGGCTATGTACCAGATGAAGGAACAAGATAAAACCCCCCAAAAAACAACTAAATGAAGTGGAGATAGGCAACCTTCCAGAAAAAGAATTCAGAATAATGATAGTAAAGACGATCCAGGACCTCAGAAAAAGAATGGAGGCAAAGATCGAGAAGATGCAAGAAATGTTTAACAAAGACCCAGAAGATTTAAAGAACAAACAAACAGAGAGGAACAATACAATAACTGAAATGAAAATTATACTAGAAAGAATCAATAGCACAATAACTGAGGCAGAAGAACAGATAAGTGACTTGGAAGACAGAATGGTGGAATTCACTGCTGTGGAACAGAATAAAGAAAAAAGAATGAAAAGAAATGAAGACAGCCTAAGACACCTATGGGACAACATTAAACACAACAAAATTCACATTATAGGGGTCCCAGAAGAAGAGAGAGAGAGAAGGGACCTGAGAAAATATTTCAAGAGATTATAGTGAAAAACTTCCCTAACATGGGAAAGGAAACAGCCACCCAAGTCCAGAAAGCGCAGTCCCAGGCAGGGAAAACCCAAGGAAAAACATGCCGAGACACATAGTGATCAAATTGACAAAAATTAAAGACAAAGAAAAATTATTGAAAGCAGCAAGGGAAAAACAACACATAATATACAAGGGAACTCCCATAAGGTTAACAGCTGATTTCTCAACAGAAAGTCTACAAGCCAGAAGGGAGTGGCATGACATATTTAAAGTGATAAAAGGGAAGAACCTACAACCAAGATAACTCTACGGGCAAGGATTTCATTCAGATTCGATGGAGAAATTAAAAGCTTTACAGAAAAGCAAAAGCTAAGAGAATTCAGCACCACCAAACCAGCTCTACAACAAATGCTAAAGGAACTTCTCTAAGTGGGAAACACAAGAGAAGAAAAGGACCTATAAAAACAAATCCATTAAAATAAATAAACTGGTCACAGGAACGTACATATCAATAATTACCTTAAACGTGAATGGATTAAATGCTCCAACCAAAAGACACAGGTTCACTGAATGGATACAAAAACAAGACTCATATATATGCTGTCTACAAGAGATCCACTTCAGACCTAGGGACACATATAGACTGAAAGTGAGGGAATGGAAAAAGATATTCCATACAAATGGAAATCAAAAGAGAGCTGGAGTAGCAATACTCATATCAGATAAAATAGACTTTAAAATAAACAATGTTACAAGAGACAAGGAAGGACACTACGTAATGTGCAAGGGATCAATCCATGAAGAAGATATAACAATTATAAACGTATATGCACCCAACATAGGAGCACCACAATACATAAGGCAACTGCTAACAGCTATAAAAGATGAAAACGACAGTAACACAATAATAGTGGGGGACTTTAACACCTCACGTACACCCATGGACAGATCATCCAAAAAGAAAATTAATAAGGAAACACAAGCTTTAGATGACACAACAGACCAGATAGATTTAATTGATATTTGTAGGACATTCTATCCCAAAACAGCAGATTACACTTTCTTCTCAAGGGCACAGGGAATACTCTCCAGGATAGATCACATCTTGGGTCACAAATCAAGCCTCAGTAAATTTAAGAAAATTGAAATCATATCAAGCATCTTTTCTGACCACAACGCTATGAGAATAGAAATGAATTACACGGAAAAAACTGAAAAAAAGAGAACCACATGAAGGCTACACAATACGTTACGAAATAACCAAGAGATGACTGCAGAAATCAAAGAGGAAATCAAATAAAACCTACAGACAAATGACAATGAAAACATGATAATCCAAAACCTATGGGATGGAGCAAAAGCAGTTCTAAGAGGGAAGTTTATAGCCATACAAGCCTACCTCAGGAAACAAGCAAAATCTCAAATAAACAATCTAAACTTACACCTAAAGGAACTAGAGAAAGAAGAACAAACAAAACCCAAAGTTAGCAGAAGGAGAGAAATCATAAGATCAGAGCAGAAATAAACAAAGACAACGAGAGCAAAGATCAATAAAACTAAAAGCTGGTTCTTTGAGAAGATAAACAAAATTGATAAACCTTTAGCCAGACTCATCTAGCAAAAGAGTGAGAGGACTCAAATCAGTAAAATCAGAAATGAAAAAGGAGAAGTTACAACAGACACCGCAGAAATACAAAGCATCCTAAGAGACTACTACAAGCAACTCTATGCCAATAAAATGGACAACCTGGAAGCAATGGACAAAGACTTAGAAAGGTATGACTTTCCAAGACCGAACCAGGAAGAAATAGAAAATATAAACACACCAATCATAGGGCTTCCCTGGTGGCGCAGTGGTTGAGAGTCCGCCTGCCGATGCAGGGGACACGGGTTCGTGCCCTGGTCCGGGAAGATCCCACACGCCGCGGAGCGACTGAGCCCGTGAGCCATGGCCGCTGAGCCTGTGCGTCCGGAGCCTGTGCTCCGCAACGGGAGAGGCCACAGCAGTGAGAGGCCCGCATACCGAAAAAAAATAAAAAAATAAAAAAATAAACACACCAATCACAAGTAATGAAATTGAAACTGTGATATAAAATCTTCCAACAAACAAAAGGCCAGGACCAGATGGCTTCACAGGTGAATTCCATCATTTAGAGAAGAGCTAACACCCATCCTTCTCAAACTCTTCCAAAAAATGGCAGAGGAAGGAACACTCCCAAACTCATTCTATAAGGCCACCATCAACTTGAAACCAAAACCAGACAAAGATACTACAAAAAAGGAAACTTACAGACCAATATCACTGATGAATATAGATGCAAAAATCCTCAACAAAATACTAGCAAACAGAATCCAACAACACATTAAAAGGATCATACACCATGATCAGGTGGGATTTATCCCAGGGATGCAAGGATTCTTCAATATACGCAAATCAATCAATGTGATACTCCATATTAACAAATTGAAGAATAAAAAACATATGATCATCTCAATAGATGCAGAGAAAGCTTTTGACAAAATTCAACACCCAATTATGATAAAAACTCCAGAAAGTGGGCAAAGAGAGAACCTACCTCAACATAATAAAGGTCATATACGGCAAACCCACAGCAAACATCATTCTCAATAGTGAAAAACTGAAAGCATTTCCTTTAAGATCAGGAACAAAACAAGGATGTCCACTCTCACCATTATTATACAACACAGTTTTGGAAGTCCCAGCCACGGCAATCAGAGAAGAAAAAGAAATAGAAGGAATACAAATTGGAAAAGAAGAAGTAAAACTGTCACTGTTTGCAGATGACATGATACTATACATAGAGAATCCTAAAGATGCCACCAGAAAACTACTAGAGCTAATCAATGAATTTGGTCAAGTTGCAGGATACAAAATTAATGCACAGAAATCTCTTGTATTCCTATACACTAATGATGAAAAATCTGAAAGAGAGATTAAGGAAACACTCCCATTTAACACTGCAACAAATAGAATAAAATACCTAGGAATAAACCTACCTACGGAGACAAAAGACCTGTATGTAGAAAACTATAAGACATGGATGAATGAAATCAAAGATGACACAAACAGATGAAGAGATATACCATGTTCTTGGATTGGAAGAATCAATATCGTGAAAATGACTATACTACCCAAAGCAGTCTACAGATTCAATGCAATCCCTATCAAATTATCAATGGCATTTTTTTACAAAACTAGAACAAAAAATCTTAAAATTTGTATGGAAACACAAAAGACCCCAGAATACCCAAAGCAGTCTTGAGGGAAAAAAACAGAGCAGGAGGAATCAGACTCCCTGACTTTAGACTATACTACAAAGCTACAGTAATCAAGACAATATGGTACTGGCACAAAACCAGAAATACAGATCAATGGAACAGGATAGAAAGCCTAGAGATAAACCCATGCACCTATGGTCAACTAATCTATGACAAAGGAGACAAGGATATGCAATGGAGAAAAGATAGTCTCTTCAGTAAGTGGTGCTGGGAAAACTGGACAGCTACATGTAAAAGAATGAAATTAGGTGAGAGCTCTTGAACCAAGTCAGAGAGCTAGAGTCGGCTGGGCGGCTGGAAACGGTGGCCGCCGCCGGTGACTCAGGGAGGTGGGAGGCGGGAGGCGGGTTTTTTTTTTTGTTTGTTTTTTTTTTAAAAAAAAAAAGAATGAAATTAGAACACTCCCTAACACCATACACAAAAATAAACTCAAAATGCATTCGAGACCAAAATGTAAGACTGGACACTATAAAACTCTTCGAGGAAAACATAGGAAGAACACTCTTTTTTTTTTTTTTTTTGCAGTATGCGGGCCTCTCACTGTTGTGGCCTCTCCCATTGCGGAGCACAGGCTCAGCGGCCATGGCTCACGGGCCCAGCCGCTCTGCGGCACGTGGGATCTTCCCAGACCGGGGCACGAACCCGTGTCCCCTGCATCGGCAGGCAGATTCTCAACCACTGCGCCACCAGGGAAGCCCAGAACACTCTTTGATATAAATCACAGCAAGATCTTTTTTGATCCACCCCTAGAGTAATGGAAATAAAAACAAAAATAAACACATGGGACCTAATTAAACTTAAAAGCTTTTGCATAGCAAAGGAAACTACAAACAAGATGAAAAGACAACCCTCAGAATGGGAGGGAATATTTGCAAATGAATCAATGGACAAAGGATTAATCTCCAAAATATATAAACAGCTCATGCAGCTCAATATTAAAAAAACAAACAACACAATCAAAAAATGGGCAGAAGACCTAAATAGACATTTCTCCAAAGACATACAGATGGCCAAGAAACATATGAAAAGCTTCTCAACATCACTAATTATTAGAGAAATGCAAATCCAAACTACAATGAGGTATCACCTCACACCAGTTAGAATGGCCATCATCAGAAAATCTACAAACAACAAATGCTGGAGAGGGTGTGGAGAAAAGGGAACCCTCTTGCGCACTGTTGGTGGGAATGTAAATGGATACAGCCACTATGGAGAACAGTAGGGAGGTTCCTTAAAAAACTAAAACTAGAATTACCATATGACCCAGCAATCCCACTACTGGGCATATACCCAAGAAAACCATAATTCAAAAAGACACATGCACCCCAATGTTCACTGCAGCACTATTTACAATAGCCAGGTCATGGAAGCAACCTAAATGCCCATCGACAGACTAATGGATCAAGAAGATGTGGTACATATATAAAATGGAATATTACTCAGGCATAAAAGGGAATGAAATTGGGTCATATGTTGAGACGTGGATGGATCTAGAGACAGTCATACAGAGTGAAGTACGTCAGAAAAACAAATATCGCATATTAATGCATATATGTAGCACCTAGAAAAATGAACCGGTTTGCAGGGCAGAAATTGAGACACAGATGTAGAGAACAAACATATGGACACCAAGGGGGGTAAGTGGCGGGGGAGGGGTGGTGGTGGTGGGATGAATTGGGAGATTGGAATTGACATATATACACTAATATGTATAAAATGGATAAGTAATAAGAACCTGCTGTATAAAAGAGATTATTTTTTAATTAAAAAACCTCTATATATACTAAAAGTCTTTGGGCTGTACACTTAAATAAATTTTTATTCAATAAAGTTTAAAAAAGAAAAATGTTATTGCAATAAGATAGGAATTCAACTAATATGTCTAACTAAAAAAAATGTTATTCACATATCTTGTATTTTACACTTTCCTAAATATGTTATCTACACAGGTTTCCCCCACTACCCGAAAGGAGAGTGTTTCTATGAAACCTTCTATATGCCAAAATGACATGAAGTGAAGAAGCAATTATTTTTTCATAAAAGCACATATTCTTTTCAGATTTTTTTTCAGTTAGTGAAAACAGGTACTTATGTAGGGCTTTTGTAAAAGCAAAGTGGTGTGACGTGAACTTTCAACAAAGCAGGGGATACCTATATTTACCTTCTATTTTTATTTACTTCCAGCTGAGGAGTTCAACAAGGATATGTGGTAGGACAGGCTTCCTTACTACCCACTTCCTCCCACACTTCATTTCTGCAGAATGGGGCCTGCCTAGGAAACACTGCCAGCAGGACCAAAATTCTCCCCAGAAAGCAATTTATAGTGTTTAATATACAAATAAAAGAATGACTGAGGCCAAAATTCTCTATGGCATAGTGAAATAAGTATCATAAAAAATTTTTTTTACTAATATGAGTTTCCTGCATCCAGCAGTAGAATCCTTCTGTAAACAAATCTCATGATAGGAAAAAAAACAGATTTATAGTAAAAACTAAGTACAAATGTATGACACTTATTTTGAAAAGGATCAGTAAAAACAACTAGCTAATAGTTTTGATAAATAACAACTTGAAATTCGGGATTATGCATAACCCTGGAGACTGATGACCTCAACTGCCAAAATTATTTCTATATTTTATTTCGTTGGTCTACTGCCCACATCCAGATTTACATGAATAGCTGCAAATGACTAAGGGGTATGTGTACCTTTAAATCATTTGCCTTGTAATCTTAATTTTTAAAAACTCATCAAGCAGCTTCAAAGAATAGTAGTGGAATCACTGGTAGTAGTTGAAAGTAGCAAAGGGGAAAGGATGCTTTCTGTACACAGTGAAACTCTGGACTAAGGAAACATGGGGAATTCTGAAAAGGCCTTATTTCTCCTTGTTTTAATAAAATTATAAGTAAATAAATACACTGCTTTACCCTTAGAATAAACTATCTTCATTTAATCTTTTCTACAAAACCAGAAAGTAGCAAACTTAAGTATCTGAAAAAGTGGAAGCTCTCTATATCAGCAATTTTTAACTTATTTGGCCAGAAACCATTTTATAAATCTGTTGCAGTGATAGTGATAAAGATTTTGT